>NC_139707.1:37113084-37713084 GCF_964188405.1 Protomyctophum parallelum
ATTTCAACTTCTTCTCATACTGTTACACCCATACATATTACTCTTTTCCATTCCTCTTGCAAAAATATTGCAATGGGTGACCAATCTCTGACAAAGTCAGTAAGATTGCCTCTTAGTACATATGATAACCTCTCCATTGGCAATATCGACATGAGTTTTTCATACCATAATTGTATGTCAGGGGGATCCTCATCTAACCATTTTTGTAGAATTGTGAGCCGTGCGACATATAGGGCTATTCGTAAAATGTATAGGCCTTAACCCATTTTGAGCGGAACCCCTTTTGGTGTTAGCATTATGCTATGCTTTAGCTATTGAAAAATAGCAGATCTACAAGCTCGTAGCGCGCCACCGAGTGGCACGCTACGAGCTTGTAGGTCTGCTATTGTTGAAAAATCGAAGAAAGACTGACATATAAGACACATAGCTTTTTCAGAAAACTGTCAGGATTTAGAAGACATTTTTAGAATCTGATCTCAAGTCAGAATGGGTTAAGTCATAATCAGAGTCTAAGCCCAGTACCAAGTTCACTGGGTTTAACTGTATCCTGATCTAAAAAACTTTCAGTATCTCCCTTTGAACACTTTGCCAAAATGTTTTGATTTTATGGCATGACCACATTAAATGGCTATATGTATCAGCATTATTATTATTATTATTATTTAAAGCACTGCCCAGAACATGTTGGATCATATTTACTGCGTGTAGCTGGAGTTACATGTAACCTGTGAATGATCTTGTACTGTGTACTGCTCTTTAAATAATATGGCACAAACATCATGCAAAGAGGAAAATTCCATCAATTGTCACTTTTCTGTAGATATACTTTTCTGTCTGTTATGCATATTCATAACCATATACTACTCAGTTCAAGAGAGTGCAATGCGCAAATATAAAGGATCATATACCGGCATCAATGGTCTATTGTCACAGCTTTGGCCATTATTGTACATGAACAAACTTTTTAGCCATTTAAACATCAATGTTGGCCATATCATTGCACGTTTTAAAAGCTACACTGTGTAACTTTTCTGTCCTGTCTCATTTTTTGTTTGGCTCATGGGGAGGGTGTTTGGGCCTGGTCATCACCAGGCCTATAATACTCGCCTGGCAAGTACAGTGTCTTTGAAAACCTCTAGTGTTTCTGATGTGCGGTGCGTGTGCTCAGGGTATATATGATCCTATATAGGCTGATGAGGCTTCCCTCCCCATCCCCTCCCATATTTCTCTGAGATATATTAGCTCAGGAGTGATTTCAACCCACCACCGGATATAGGGTGCGTCCAATAGCATGCTACATCTGTTAGCTTTAGCATGCCACCCTTGATTGTGGTGTAATTCAGGGGGATCGAGCTGCACTTTGTTAATGGTACTTGACTGCAAGGAGAGAGAGAGAGAGAGAGAGGTTGAAGTGATGACTTCACTCAGCATGTAAATTAAGCAGCCGAGTCAGTGAGAAACACACGCAAGGCGGCTCGTGATATTAACTGAGGTAATTTAGCATGAAACCCAGTAAGGGGTTATTTACTAAGTGTGATGTAGTGATATAGCGGTGTGTCTGCTATGTAAATGAGAATGCGAGTTAGCCTACTCCTTACTAGTACTTAAACACGGCCAATGTGTATTGTATTGTGCAGTGAGCTTTGCTTCAAAGCCACACGACAGGCACATGAAGACAGATGGCTGCAAAGGCATTTATTACAGCTGAGCAACCCCCTGCCCTCCCTCCAGAAAGAATATATGAATAATCATTATCATTTGCATTATGATGTGACAGAATCCTAATGGAATAAAAATGGAAGAAAGACATATTCTTTGTTCATCTTTTATCAAAATTCACCGCTGATCTTTAATTGGTACAGTCTTAAACCATTCTGGACGGGAACCCCTTTTGGTGTTTTAAGCATTATTTTATACTTTAGCTATTGAAAAATAGCAGATCTACAAGCTCATAGCGCGGCACTCGGTGCCACGCTATAATAGGTCTGCTATTTCGTGAAAATGCTTCTGAGGGGAACAGCATATTTTCAGATGGGGATTGGCGGCCAATTACATAAAATATTTGGGGTGCTTGACATGAAATATTGAGCACCACTGATATAGAAACATGAGGTTTCTCTGAAAACTGTCAGGATTTAGAAGACATAAATTCCGAAGTCAGGCCTATAATGGTTTAAGCTATCACGCACTGATCGTCACTTGGACCTTTTCATTCAGAGTGACAGAAAGTGCACAGTAAATCTATCCATTTGTACGTCAGAAAGTGCACAAATGTAACCAAATGGACCCGTTTACGGATGTACTGCGTCCTTAGTTAGCCTCTCTGTCTCTTGACAGGCCCTACAGACCGAGAGAAGATCCCCCTGCAGTCCTCAGCTTGACAGCACTGTGCCCCGGGAAGATTAATTCCCGACACGCCTCGACATCCATGAAATAAGGAGCTCCTCCCCCACCACTCTCTGTACGTATAGTAATAAAGCATTTCAATTCACCATTATCACAAATTATATGCAATATAAGACTTCAAGCAGGTCCCAGGCTATAGCCCCACCTCTGGTTTGTGTGAGCCTTTCCGATAGCAGTGGTATAGCCCGGCATGGCCAGACTAAATATCACTACGTAGATATTATTCTGGAACCCATTTAGGCCTGACGTCGAATTTTTTTCCCTGAAAAACCTTATTTCTATATCAATGGTATCAATGTCAAGTACCCCAAAAATGATATGTAATATGCCGCCGACCAATACGTTGTTCCAGGGACCCTCCAGAAGAGTTGAGTTTAAAACTGAAACTCTGAAAGAATATATATTCAAAGATTTGAGGCACATTTTCACGATTTTTCAAAATTAGCAGACCTACAAGCTTGTAGACCTGCTATTTTTCAATAGCTAAAGTATAACATAATGCTTAAAACACAAAAAGGGGTTCCCTGTCACTACAAATAACAGGTACAAATTCTCCTTCATACCTACCTCCATCCGGGCGAAGCAAGAGGAGGTAGCTACCGTGTCGTTTCAGGGGCGGGTGGTGAGGATAGATGTAGTTACACTTGGTGCACTTTAACTTTAGCTCTAGTTGCACTTTATATTACAATTTACAATTTACAATTTACAATTTAGGCATTTAGCAGACGCTCTTAATCCAGAGCGACTTACATTTAAGCAAGAACAAAATCATGGGAATACATCACATAAAAGCATTTATCATGAAACATGCGTAAGCTAAGAAGGTAACAGCGGAATATCTATATGATGAAACTATACATACACTATACATAATAAACTATACATATTCACTACTATGCTATACATATGTACTATGGCGTGCTATGACTATATACAATACAATTATAGTGCTGTCTACATAACATGCTATAAGTCTGTGTCAAATGCTATCTAAGCCAACATAAATGCTATCTAAGGGGTTAGGGTAAGTGCTATGGGCCATGATGGAGTCTGAAAAGGTGGGTTTTCAGGCTACGGCGGAAGATTGGGAGTGATGCTGCAGTTCTGACTGCAATGGGAAGTGCATTCCACAGTTTTGGAGCCAGAAGGGAGAAGAGTTTGGGACGTGTGGAGCGTTGTCCCGGCGTTTTTAGTGAGGGTACTTCCAGTTTCCCTGCGTTGGCTGATCTGAGTGCGCGGGAGGGTTTGTAGGGTTCAATCATACTTGTAAGATATGGGGGAGCCATACCTTTGGTTGCTTTGAATGCCAGCATCAGAGTTTTGTATTCTGTGCGGGCAGCGACCGGTAATGATCTGTATCTGTAAAGGTAATGATCTGTATCTTGTGATAATGTATATGTATGTCTGTTGTTGTTGTTGTTTATGTTGTTGTATGTCTACTGTATTGTCTTTTAGAGGTTTCATTATCTGCTGTTTGCCCAGCTTGGGACATATAAATAAACTTGACCTTGACCTTGGTTACAATCATATTCCTACGTCACAGCAAAAAAAGTCTTCACTTTGAATAGTGGGGCTCTGATTGGTCACCCACAACTCTGGGGTGTGAGCGAAATATAATTCAAACTGAGGACGGAGTGCCAGAGTCAGACCAATCTCCCCAGGGGATACGTTCTTTCCCCGTGGCAGATTTGTGTGTTTTCCACTTCCAGGCTACAGCAGTGGTGTAATAGGAGTCTATAGGAAATTGGCTTACGTCAGGTTGAAATGTTATGTCAGATTGTTGGAGACAGAACAAGTGTCGTGTCAGGAACATTAAGGAATCCATCTTTAATGTTGTAGATATGTGCAGGGACATTACTCTTCCTGTCACCAAACGTACTATCTTAGCGAGATACTTTTTTTCCCCCCTTTTCATTTTCACTCCAATAGACCATATACATGTTTTGCGTTAGTTTGTGGCTCTGTATATCCGTATACAGCTCCATCTCGTGACCTTGCCTCTCCTGCCTGAATTGTTTTTGTGACCTAAATGACCCCTTTACCCACAATGCAATTTTGAAGTGGGCCAAAGTAGTTGCTCCCCCTACCTATACACGCACTCACAAACACACAAACACACATTCCTCTCCATCACCCTCAAACTGCTGTCAAAGGGCTGTCTGATCCCAGTACAAATAAGAAGTCAGGCCTCCCTGGGTTTTTTAACAACCCATCAATCAAACTCAGGTTTTCTACATTATCTACCTGTGTCATTTGGACGTCAACAGCAGGCCATATCGGAAGGTCTTGTATAGCTGTTCTTTGCGTCCTCTGTGTTCAGTAGATGTTTGGGTTATATTGGTAATGTGATACAAGTAGATTTAATTTGATATTGTGAAATTGAGATCCATTGCATTGACCCTGCAGTATAGGCTACTTCTCTGGAAGAGCAAGAAGGAACTAGCTCGCGCGACGTATAGTCTGACATTGCCCCAACGTACCTCGCACCTCCCCCTTTCACCCCCCCAACCACCACTTTCTGACGACACTCTGATTTCAATTACAGATATCTGATTGGAGACACCATGCGCTTCCTTCCCATCTGGCAGTGCCCTCGTCTTCTATGTCCGTCTGTCTGTCTTCCTGTATGTCTGTCTTCCCCACCTATACCTTCTCTGAGAGATGGAGAGAGTCAGCTCTAGTCGGCTATAGAATACAGCCCGGATGGTCTGTCTGTCTGTCTGTCTGTCTGTCTGTCTGCCGGCCAGCCATCTGATGCTAGTAACAGCCCAGAACGTCCACATGGGCGCTCGGATATTTCTTGGACTTCCAGATCCTTTGAACACAAACGGCAAAATGTTCCAATAAACGACATTCCTATACTTTGAGCTACATTATAGTCAGTTGTTTGCTGTCATTGTTTTATAGATTTAAATTTTATCTCCTTGCCTTTTTGCAACTTCCTGCGAGAGATGAGATGAATCGGCATCTTTCTAAATGAATCCGCTCTTCTGTAACAGGCTGGTCAACGGAAGAACACGGTGCGTGCACGTGCGCGTGCACACACACACACACACACACACACACACACACACACACACACACACACACACACACACACACACACACACACACACACACACACACACACACACAGACATGGCTGTATAGTAGACTGTACACTACAATCAAATCCTGAAACCTAAAATCCTATAAGATTACACTCTCACATTTAACCCACTTTGGGGCGGGAACCCCTTTTGGTGTTAGCATTATGCTATGCTTTAGCTATTGAAAAATAGCAGATCTACAAGCTCATAGCGCGCCACCGAGTGGCGCGCTACGAGCTTGTAGGTCTGCTATTCTTTGAAAAATCGCAGAACCACTGACATAGAAACGTAGCTTTTTCAGAAAACCGTCAGGATGTAGAAGAATTTTTTTAGAATCTGATCTCAGGTCAGGAACACTGGTGTAAGCTGTACGGTCTGAAGCATATGGTGCTGTGGACACGGTGTCAAGCGTGTCAACTGTAATATTGTGGTCGGAAAAACAGACAAGCAAGTGTAGTGTCATGGAAACAGGGCAAACGCCACACACGCAGGAACAGCAAAGGACCTACAGAGAAGAATCTATGGCTGTTTTTTTTTTAAACATGAAGCGACTATAGAGATTGAGATGAGAGTGAGAGAGAGAGTTGTGCTTGGATCGCATCCCAACCCAAAAACGCCTCCACTGGTCCTTGCCTCCTCCTCGTTCCCACACACTCTGCCATCCATCCATGCATGGTGACGTCGTCCTCCCTTCCTCCTCTTCACACCTCCGTGCCGCTGCGTGGGCGTTCTTCTGTTTCTCTTCACCATTCATCCGTCACCGTTCCTGCTCTGTATAAGTCAGCGGCAGAAGGAGACATGGCAGTACTGGCCCAGTCAGTGGAGGAAGATGATGAGGAGGAGGAGGAGGAGGAGGAGGAGGAGGAAGAGCCATGTTTGGCCCGCACGCATCGGATCTCAGTCTGAACATGCCGGGGATCGTGAACGGGACTCATAACATGAGAGCCAAGCTTCCACAGATGGGATTATTAGGTCATCGTTGCCACACACAAACAGGTTGTTATCGTAGCCCATGAGATCTCCACCAAGATGCTGCACATTGTACTCAGTTATATGAGTTATATACTGTGTGTATATATATATATGCAAATGTGACCAGATGTACTTGTAAGTGTACCGCTGATTTGAAAAATAGCAGATCTACAAGCTCATAGCACGCCACCGAGTGGCGCGCTACGAGCTTGTAGGTCTGCTATTTTTTGAAAAATCGAAGAACCACTGACATGGAAACATTGCTTTTTCAGAAAACTGTCAGGATGTAGAAGACATTTTTTAGAATCTGATCTCAGGTCAGAATGGGTCAAGGCCCGCTTGTGGAGACGGCTTGAGTAGATGTCACTCAGGTGTGGTAATGGAGACCCGGTGACCCACTGCGCTGTCTTGACCACTCGCTGTAGGTCCTTCCTCTCTGAGCAGGTTCTGCGGGAGTCCATTCCGTTTCAGCTTCCTCATGAAGAATTAAGAGCCGTTTCCGGGTCTTCTTGACCAGACCTGAGGTGTTATAAGGCTCCAGCTCAGGTCCTCTTGAGATGTTCACAATTCACACCAAGGAATTGAAAACTGGAGACCCTCTCTCGACCTCCTCCCCTCTGATAATTAGACCCCTGTGACATGGCTTCTCCCTGTGCCTGACATGGCCTGTTGGTCAGGAAGTCCTTTATCCTTTACGTCCTTACTTCCTTTTAAGTCCTTTACGTGGTTGTATTCCTATAGTGTCTGCAGTTTAATGACTAGTTTACAGGAGCTGAACGCAGAGCTGAAGTCAACAAACGACATCCTAACATATAGATGTTAGGGTTCCTCTCTAGATTCTATCAGTTCTATTAGCTTGGATTCCCTATCGATGATGTCACTGGTGGACAGGTTTCTGAACTACCCACAACCCTCTCATACGCAGACCAAGATACTATAGATAGTATGTCGTTTTTCATGGTTTTCGACGATAAAACTATGATGGAAATGATGAAAAATGACATGCATCTTTTTTCACGGTTTTCATCATTTTCATCATTCCCCTCGTAGTTTCCCATGTATCTTTGTCTGTGTCTGGGAGGGTTGTGGGCAGTTCAGAAACCTGTCTACCAGTGACATAATCAATGGGGAATCCAAGCTAATATTTTTCATTTTCTTTTATCATCATACAAAATGACATACTATATGTATGTATTACATACATATAGTAGGCCTGTGTCATATAGTAGGCCTATGTCATTTTTTTCGTGCTTTTTATCTTTTTTTTCAAATCCTCCAAAAAACGAGAACATGGACTATAGTAGCCTGTGTCGTTTTTTTTCCTCGTGATTTTCATCTTTTCGAATCTGGAGAGGCACTGGGGAGGTACTGGGTGGGACACTGGGGAGGTACTGGGTGGGACACTGGGGGGGACACTGGGGGGACACTGGGGAGGCACTGGGGAGGCACTGGGGGGACACTGGAGAGGCACTGGGGAGGCACTGGGGAGGTACTGGGTGGGACACTGGGGGGGACACTGGGGGGACACTGGGGAGGCACTGGGGAGGCACTGGGGGTGCACTGGGGAGGCACTGGGGGGACACTGGGGGTGCACTGGGGAGGCACTGGGGGTGCACTGGGGAGGCACTGGGGGGACACTGGGGAGGCACTGGGGGTGCACTGGGGGTGCACTGGGGAGGCACTGGGGGGACACTGGGGGTGCACTGGGGAGGCACTGGGGGTGCACTGGGGGTGCACTGGGGAGGCACTGGGGGACACTGGGGAGGCACTGGGGGACACTGGGGAGGCACTGGGGAGGCACTGGGGGACACTGGGGAGGCACTGGGGGACACTGGGGAGGCACTGGGGAGACACTGGGGAGGCACTGGGGGTGCACTGGGGGTGCACTGGGGAGGCACTGGGGGTGCACTTGGGAGGCACTGGGGAGGCACTGGGGGACACTGGGGAGGCACTGGGGAGGCACTGGGGGACACTGAGGAGGCACTGGGGAGACACTGGGGGTGCACTGGGGGTGCACTGGGGGTGCACTGGGGAGGCACTGGGGGTGCACTTGGGAGGCACTGGGGAGGCACTGGGAGACACTGGGGAGACACTGGGGGTGCACTGGGGGTGCACTGGGGAGGCACTATAGGGGTGCACTCACTGGGGAGGCACTGGGGAGGCACTAGGGGTGCACTGGGGAGGCACTTTTATTTGACAGTGCATAAACATAATTGCCTTTACATTAACGAGCGTCAACGAGCACCAGCTGTAAATACACACACACACATGCACGCACGCACGCACGCACACACACTGTTAGCCTGTTAGGTGCTTGCACATATATGCACACATGGCATCAAAGCATGGTGTTGTGTGCTGACACTATACACTCTAGTCTCTAATCATACTGTATCATTTGTTTAGCTGTATCTGTCAATCATCTATCAGTGCACTAATGTTACTGTCTTTCTTCTGTTGTATAGTGCCTGTGACATAAGACATTGCTGACCTCTGCTGGTCTAAAGAGACACCTGTCAATCACCTGATGGCTCTGGCTGCCACACCCTGTGTCAGCTGTTCCTTGTTGCATGATTAGTGGCAGGCTATAAAGAGAATCTGTAGGGAGCAGCTCATTGTCTCCCCAACACCCAACTTGAATAGTTGTGTCCCCTTGTGTTCTGCTGCGCTTGTTTTTCGTTATTTCAGTTACTGGGCTGGTCGTAAGTATTTGTTTGACATTTGGTTAGTTTAGGTCTTTATTTTGTTTTTGTAGTTTATGGGGAGTCTGGTAGGATGTTTGGTAGGATACCCAGTTAGGTTTTGAGTTTATCAATTATTGTTTTCGGCATTTATTAATTGAACCCTTTATTTATTCAGTGTTTCCTGTTGTGTTACATTCATGGCTTGTTTGGGGTTCAGTGTCTATTTAATGCTCGATTTAAATTCAACTTTTGACCTGACTTTGTGTCCTTTTATTATGTTGTGGCCCTTGGTCTTCGAGCCAATTTTAAAACACACACACACACACACACACACACACACACACACACACACACACACACACACACACACACACACACACACACACACACACACACACACACACACACACACACACACACACACACACACACACACACACACACACAGAGAGCAGCTGATCAGTGTAGAGTGTACTGTGACTTTGACCACAGTACACTAGGGCGACTAGGCAGTCACATATGAAGGACGAGGGGACGACTGTCTTCTCCAGCAGTAGTACTCTAGTCTAAAGTGACTGGTGTCTGTCTCATTTCTCTCCAAAAGCCCTTAAATATGATAGAATATAATTAAGGATTACTGTCATTATGGTAATCTCACACTTCATATGGCACACACCATATCTGTAACTTTCATTAGCTCTCAATTTTGTATTTATTGTTCCAATGGCCACTAGGGGGCGCTCACCAGTTGATACCCCTGCTATAGTACATACTAAAGTATGTTGTGTTTTCTATTATTTTGTCAGTGAATGAGATCATCCTTTTTCATCAAGCTAAATAAGTCAAAAAGCAAAATACTCTGGTATGGAACTCCTGGTTTACCAGGATGGGGTTCAATTCCCTGCAGTGTCCTGCTTGTGTTATATGGTTTTGAAAACTACAAAATCATGAAAAACGAGACCATGAACTATATTATGCCGTTATTTCGTGATTTTTTTTTCAAATCCTCAAATCATAAAAAGCGAATCCATAGTTTTAGAGATATAGTGCTTTCAAATTTGAGAAATGTATAATGGGGCTCAAATGGCACGTCAAATCACTTACACCTAAAAACTCCATTCAATAGCACAAACTTTGGCATGCTACTAGTCCTACATACTTACACCTAGAAACCCCATTCAATCCTATTTAGGTTCATCCTACGGTGGACATGTTTGCCTGAAAAGGAATCTTTGAAATGTTTCATAGTTTTAGAAATACTAGCCCTTACCCGTTTTGCCCCCCATTGTGGCCGTGGGGGGTACTGCGCCCGGTGCGTTTTTAATTCACTAATAAATTCATTAATAATCATTAATGTGTCAAATCAAAAAAAGGGCTTCGTTACGCCCTCCATATTCATATGGTCAATGCCTGTCGGGAGCGATTGGTGCAGGCAATGAGGAGCTACGGCTCTGACACTACGGCTCTGACACACAGACAGACAGACAGACAGACAGACATTGTTAGAATTATAGTATGATGATGCTTTCAAATTTACAATGGGACTCAATGGCAGACATTGGCACGTCAAAAATCACTTTCACCTAGAAACTCCATTCACACTTTTTATTATTCAGCTTACTGTGGAGACACATGCTGGAACGTTTTACTTGTTTTGTAGTTTCTGAGTTATTTAACTTAAACGCCCAATGCATTATCTATGGCAATAGCACAAACTTTGGCATGCTACTAGTCCTACACACTTAAACCTACCAACCCCATTCTAGCCTCCACAGTAAGCTGAATAATAAGTGTGAATGGAGTTTCTAGGTGAAAGTGATTTTTTACGTGCATGCCAATGTCTGCCATTGAGCCCCATTGTAAATGTGAAAGCACTATGGCCCTCATTTATCAATCGAGTGTAAAATCTGCCACAAATTCGAGTGCAGGTTTCGTAGTACACCCATGTCGCCACGGCATTTATAAAGTGATCGCAAACAGCTGATCCTTCCTTAATTTTGTTCTCACGTTAATAAATGTCACGGCTGAATTTGATCTGGCACGCCCTAAGAAATCAAGCCTCGCCCTCGTTTTTGCGACATGAACAACGGCAATACGTTTCCTGAAACCATGGTTACATTTCTCCCGTGCCTTGCTGCTCGCCTCACCCCCCTCTCTCATACACACGCACAGCACGCACACGCAACTTGCAAGCCCAACTAACTGGTGTGTTGTTAAACAAATAAAGAACGAACACCTGCATGAATTAAATAAAGCGTGCGTGCGGGGGGTGAGGCGGGCAGCAAGGGAAGCAAAGAGGAGAAACAGACAACTAAATAAAGTTGTAGGCCTACCCTGTGACAGGGTAGGCCTACAACTTTATTTAATTCATGCAGGGTCCCTGTCTGTTTCCCTCTCACCTCGCTTGCCTTGCTGTCATGCACGCACGCACCTACATGACACATTAAATAAAGCTGTCTGTTTCTCCTCTCGCTTCGCTTCCCCCTCACGCACGCACGCACATATCGCTATTTGCAACTTTAACTGTGTGTTGTTAGTTGTATATTAAATTATTAAAGTATTTTAAATTTAATATACAACAAGATATATTAGTGAACGAAAACCTGAACCTGTGAACCATAATTAAATAACAAATAGGCACACACACACACACGCTGCTGTTTTGCAGGTGCTCCTCCTGTCCTGTCTGTCTGTCTGTCTGTCTGTCTGTCTCTCTCTATCACAGTGGTCCGTCCGTGACCAACTGACCATGCACGTTCCGACGTTCGCCAGTCTATTTAGATTGCCTCGCAGTCGTTAGTCACTGTTATATGAATGTGCAGCCAAAACCATAGCCTCATGTGGCTGGTGCATGGGCTGGCTGGGTAATATACCTATATCTCCGATGCAGTTCCCACTTGCGCTGGGAGCCTGGCACGGTACATTTGGCATTTGAGCGACGCGTCGGGTTTATTATATTGCACATACCGTAAGAAAGACATCGGCCTTCATGCTGTAGATTAGGCTACAGTAGGCTATACCTGCACGTTGGGACTCTCCGCAGCTGAGCTGCAGCAGCTGCTGCACTATACTCTCCAACGTCCCGTCATGGAAATATTTCAGCACAGACAGCCCAAATCCTCGCATGTATGCGCTCATGCAAAACACTGTTTAAATGGCTTAAGCATCTCTTGCAACATTGTTTTTAATTGCGCGATTTTATCTCCTACTAATTTCATATGACACATGTATTCCTTAACATTTTTATTTATTTATTTTTTACATGTAGCCCATATACATTATACATACCTTTTATATAAACATTTTAGGAGTGAATACATATATGTTTTGATGCCTGTGACAGCCTCTCAGCAGTTCAGACAAGGCTGCTCTGCTTGTGTAAAACAGAAAAACAGCGTACGCCAGCTCGCGACCAGACGTGACTATTTGTCCTACTCAAGTTCAATTTCAAGCTTTGCCGGAAATATTAAATGCCGAAAATGTCGGTAATTTCGGCGTGCGCCCATATTTTGGCGTACGCACGGTTGATAAATGAGGGCCTATATTTCTAAAACTATGAAACATTTCAAATATTCCTTTTCAGGCAAACATGTCCAAAAATCAAACAAAACATGGGTTATAGCCCATCGTTTTTTGAAAAAAATAAAATGTAACCTCGTTTTTCAACATTTTTGACCATGGGCTATAGCCCATACCGTACGGCATACTATAGCACGCCGTTTTTCATCATTTTTGAGGATTTGAAAAAAATAAAAAAACATGGGTTATAGCCCATCGTTTTTTGAATTTTTGATTTTTTTTTTATCTTCGTTTTTCATCATTTTTGACCATGGGCTTTAGCCCATACCATACGGCATACTATAGCACGCCATTTTTCATCATTTTTGAGGATTTGAAAAAAATAAAAAATAAAAAACATGGGTTATAGCCCATCGCTTTTTGACATTTTGATTTTTTTTTTAATCCTCGTTTTTCATCATTCTTGACCATCCCACTGAGCAATAGCCGGCTATTAGACGTGCGTCTAAAAATGGGATAAAAAACGTCTAAAAATAGACGTCTAAAAAACGTCTATTTTTAGACGTGTTTTAAACATGGGTTATAGCCCATCGTTTTTTTATTTTTTATTTTTTATAATCCTCGTTTTTCATCATTTTTGACCATGGGCTGCCCATACCGTACGGCATACTATAGCACGCCGTTTTTCATAATTATTGAGGATTAAAAAAAAGAAAAGAAAACATGGGTTATAGCCCATCGTTTTTTGAATTTTTGATTATTTCTTTTTAACTTCGTTTTTCATCATTTTTGACCATGGGCTTTAGCCCATACCATACGGCATACTATAGCACGCCATTTTTCATCATTTTTGAGGATTTGAAAAAAATGAAAAAATAAAAAACATGGGTTATAGCCCATCGTTTTTTGACTTTTTAATTTTTTTTTGATTCCTCGTTTTTCATCATTCTTGACCATCCCACTGAGCAATAGCCGGCTATTAGACGTGCGTCTAAAAATGGGATACAAAACGTCTAAAAATAGACGTAAATAAACACGTCTATTTTTAGATGTGATTTAGACGTCTATTTTTAGACGTTTTTCATCCCATTTTAGATGCTCGTCTAATAGCCCATACCGTACGGCATACTATAGCACGCCGTTTTTCATAATTTTTGAGGATTTGAAAAAAATGAAAAAAAAAAAAAACATGGGTTATAGCCCATCGTTTTTTGAATTTTAGATTTTCTTTTTTTTAACCTCGTTTTTCATCATTTTTGACCATGGGCTATAGCCCATACCGTACGGCATACTATAGCACGCCGTTTTGCATCATTTTTGAGGATTTGAAAAAAATGAAAAAAAACAAAAAAACATGGGTTTTAGCCCATCGTTTTTTGAATTTTTGAAAAAAAAATGTAACCTCGTTTTTCATCATTTTTGACCATGGGCTATAGCCCATACCGTACGGCATACTATAGCACGCCGTTTTTCATCATTTTTGAGGATTTGAATTTTTTTTTTAAACATGGGTTATAGCCCATCGTTTTTTGAATTTTTCAACAAAAAAATTATCCTCGTTTTTCATCATTTTTGACCATGGGCTATAGCCCATACCGTACGGCATACTATAGCACGCCGTTTTTCATCATTTTTGAGGATTTGAAAAAAATAAAAAAATAAAAAACATGGGTTATAGCCCATCGTTTTTTTTTAATCCTCGTTTTTCATCATTCTTGACCATCCCACTGAGCAATAGCCGGCTATTAGACGTGCGTCTAAAAATGGGATAAAAAACGTCTAAAAATAGATGTCTAAAACACGTCTATTTTTAGACGTGTTTTAGACGTCTATTTTTAGACGGTTTTTATCCCATTTTAGATGCTCGTCTAATAGCCCATACCGTACGGCATACTATAGCACGCCGTTTTTCATAATTTTTGAGGATTTGAAAAAAATGAAAAAACATGGGTTATAGCCCATAGTTTTTTGAATTTTTGATTTTTTTTTTATCTTCGTTTTTCATCATTTTTGACCATGGGCTTTAGCCCATACCGTACGGCATACTATAGCACGCCATTTTTCATCATTTCTGAGGATTTGAAAAAAATGAAAAAATAAAAAACATGGGTTATAGCCCATCGCTTTTTGACATTTTGATTTTTTTTTTAATCCTCGTTTTTCATCATTCTTGACCATCCCACTGAGCAATAGCCGGCTATTAGACGTGCGTCTAAAAATGGGATAAAAAACGTCTAAAAATAGACGTCTAAAAAACGTCTATTTTTAGACGTGTTTTAAACATGGGTTATAGCCCATCGTTTTTTTATTTTTTATTTTTTATAATCCTCGTTTTTCATCATTTTTGACCATGGGCTGCCCATACCGTACGGCATACTATAGCACGCCGTTTTTCATAATTATTGAGGATTAAAAAAAAGAAAAGAAAACATGGGTTATAGCCCATCGTTTTTTGAATTTTTGATTATTTCTTTTTAACTTCGTTTTTCATCATTTTTGACCATGGGCTTTAGCCCATACCATACGGCATACTATAGCACGCCATTTTTCATCATTTTTGAGGATTTGAAAAAAATGAAAAAATAAAAAACATGGGTTATAGCCCATCGTTTTTTGACTTTTTTAATTTTTTTTGATTCCTCGTTTTTCATCATTCTTGACCATCCCACTGAGCAATAGCCGGCTATTAGACGTGCGTCTAAAAATGGGATACAAAACGTCTAAAAATAGACGTAAATAAACACGTCTATTTTTAGATGTGATTTAGACGTCTATTTTTAGACGTTTTTCATCCCATTTTAGATGCTCGTCTAATAGCCCATACCGTACGGCATACTATAGCACGCCGTTTTTCATAATTTTTGAGGATTTGAAAAAAATGAAAAAAAAAAAAACATGGGTTATAGCCCATCGTTTTTTGAATTTTAGATTTTCTTTTTTTTAACCTCGTTTTTCATCATTTTTGACCATGGGCTATAGCCCATACCGTACGGCATACTATAGCACGCCGTTTTGCATCATTTTTGAGGATTTGAAAAAAATGAAAAAAAACAAAAAAACATGGGTTTTAGCCCATCGTTTTTTGAATTTTTGAAAAAAAAATGTAACCTCGTTTTTCATCATTTTTGACCATGGGCTATAGCCCATACCGTACGGCATACTATAGCACGCCGTTTTTCATCATTTTTGAGGATTTGAATTTTTTTTTTAAACATGGGTTATAGCCCATCGTTTTTTGAATTTTTCAACAAAAGAATTATCCTCGTTTTTCATCATTTTTGACCATGGGCTATAGCCCATACCGTACGGCATACTATAGCACGCCGTTTTTCATCATTTTTGAGGATTTGAAAAAAATAAAAAAATAAAAAACATGGGTTATAGCCCATCGTTTTTTTTTAATCCTCGTTTTTCATCATTCTTGACCATCCCACTGAGCAATAGCCGGCTATTAGACGTGCGTCTAAAAATGGGATAAAAAACGTCTAAAAATAGACGTCTAAAAAAACGTCTAAAAATAGATGTCTAAAACACGTCTATCTTTAGACGTGTTTTAGACGTCTATTTTTAGACGGTTTTTATCCCATTTTAGATGCTCGTCTAATAGCCCATACCGTACGGCATACTATAGCACGCCGTTTTTCATAATTTTTGAGGATTTGAAAAAAATGAAAAAACATGGGTTATAGCCCATAGTTTTTTGAATTTTTGATTTTTTTTTTATCTTCGTTTTTCATCATTTTTGACCATGGGCTTTAGCCCATACCGTACGGCATACTATAGCACGCCATTTTTCATCATTTCTGAGGATTTGAAAAAAATGAAAAAATAAAAAACATGGGTCATAGCCCATCGCTTTTTGACATTTTGATTTTTTTTTTAATCCTCGTTTTTCATCATTCTTGAGGATTAAAAAAAAGAAAAGAAAACATGGGTTATAGCCCATCGTTTTTTGAATTTTTGATTATTTCTTTTTAACTTCGTTTTTCATCATTTTTGACCATGGGCTTTAGCCCATACCATACGGCATACTATAGCACGCCATTTTTCATCATTTTTGAGGATTTGAAAAAAATGAAAAAATAAAAAACATGGGTTATAGCCCATCGTTTTTTGACTTTTTTAATTTTTTTTGATTCCTCGTTTTTCATCATTCTTGACCATCCCACTGAGCAATAGCCGGCTATTAGACGTGCGTCTAAAAATGGGATACAAAACGTCTAAAAATAGACGTAAATAAACACGTCTATTTTTAGATGTGATTTAGACGTCTATTTTTAGACGTTTTTCATCCCATTTTAGATGCTCGTCTAATAGCCCATACCGTACGGCATACTATAGCACGCCGTTTTTCATAATTTTTGAGGATTTGAAAAAAATGAAAAAAAAAAAAACATGGGTTATAGCCCATCGTTTTTTGAATTTTAGATTTTCTTTTTTTTAACCTCGTTTTTCATCATTTTTGACCATGGGCTATAGCCCATACCGTACGGCATACTATAGCACGCCGTTTTGCATCATTTTTGAGGATTTGAAAAAAATGAAAAAAAACAAAAAAACATGGGTTTTAGCCCATCGTTTTTTGAATTTTTGAAAAAAAAATGTAACCTCGTTTTTCATCATTTTTGACCATGGGCTATAGCCCATACCGTACGGCATACTATAGCACGCCGTTTTTCATCATTTTTGAGGATTTGAATTTTTTTTTTAAACATGGGTTATAGCCCATCGTTTTTTGAATTTTTCAACAAAAGAATTATCCTCGTTTTTCATCATTTTTGACCATGGGCTATAGCCCATACCGTACGGCATACTATAGCACGCCGTTTTTCATCATTTTTGAGGATTTGAAAAAAATAAAAAAATAAAAAACATGGGTTATAGCCCATCGTTTTTTTTTAATCCTCGTTTTTCATCATTCTTGACCATCCCACTGAGCAATAGCCGGCTATTAGACGTGCGTCTAAAAATGGGATAAAAAACGTCTAAAAATAGACGTCTAAAAAAACGTCTAAAAATAGATGTCTAAAACACGTCTATCTTTAGACGTGTTTTAGACGTCTATTTTTAGACGGTTTTTATCCCATTTTAGATGCTCGTCTAATAGCCCATACCGTACGGCATACTATAGCACGCCGTTTTTCATAATTTTTGAGGATTTGAAAAAAATGAAAAAACATGGGTTATAGCCCATAGTTTTTTGAATTTTTGATTTTTTTTTTATCTTCGTTTTTCATCATTTTTGACCATGGGCTTTAGCCCATACCGTACGGCATACTATAGCACGCCATTTTTCATCATTTCTGAGGATTTGAAAAAAATGAAAAAATAAAAAACATGGGTCATAGCCCATCGCTTTTTGACATTTTGATTTTTTTTTTAATCCTCGTTTTTCATCATTCTTGACCATCCCACTGAGCAATAGCCGGCTATTAGACGTGCGTCTAAAAATGGGATAAAAAACGTCTAAAAATAGACGTCTAAAAAACGTCTATTTTTAGACGTGTTTTAAACATGGGTTATACCCCATCGTTTTTTTATTTTTTATTTTTTATAATCCTCGTTTTTCATCATTTTTGACCATGGGCTGCCCATACCGTACGGCATACTATAGCACGCCGTTTTTCATAATTATTGAGGATTAAAAAAAAGAAAAGAAAACATGGGTTATAGCCCATCGTTTTTTTAATTTTTGATTATTTTTTTTTAACTTCGTTTTTCATCATTTGTGACCATGGGCTTTAGCCCATACCATACGGCATACTATAGCACGCCATTTTTCATCATTTTTGAGGATTTGAAAAAAATGAAAAAATAAAAAACATGGGTTATAGCCCATCGTTTTTTGACTTAAAAAAAAAATTTTGATTCCTCGTTTTTCATCATTCTTGACCATCCCACTGAGCAATAGCCGGCTATTAGACGTGCGTCTAAAAATGGGATACAAAACGTCTAAAAATAGACGTAAATAAACACGTCTATTTTTGTCTCCACCAGGCCGAAGGCATGTGGGGAGAGTATGTTTTGCACTCCGTCCGTCCGCGTGTCCGTCCGTCCGTCCGTCCGTCCGTCCGTGTGTCCGTGTGTCCGTGAACAGCTAATCTCGGCCACCGTTAACCCGGTCGATGCCATATTTTGCACACACACTCCCTGGATGCCAACCATGAACCTCTGCCCCAAACTTTCCAGAACGGCCTGTTATAGCGCCACCAGGAGGCCGCTTTGTGCAAAACAAGTTTTTGCACAGTACACCTACAGATTTTGTCCAAACATCACGCAAATTGGTACACAGTCTCTCTAGAGCCATTCAACGAAACGGGTCTTTCAGATTTATCACACTCCATCCTGATTGGTTAAGATTGGCTTCCAAAGTTCACAGGAGTGCTCAGTTTCAAACAAAATGCTGCAAATCATGAACACATCGCGTGATTTCCGTGAAATTGTGCACCCACATTCCCACTAGGCCGAGGACGAAATGCCACATGAACAATTTCAACTCAGCCTCAAGGTGGCACTATAACTGGCCAAAAAGTGTTTTTACCTCTAACTGCACGGATCTGTGGATAACCTGGTGGAGACCTGTGCCCGGAAGGGCACTTTTTCTAGTTAGATGTGATTTAGACGTCTATTTTTAGACGTTTTTCATCCCATTTTAGATGCTCGTCTAATAGCCCATACCGTACGGCATACTATAGCACACCGTTTTTCATAATTTTTGAGGATTTGAAAAAAATTAAAAAAAACAAAACATGGGTTATAGCCCATCGTTTTTTGAATTTTAGATTTTCTTTTTTTTAACCTCGTTTTTCATCATTTTTGACCATGGGCTATAGCCCATACCGTACGGCATACTATAGCACGCCGTTTTTCATAATTTCTGAGGATTTGAAAAAAATGAAAAAAAAAAAAAAAACATGGGTTTTAGCCCATCGTTTTTTGAATTTTTGAAAAAAAAATGTAACCTCGTTTTTCATCATTTTTGACCATGGGCTATAGCCCATACCGTACGGCATACTATAGCACGCCGTTTTTCATCATTTTTGAGGATTTGAAAAAAATTAAAAAACATGGGTTATAGCCCATCGTTTTTTGAATTTTTGAACAAAAAAATTATCCTCGTTTTTCATCATTTTTGACCATGGGCTATAGCCCATACCGTACGGCATACTATAGCACGCCGTTTTTCATCATTTTTGAGGATTTAAAAAAAATGAAAAAATAAAAAAACATGGGTTATAGCCCATCGTTTTTTGAAATTTTGAAATTTTTTTGAATCCTCGTTTTTCATCATTTTTGACCATCCCACTGAGCAATAGCCGGCTATTAGACGTGCGTCTAAAAATGGGGTTAAAAAACGTCTAAAAATAGACGTCTAAAAAACGTCTAAAAATAGATGTCTAAAACACGTCTATTTTTAGACGTGTTTTAGACGTCTATTTTTAGACGTTTTTTATCCCATTTTAGATGCTCGTCTAATAGCCCATACCGTACGGCATACTATATATAGCACGCCGTTTTTCTACATTTTTGAGGATTTGAAAAACAAAAAACAAAAAAGAACATGGGTTATAGCCCATCATTTTTTGAAATTTTGAATTGTTTTTTTTACCTCGTTTTTCATCCTTTTTGACCATGGGCTATAGCCCATACCGTACGGCATACTATAGCACGCCGTTTTTCATCATTTTTGAGGATTTGAAAAAAAAACAACAAAAAAAACATGGGTTATAGCCCATCGTTTTTTTAAATTTTGGAAAAAAAAATGACCTTGTTTTTCATCATTTTTGAACATGGGCTATAGCCCATACCGTACGGCATACTATAGCACGCCGTTTTTCATCATTTTTGAGGATTTAAAAAAAATGAAAAAATGAAAAAAGATGGGTTATAGCCCATCGTTTTTTGAATTTTTTTATTGTATAGCAGTGGCTCACAGCCTCAGCCTGATGACCTCAAAAGTCTCATATCTCCCCTGAGCCATAGGCAGTTGCTTTGGCTTAGTGGTTAAGATGTTGGCCTTCAGTGCAGGTGACCTGTGTTCGATTCCTGGGTGTTACACTCTGATGAACGTGATTCTATGTTCAACTCTTGATTCTTTCAACTTTACTATCTGAAGGCTAACATACAAAAGATCGCTTCAACAGTACAAAGAGGCAGATGTTACTGAGTGATGGTGTAGTAGGGGTTATTCCGCACAGAGAGTTCATTTTCAAATCCCACTCTTCCTAAAGTTTAATGCTAGTTATTGAGCTTAATTTACTGCTATTCTAGCAGTGGCTCACAGCCTCAGCCTGATTACCTCAAAACTCTAATTGTCGTAGTGGTTAAGATGTTGGCTTTCCACGTGGGAGACCAGGGTTCGATTCCCGGCTGTTACACTATCATATAAAAGAAGACCTCAACAGCGCTAAGAAACATCTGATTAATATGATTCTGTGTTATTTAAACTTTACTAACTGAAGGCTAACGAACAAAAGATCACTTCAAAATTACCAGGAGACTTAGCCTGAGAGTGTCTGACTGATGGTGCAATGGTCTAATCATCAGGCTTTCAATACAGACATTCCATGTTCAAGTCCTGTTCCTCCTACAGCTCAATGCTGCAGTAATTTGAACTTTTCAAGGCTTGAATAAAAAATATAAACTCAAAAGCACCAGGAGACATGTGCTGAATGCCCAAAGGTGCCTTGGCGTAATGGTGTGGAGCGCTTGACCCGTTGCCTCTGCTACAGGCAGTTGGCAGGTTCAAGTCCCATGTCATGACATCAAGGTGCTGGAGGACCATCGGGAGAGGGTGCTCTCTCCCCCTGTTTCCTGAGATGTAACGGTTGGGGCTTATGTCTGAAAGAACCCTGTCCAGCTAACCTTTTACCATGAAAATGTCCAATTTAACATACTCTTACCACCTCTCAGTGTGCCCTTTTCCAACTGGCCTGGAAGCCAGACATAAAAGAGGGACTTTCCAACCAAGTTTTGGGCCACCAATCAGGGCCCAGTATGCAAATACACAGACTATTCTGTCTGTCAGATGATGGGCCAAAATGCTATTTTATTTTTAAACGTTTGACCTAATTCTTATCTGTAAAATTTTAGGTGGACAGGGTTCTTTCAAACATAACCCCCAACTGCTACTTTTCAGGAAACAGGGGGAGAGAGCACCGTCTCCCGATGGTCCTCACTAGTACCTTGCATGGGACTTGAACCTGCAGGCAGGTGGTAGCAGAGGCTACCGATCAAGCACACCACACCATTGAGCTAAGGCACCTTGGGGCAATCAGCAGATGTCTCCTGGTGCTTATGAGTTTTTATTTTTTATTCTAGCCTTGAAAAGTTCAAATTACTGCAGCATTGGTTGAGTATTAGTTTTGAACCAGTAACCTTTGGATTATGAACCTCAGATTTATCTTTTGAGCCACATCGGCATGTAAGGTACATTCGGGAACTTATATTTAACCAGCCGTTTAGAATTTAGATGGACAGTGAAAATGTTCTTCAGGAGAATTGAACCCGGAATGTTCTGCTTATAAACCCCAGGTTTATCTACGGTGCCACAGTGGCATGTGAGGTACAATCGGGAACTTATATTTAACCATCCGTTTAGAATTTAGATGGACAGTGAAAATGACGTTTTTTATCCCATTTTTAGACGCACGTCTAATAGCTGGCTATTGCTCAGTGGGATGGTAAAAGAATGATGAAAAACGAGGATTAAAAAAAAAAATCAAAAAAACAATGGGCTATAATCCATCGTTTTTTTTTTCTTTTTCATTTCTTTCAAATCCTCAAAAATGATGAAAAACGGCATGCTATAGTATGCCGTACGGTATGGGCTATAGCCCATGGTCAAAAATGATGAAAAACGAGGATAATTTCTTTTCATCATTTTTGACCATGGGCTATAGCCCATACCGTACGGCATACTATAGCACGCCGTTTTTCATCATTTTTGAGGATTTAAAAAAAATGTAAAAAAAACAAACATGGGTTATAGCCCATCGTTTTGTTTAAATTTTGAAAAAAAAAAAAAAAAAAAGGTTTTCATCATTTTTGAACATGGGCTATAGCCCATATAGTACGGCATACTATAGCACGCCGTTTTTCATCATTTTTGAGGATTTGAAAAAAATGAAAAAAAAAAAAAACATGGGTTATAGCCCATCGTTTTTTGAAATTTTGAAAAATAAAAATGACCTCGTTTTTCATCATTTTTGAACATGGGCTATAGCCCATACCGTACGGCATACTATAGCACGCCGTTTTTCTTCATTTTTGAGGATAAAAAAAAAAAAAAACATGGGTTATAGCCCATCGTTTAAAAAAAAAAAAAAAAAAAAGTAACCTCGTTTTTCATCATTTGTGACCATGGGCTATAGCCCATACCGTACGGCATACTATAGCACGCCGTTTTTCATCATTTTTGAGGATTTAAAAAAAATGTAAAAAAAACAAAACATGGGTTATAGCCCATCGTTTTTTTTAAATTTTGAAAAAAGAAAAAAAAAGTTTTTCATCATTTTTGAACATGAGCTATAGCCCATATAGTACGGCATACTATAGCACGCCGTTTTTCATCATTTTTGAGGATTTAAAAAAAAAGTAAAAAAAAAAAAACATGGGTTATAGCCCATCGTTTTTTTTAAATTTTGAAAAAAAAAGAAAAAAAAGTTTTTCATCATTTTTGAACATGGGCTATAGCCCATATACTACGGCATACTATAGCACGCCGTTTTTCATCATTTTTGAGGATTTGAAAAAAATTAAAAAAAAAAAAAACATGGGTTATAGCCCATCGTTTTTTGAAATTTTGAAAAATAAAAATGACCTCGTTTTTCATCATTTTTGAACATGGGCTATAGCCCATACCGTACGGCATACTATAGCACGCCGTTTTTCATCATTTTTGAGGATAAAAAAAAAAAAAAAAACATGGGTTATAGCCCATCGTTAAAAAAAAAAAAAAAATAATAATAACCTCGTTTTTCATCATTTTTGACCATGGGCTATAGCCCATACCGTACGGCATACTATAGCACGCTGTTTTTCATCATTTTTGAGGATTTAAAAAAAATGTAAAAAAAAAAAAACATGGGTTATAGCCCATCGTTTTTTTTTAATTTTGAAAAAAAAAAAAAAAAAAGGTTTTCATCATTTTTGAACATGGGCTATAGCCCATATAGTACGGCATACTATAGCACGCCGTTTTTCATCATTTTTGAGGATTTGAAAAAAATGAAAAAAAAAAAAAACATGGGTTATAGCCCATCGTTTTTTGAAATTTTGAAAAATAAAAATGACCTCGTTTTTCATCATTTTTGAACATGGGCTATAGCCCATACCGTACGGCATACTATAGCACGCCGTTTTTCATCATTTTTGAGGATTAAAAAAAAAAAAAAAACATGGGTTATAGCCCATCGTTTAAAAAAAAAAAAAAAAAAAAGTAACCTAGTTTTTCATCATTTTTGACCATGGGCTATAGCCCATACCGTACGGCATACTATAGCACGCCGTTTTTCATCATTTCTGAGGATTTAAAAAAAATGTAAAAAAAAAAAACATGGGTTATAGCCCCTCGTTTTTTTTAAATTTTGAAAAAAAAAAAAAAAAGTTTTTCATCATTTTTGAACATGGGCTATAGCCCATATAGTACGGCATACTATAGCACGCCGTTTTTCATCATTTTTGAGGATTTAAAAAAAAAGTAAAAAAAAAAAAACATGGGTTATAGCCCATCGTTTTTTTTAAATTTTGAAAAAAAAAGAAAAAAATGTTTTTCATCATTTTTGAACATATGGCTATAGCCCATATACTACGGCATACTATAGCACGCCGTTTTTCATCATTTTTGAGGATTTGAAAAAAATGAAAAAAAAAAAAAACATGGGTTATAGCCCATCGTTTTTTTTAATTTTGAAAAAAAAAAATGACCTCGTTTTTCATCATTTTTGAACATGGGCTATAGCCCATACCGTACGGCATACTATAGCACGCCGTTTTTCATCATTTTTGAGGATTTAAAAAAAATGAAAAAATGAAAAAAGATGGGTTATAGCCCATCGTTTTTTGAATTTTTTTATTGTATAGCAGTGGCTCACAGCCTCAGCCTGATGACCTCAAAAGTCTCATATCTCCCCTGAGCCATAGGCAGTTGCTTTGGCTTAGTGGTTAAGATGTTGGCCTTCAGTGCAGGTGACCTGTGTTCGATTCCTGGGTGTTACACTCTGATGAACGTGATTCTATGTTCAACTCTTGATTCTTTCAACTTTACTATCTGAAGGCTAACATACAAAAGATCGCTTCAACAGTACAAAGAGGGGCCCAGGCCGTAGCGTAACGGTCTGGGCACCGGACTGGTAATCCAGTCGCAGTGTGCCGCGGGTTCGACTCCCGGACCCGACACGGCCCTTACTGCATGTCATCCCCCCATCTCTCTCCCGTTTCCTGTCAGCCTACTGTCTGTCCCTTCAAAAATCAATAAAAGGCGTAAGCCGCAAAAAAAAAATATATAAAAAAGAAAAAAACAGTACAAAGAGGCAGATGTTACTGAGTGATGGTGTAGTAGGGGTTATTCCGCACAGAGAGTTCATTTTCAAATCCCACTCTTCCTAAAGTTTAATGCTAGTTATTGAGCTTAATTTACTGCTATTCTAGCAGTGGCTCACAGCCTCAGCCTGATTACCTCAAAACTCTAATTGTCGTAGTGGTTAAGATGTTGGCTTTCCACGTGGGAGACCAGGGTTCGATTCCCGGCTGTTACACTATCATATAAAAGAAGACCTCAACAGCGCTAAGAAACATCTGATTAATATGATTCTGTGTTATTTAAACTTTACTAACTGAAGGCTAACGAACAAAAGATCACTTCAAAATTACCAGGAGACTTAGCCTGAGAGTGTCTGACTGATGGTGCAATGGTCTAATCATCAGGCTTTCAATACAGACATTCCATGTTCAAGTCCTGTTCCTCCTACAGCTCAATGCTGCAGTAATTTGAACTTTTCAAGGCTTGAATAAAAAATATAAACTCAAAAGCACCAGGAGACATGTGCTGAATGCCCAAAGGTGCCTTGGCGTAATGGTGTGGAGCGCTTGACCCGTTGCCTCTGCTACAGGCAGTTGGCAGGTTCAAGTCCCATGTCATGACATCAAGGTGCTGGAGGACCATCGGGAGAGGGTGCTCTCTCCCCCTGTTTCCTGAGATGTAACGGTTGGGGCTTATGTCTGAAAGAACCCTGTCCAGCTAACCTTTTACCATGAAAATGTCCAATTTAACATACTCTTACCACCTCTCAGTGTGCCCTTTTCCAACTGGCCTGGAAGCCAGACATAAAAGAGGGACTTTCCAACCAAGTTTTGGGCCACCAATCAGGGCCCAGTATGCAAATACACAGACTATTCTGTCTGTCAGATGATGGGCCAAAATGCTATTTTATTTTTAAACGTTTGACCTAATTCTTATCTGTAAAATTTTAGGTGGACAGGGTTCTTTCAAACATAACCCCCAACTGCTACTTTTCAGGAAACAGGGGGAGAGAGCACCGTCTCCCGATGGTCCTCACTAGTACCTTGCATGGGACTTGAACCTGCAGGCAGGTGGTAGCAGAGGCTACCGATCAAGCACACCACACCATTGAGCTAAGGCACCTTGGGTCAATCAGCAGATGTCTCCTGGTGCTTATGAGTTTTTATTTTTTATTCTAGCCTTGAAAAGTTCAAATTACTGCAGCATTGGTTGAGTATTAGTTTTGAACCAGTAACCTTTGGATTATGAACCTCAGATTTATCTTTTGAGCCACATCGGCATGTAAGGTACATTCGGGAACTTATATTTAACCAGCCGTTTAGAATTTAGATGGACAGTGAAAATGTTCTTCAGGAGAATTGAACCCGGAATGTTCTGCTTATAAACCCCAGGTTTATCTACGGTGCCACAGTGGCATGTGAGGTACAATCGGGAACTTATATTTAACCATCCGTTTAGAATTTAGATGGACAGTGAAAATGACGTTTTTTATCCCATTTTTAGACGCACGTCTAATAGCTGGCTATTGCTCAGTGGGATGGTAAAAGAATTATGAAAAACGAGGATTAAAAAAAAAATCAAAAAAACAATGGGCTATAATCCATCGTTTTTTTTTTCTTTTTCATTTCTTTCAAATCCTCAAAAATGATGAAAAACGGCATGCTATAGTATGCCGTACGGTATGGGCTATAGCCCATGGTCAAAAATGATGAAAAACGAGGATAATTTCTTTTCATCATTTTTGACCATGGGCTATAGCCCATACCGTACGGCATACTATAGCACGCCGTTTTTCATCATTTTTGAGGATTTAAAAAAAATGTAAAAAAAAAAAAACATGGGTTATAGCCCATCGTTTTTTTTTAATTTTGAAAAAAAAAAAAAAAAAGGTTTTCATCATTTTTGAACATGGGCTATAGCCCATATAGTACGGCATACTATAGCACGCCGTTTTTCATCATTTTTGAGGATTTGAAAAAAATGAAAAAAAAAAAAAACATGGGTTATAGCCCATCGTTTTTTGAAATTTTGAAAAATAAAAATGACCTCGTTTTTCATCATTTTTGAACATGGGCTATAGCCCATACCGTACGGCATACTATAGCACGCCGTTTTTCATCATTTTTGAGGATTAAAAAAAAAAAAAAAACATGGGTTATAGCCCATCGTTAAAAAAAAAAAAAAAAAAAAGTAACCTCGTTTTTCATCATTTTTGACCATGGGCTATAGCCCAT
Source organism: Protomyctophum parallelum (assembly GCF_964188405.1). Taxonomy (NCBI): domain Eukaryota; kingdom Metazoa; phylum Chordata; class Actinopteri; order Myctophiformes; family Myctophidae; genus Protomyctophum; species Protomyctophum parallelum. The sequence continues at coordinate 37,140,512 of NC_139707.1, forward strand.
ACCGTACGGCATACTATAGCACGCCGTTTTTCATCATTTTTGAGGATTTAAAAAAAATGTAAAAAAAAAAAAACATGGGTTATAGCCCATCGTTTTTTTTAAATTTTGAAAAAAGAAAAAAAAAGTTTTTCATCATTTTTGAACATGGGCTATAGCCCATATAGTACGGAATACTATAGCACGCAGTTTTTCATCATTTTTGAGGATTTAAAAAAAAAGTAAAAAAAAAAAAACATGGGTTATAGCCCATCGTTTTTTTTAAATTTTGAAAAAAAAAAAAAAAATGTTTTTCATCATTTTTGAACATGGGCTATAGCCCATATACTACGGCATACTATAGCACGCCGTTTTTCATCATTTTTGAGGATTTGAAAAAAATGAAAAAAAAAAAAACATGGGTTATAGCCCATCGTTTTTTTAAATTTTGAAAAAAAAAAATGACCTCGTTTTTCATCATTTTTGAACATGGGCTATAGCCCATACCGTACGGCATACTATAGCACGCCGTTTTTCATCATTTTTGAGGATTAAAAAAAAAAAAAAACATGGGTTATAGCCCATCGTTTAAAAAAAAAAAAAAAAAAAAAGTAACCTCGTTTTTCATCATTTTTGACCATGGGCTATAGCCCATACCGTACGGCATACTATAGCACGCCGTTTTTCTTCATTTTTGAGGATTAAAAAAAAAAAAAAAACATGGGTTATAGCCCATCGTTAAAAAAAAAAAAAAAAAAAAAGTAACCTCGTTTTTCATCATTTTTGACCATGGGCTATAGCCCATACCGTACGGCATACTATAGCACGCCGTTTTTCATCATTTTTGAGGATTTAAAAAAAATGTAAAAAAAACAAAACATGGGTTATAGCCCATCGTTTTTTTTAAATTTTCAAAAAAGAAAAAAAAAGTTTTTCATCATTTTTGAACATGGGCTATAGCCCATATAGTACGGCATACTATAGCACGCAGTTTTTCATCATTTTTGAGGATTTAAAAAAAAAGTAAAAAAAAAAAAACATGGGTTATAGCCCATCGTTTTTTTTAAATTTTGAAAAAAAAAAAAAATGTTTTTCATCATTTTTGAACATGGGCTATAGCCCATATACTACGGCATACTATAGCACGCAGTTTTTCATCATTTTTGAGGATTTGAAAAAAATGAAAAAAAAAAAAACATGGGTTATAGCCCATTGTTTTTTTAAATTTTGAAAAAAAAAAATGACCTCATCTTTCATCATTTTTGAACATGGGCTATAGCCCATACCGTACGGCATACTATAGCACGCCGTTTTTCATCATTTTTGAGGATTAAAAAAAAAAAAAAACATGGGTTATAGCCCATCGTTTAAAAAAAAAAAAAAAAAAAAGTAACCTCGTTTTTCATCATTTTTGACCATGGGCTATAGCCCATACCGTACGGCATACTATAGCACGCCGTTTTTCATCATTTTTGAGGATTTGAAAAAAATGAAACAAAAAAAAACATGGGTTATAGCCCATCGTTTTTTTAAATTTTGAAAAAAATAAATGACCTCGTTTTTCATCATTTTTGAACATGGGCTATAGCCCATACCGTACGGCATACTATAGCACGCCGTTTTTCATCATTTTTGAGGATTAAAAAAAAAAAAAAACATGGGTTATAGCCCATCGTTTAAAAAAAAAGAAAAAGAAAAGTAACCTCGTTTTTCATCATTTTTGACCATGGGCTATAGCCCATACCGTACGGCATACTATAGCACGCCGTTTTTCATCATTTTTGAGGATTTGAAAAAAATGAAAAAATGAAAAAAGATGGGTTATAGCCCATCGTTTTTTGAATTTTTTTATTGTATAGCAGTGGCTCACAGCCTCAGCCTGATGACCTCAAAAGTCTCATATCTCCCCTGAGCCATAGGCAGTTGCTTTGGCTTAGTGGTTAAGATGTTGGCCTTCAGTGCAGGTGACCTGTGTTCGATTCCTGGGTGTTACACTCTGATGAACGTGATTCTATGTTCAACTCTTGATTCTTTCAACTTTACTATCTGAAGGCTAACATACAAAAGATCGCTTCAACAGTACAAAGAGGCAGATGTTACTGAGTGATGGTGTAGTAGGGGTTATTCCGCACAGAGAGTTCATTTTCAAATCCCACTCTTCCTAAAGTTTAATGCTAGTTATTGAGCTTAATTTACTGCTATTCTAGCAGTGGCTCACAGCCTCAGCCTGATTACCTCAAAACTCTAATTGTCGTAGTGGTTAAGATGTTGGCTTTCCACGTGGGAGACCAGGGTTCGATTCCCGGCTGTTACACTATCATATAAAAGAATACCTCAACAGCGCTAAGAAACATCTGATTAATATGATTCTGTGTTATTTAAACTTTACTAACTGAAGGCTAACGAACAAAAGATCACTTCAAAATTACCAGGAGACTTAGCCTGAGAGTGTCTGACTGATGGTGCAATGGTCTAATCATCAGGCTTTCAATACAGACATTCCATGTTCAAGTCCTGTTCCTCCTACAGCTCAATGCTGCAGTAATTTGAACTTTTCAAGGCTTGAATAAAAAATATAAACTCAAAAGCACCAGGAGACATGTGCTGAATGCCCAAAGGTGCCTTGGCGTAATGGTGTGGAGCGCTTGACCCGTTGCCTCTGCTACAGGCAGTTGGCAGGTTCAAGTCCCATGTCATGACATCAAGGTGCTGGAGGACCATCGGGAGAGGGTGCTCTCTCCCCCTGTTTCCTGAGATGTAACGGTTGGGGCTTATGTCTGAAAGAACCCTGTCCAGCTAACCTTTTACCATGAAAATGTCCAATTTAACATACTCTTACCACCTCTCAGTGTGCCCTTTTCCAACTGGCCTGGAAGCCAGACATAAAAGAGGGACTTTCCAACCAAGTTTTGGGCCACCAATCAGGGCCCAGTATGCAAATACACAGACTATTCTGTCTGTCAGATGATGGGCCAAAATGCTATTTTATTTTTAAACGTTTGACCTAATTCTTATCTGTAAAATTTTAGGTGGACAGGGTTCTTTCAAACATAACCCCCAACTGCTACTTTTCAGGAAACAGGGGGAGAGAGCACCGTCTCCCGATGGTCCTCACTAGTACCTTGCATGGGACTTGAACCTGCAGGCAGGTGGTTGCAGAGGCTACCGATCAAGCACACCACACCATTGAGCTAAGGCACCTTGGGGCAATCAGCAGATGTCTCCTGGTGCTTATGAGTTTTTATTTTTTATTCTAGCCTTGAAAAGTTCAAATTACTGCAGCATTGGTTGAGTATTAGTTTTGAACCAGTAACCTTTGGATTATGAACCTCAGATTTATCTTTTGAGCCACATCGGCATGTAAGGTACATTCGGGAACTTATATTTAACCATCCGTTTAGAATTTAGATGGACAGTGAAAATGTTCTTCAGGAGAATTGAACCCGGAATGTTCTGCTTATAAACCCCAGGTTTATCTACGGTGCCACAGTGGCATGTGAGGTACAATCGGGAACTTATATTTAACCATCCGTTTAGAATTTAGATGGACAGTGAAAATGACGTTTTTTATCCCATTTTTAGACGCACGTCTAATAGCTGGCTATTGCTCAGTGGGATGGTAAAAGAATGATGAAAAACGAGGATTAAAAAAAAAATAAAAAAAACAATGGGCTATAATCCATCGTTTTTTTTTTCTTTTTCATTTCTTTCAAATCCTCAAAAATGATGAAAAACGGCATGCTATAGTATGCCGTACGGTATGGGCTATAGCCCATGGTCAAAAATGATGAAAAACGAGGATAATTTCTTTTCATCATTTTTGACCATGGGCTATAGCCCATACCGTACGGCATACTATAGCACGCCGTTTTTCATCATTTTTGAGGATTTAAAAAAAATGTAAAAAAAAAAAAACATGGGTTATAGCCCATGGTTTTTTTTTAATTTTGAAAAAAAAAAAAAAAAAAGGTTTTCATCATTTTTGAACATGGGCTATAGCCCATATAGTACGGCATACTATAGCACGCCGTTTTTCATCATTTTTGAGGATTTGAAAAAAATGAAAAAAAAAAAAAACATGGGTTATAGCCCATCGTTTTTTGAAAATTTGAAAAATAAAAATGACCTCGTTTTTCATCATTTTTGAACATGGGCTATAGCCCATACCGTACGGCATACTATAGCACGCCGTTTTTCATCATTTTTGAGGATTAAAAAAAAAAAAAAAACATGGGTTATAGCCCATCGTTAAAAAAAAAAAAAAAAAAAAAGTAACCTCGTTTTTTGATCATTTTTGACCATGGGCTATAGCCCATACCGTACGGCATACTATAGCACGCCGTTTTTCATCATTTTTGAGGATTTAAAAAAAATGTAAAAAAAAAAAAACATGGGTTATAGCCCATCGTTTTTTTTAAATTTTGAAAAAAAGAAAAAAAAAGTTTTTCATCATTTTTGAACATGGGCTATAGCCCATATACTACGGCATACTATAGCACGCCGTTTTTCATCATTTTTGAGGATTTGAAAAAAATGAAAAAAAAAAAAAACATGGGTTATAGCCCATCGTTTTTTAAAATTTTGAAAAAAAAAAATGACCTCGTTTTTCATCATTTTTGAACATGGGCTATAGCCCATACCGTACGGCATACTATAGCACGCCGTTTTTCATCATTTTTGAGGATTAAAAAAAAAAAAACATGGGTTATAGCCCATCGTTAAAAAAAAAAAAAAAAAAAAAGTAACCTCGTTTTTCATCATTTTTGACCATGGGCTATAGCCCATACCGTACGGCATACTATAGCACGCCGTTTTTCATCATTTTTGAGGATTTAAAAAAAATGTAAAAAAAAATAAACATGGGTTATAGCCCATCGTTTTTTTTAAATTTTGAAAAAAGAAAAAAAAAGTTTTTCATAATTTTTGAACATGGGCTATAGCCCATATAGTACGGCATACTATAGCACGCAGTTTTTCATCATTTTTGAGGATTTAAAAAAAAAGTAAAAAAAAAAAAACATGGGTTATAGCCCATCGTTTTTTTTAAATTTTGAAAAAAAAAGAAAAAATGTTTTTCATCATTTTTGAACATGGGCTATAGCCCATATACTACGGCATACTATAGCACGCCGTTTTTCATCATTTTTGAGGATTTGAAAAAAAAAAAAAAAAAAAAAACATGGGTTATAGCCCATCGTTTTTTTAAATTTTGAAAAAAAAAAATGACCTCGTTTTTCATCATTTTTGAACATGGGCTATAGCCCATACCGTACGGCATACTATAGCACGCCGTTTTTCATCATTTTTGAGGATTAAAAAAAAAAAAAAACATGGTTTATAGCCCATCGTTTAAAAAAAAAAAAAAAAAAAGTAACCTCGTTTTTCATCATTTTTGACCATGGGCTATAGCCCATACCGTACGGCATACTATAGCACGCCGTTTTTCATCATTTTTGAGGATTTGAAAAAAATGAAAAAAAAAAAAACATGGGTTATAGCCCATCGTTTTTTTAAATTTTGAAAAAAAAAAATGACCTCGTTTTTCATCATTTTTGAACATGGGCTATAGCCCATACCGTACGGCATACTATAGCACGCCGTTTTTCATCATTTTTGAGGATAAAAAAAAAAAAAAAACATGGGTTATAGCCCATCGTTTAAAAAAAAAAAAAAAAAAAGTAACCTCGTTTTTCATCATTTTTGACCATGGGCTATAGCCCATACCGTACGGCATACTATAGCACGCCGTTTTTCATCATTTTTGAGGATTTGAAAAAAATGAAAAAAAAAAAAACATGGGTTATAGCCCATCGTTTTTTTAAATTTTGGAAAAAAAAAATGACCTCGTTTTTCATCATTTTTGAACATGGGCTATAGCCCATACCGTACGGCATACTATAGCACGCCGTTTTTCATCATTTTTGAGGATTTAAAAAAAATGAAAAAATGAAAAAAGATGGGTTATAGCCCATCGTTTTTTTAATTTTTTTATTGTATAGCAGTGGCTCACAGCCTCAGCCTGATGACCTCAAAAGTCTCATATCTCCCCTGAGCCATAGGCAGTTGCTTTGGCTTAGTGGTTAAGATGTTGGCCTTCAGTGCAGGTGACCTGTGTTCGATTCCTGGGTGTTACACTCTGATGAACGTGATTCTATGTTCAACTCTTGATTCTTTCAACTTTACTATCTGAAGGCTAACATACAAAAGATCGCTTCAACAGTACAAAGAGGCAGATGTTACTGAGTGATGGTGTAGTAGGGGTTATTCCGCACAGAGAGTTCATTTTCAAATCCCACTCTTCCTAAAGTTTAATGCTAGTTATTGAGCTTAATTTACTGCTATTCTAGCAGTGGCTCACAGCCTCAGCCTGATTACCTCAAAACTCTAATTGTCGTAGTGGTTAAGATGTTGGCTTTCCACGTGGGAGACCAGGGTTCGATTCCCGGCTGTTACACTATCATATAAAAGAAGACCTCAACAGCGCTAAGAAACATCTGATTAATATGATTCTGTGTTATTTAAACTTTACTAACTGAAGGCTAACGAACAAAAGATCACTTCAAAATTACCAGGAGACTTAGCCTGAGAGTGTCTGACTGATGGTGCAATGGTCTAATCATCAGGCTTTCAATACAGACATTCCATGTTCAAGTCCTGTTCCTCCTACAGCTCAATGCTGCAGTAATTTGAACTTTTCAAGGCTTGAATAAAAAATATAAACTCAAAAGCACCAGGAGACATGTGCTGAATGCCCAAAGGTGCCTTGGCGTAATGGTGTGGAGCGCTTGACCCGTTGCCTCTGCTACAGGCAGTTGGCAGGTTCAAGTCCCATGTCATGACATCAAGGTGCTGGAGGACCATCGGGAGAGGGTGCTCTCTCCCCCTGTTTCCTGAGATGTAACGGTTGGGGCTTATGTCTGAAAGAACCCTGTCCAGCTAACCTTTTACCATGAAAATGTCCAATTTAACATACTCTTACCACCTCTCAGTGTGCCCTTTTCCAACTGGCCTGGAAGCCAGACATAAAAGAGGGACTTTCCAACCAAGTTTTGGGCCACCAATCAGGGCCCAGTATGCAAATACACAGACTATTCTGTCTGTCAGATGATGGGCCAAAATGCTATTTTATTTTTAAACGTTTGACCTAATTCTTATCTGTAAAATTTTAGGTGGACAGGGTTCTTTCAAACATAACCCCCAACTGCTACTTTTCAGGAAACAGGGGGAGAGAGCACCGTCTCCCGATGGTCCTCACTAGTACCTTGCATGGGACTTGAACCTGCAGGCAGGTGGTAGCAGAGGCTACCGATCAAGCACACCACACCATTGAGCTAAGGCACCTTGGGGCAATCAGCAGATGTCTCCTGGTGCTTATGAGTTTTTATTTTTTATTCTAGCCTTGAAAAGTTCAAATTACTGCAGCATTGGTTGAGTATTAGTTTTGAACCAGTAACCTTTGGATTATGAACCTCAGATTTATCTTTTGAGCCACATCGGCATGTAAGGTACATTCGGGAACTTATATTTAACCAGCCGTTTAGAATTTAGATGGACAGTGAAAATGTTCTTCAGGAGAATTGAACCCGGAATGTTCTGCTTATAAACCCCAGGTTTATCTACGGTGCCACAGTGGCATGTGAGGTACAATCGGGAACTTATATTTAACCATCCGTTTAGAATTTAGATGGACAGTGAAAATGACGTTTTTTATCCCATTTTTAGACGCACGTCTAATAGCTGGCTATTGCTCAGTGGGATGGTAAAAGAATGATGAAAAACGAGGATTAAAAAAAAAATCAAAAAAACAATGGGCTATAATCCATCGTTTTTTTTTTCTTTTTCATTTCTTTCAAATCCTCAAAAATGATGAAAAACGGCATGCTATAGTATGCCGTACGGTATGGGCTATAGCCCATGGTCAAAAATGATGAAAAACGAGGATAATTTCTTTTCATCATTTTTGACCATGGGCCCATACCGTACGGCATACTATAGCACGCCGTTTTTCATCATTTTTGAGGATTTAAAAAAAATGTAAAAAAAAAAAAAACATGGGTTATAGCCCATCGTTTAAAAAAAAAAAAAAAAAAAGTAACCTCGTTTTTCATCATTTTTGACCATGGGCTATAGCCCATCCCGTACGGCATACTATAGCACGCCGTTTTTCATCATTTTTGAGGATTTAAAAAAAATGTAAAAAAAAAAAAACATGGGTTATAGCCCATCGTTTTTTTTTAATTTTGAAAAAAAAAAAAAAAGTTTTTCATCATTTTTGAACATGGGCTATAGCCCATATAGTACGGCATACTATAGCACGCCGTTTTTCATCATTTTTGAGGATTTAAAAAAAAAGTAAAAAAAAACAAACATGGGTTATAGCCCATCGTTTTTTTTTAATTTTGAAAAAAAAAGAAAAAAATGTTTTTCATCATTTTTGAACATGGGCTATAGCCCATATACTACGGCATACTATAGCACGCCGTTTTTCATCATTTTTGAGGATTTGAAAAAAATGAAAAAAAAAAAAACATGGGTTATAGCCCATCGTTTTTTTAAATTTTGAAAAAAAAAATGACCTCGTTTTTCATCATTTTTGAACATGGGCTATAGCCCATACCGTACGGCATACTATAGCACGCCGTTTTTCATCATTTTTGAGGATAAAAAAAAAAAAAAAACCATGGGTTATAGCCCATCGTTAAAAAAAAAAAAAAAAAAAAAGTAACCTCGTTTTTCATCATTTTTGACCATGGGCTATAGCCCATACCGTACGGCATACTATAGCACGCCGTTTTTCATCATTTTTGAGGATTTAAAAAAAACAAAAAAAAACAAAACATGGGTTATATAGCCCATCGTTTTTTTTTAAATTTGAAAAAAAAAAAAAAAAAAGGTTTTCATCATTTTTGAACATGGGCTATAGCCCATACCGTACGGCATACTATAGCACGCCGTTTTTCATCATTTTTGAGGATTTGAAAAAAATGAAAAAAAAAAAAAAACATGGGTTATAGCCCATCGTTTTTTTTTAATTTTGAAAAAAAAAGAAAAAGTTTTTCATCATTTTTGAACATGGGCTATAGCCCATATAGTACGGTATACTATAGCACGCCGTTTTTCATCATTTTTGAGGATTTAAAAAAAATGAAAACAAAAAAAAACATGGGTTATAGCCCATCGTTTTTTTTTATTTTGAAAAATAAAAATGACCTCGTTTTTCATCATTTTTGACCATGGGCTATAGCCCATCCCGTACGGCATACTATAGCACGCCGTTTTTCATCATTTTTGAGGATTTAAAAAAAATGTAAAAAAAAAAAAACATGGGTTATAGCCCATCGTTTTTTTTTAATTTTGAAAAAAAAAAAAAAAAGTTTTTCATCATTTTTGAACATGGGCTATAGCCCATATAGTACGGCATACTATAGCACGCCGTTTTTCATCATTTTTGAGGATTTAAAAAAAAAGTAAAAAAAAACAAACATGGGTTATAGCCCATCGTTTTTTTTAAATTTTGAAAAAAAAAGAAAAAAATGTTTTTCATCATTTTTGAACATGGGCTATAGCCCATATACTACGGCATACTATAGCACGCCGTTTTTCATCATTTTTGAGGATTTGAAAAAAATTAAAAAAAAAAAAACATGGGTTATAGCCCATCGTTTTTTTAAATTTTGAAAAAAAAAATGACCTCGTTTTTCATCATTTTTGAACATGGGCTATAGCCCATACCGTACGGCATACTATAGCACGCCGTTTTTCATCATTTTTGAGGATAAAAAAAAAAAAAAAACATGGGTTATAGCCCATCGTTAAAAAAAAAAAAAAAAAAAAAAGTATCCTCGTTTTTCATCATTTTTGACCATGGGCTATAGCCCATACCGTACGGCATACTATAGCACGCCGTTTTTCATCATTTTTGAGGATAAAAAAAAAAAAAAAAACATGGGTTATAGCCCATCGTTTTTTTAAATTTTGAAAAAAAAAAAAAAAAAAGGTTTTCATCATTTTTGAACATGGGCTATAGCCCATATAGTACGGCATACTATAGCACGCCGTTTTTCATCATTTTTGAGGATTTGAAAAAAATGAAAAAAAAAAAAAAACATGGGTTATAGCCCATCGTTTTTTGAAATTTTGAAAAATAAAAATGACCTCGTTTTTCATCATTTTTGAACATGGGCTATAGCCCATACCGTACGGCATACTATACCACGCCGTTTTTCATCATTTTTGAGGATTAAAAAAAAAAAAAAAACATGGGTTATAGCCCATACCGTACTCGTTTTTCATCATTTTTGACCATGGGCTATAGCCCATACCGTACGGCATACTATAGCACGCCGTTTTTCATCATTTTTGAGGATTTAAAAAAAAGAAAAAAAAAAAAAACATGGGTTATAGCCCATCGTTTTTTTTAAATTTGAAAAAAAAAAAAAAAAAAGGTTTTCATCATTTTTGAACATGGGCTATAGCCCATATAGTACGGCATACTATAGCACGCCGTTTTTCATCATTTTTGAGGATTTGAAAAAAATGAAAAAAAAAAAAACATGGGTTATAGCCCATCGTTTTTTTAAAATTTGAAAAATAAAAATGACCTCGTTTTTCATCATTTTTGAACATGGGCTATAGCCCATACCGTACGGCATACTATAGCACGCCGTTTTTCATCATTTTTGAGGATAAAAAAAAAAAAAAACCATGGGTTATAGCCCATCGTTAAAAAAAAAAAAAAAAAAAAGTAACCTCGTTTTTCATCATTTTTGACCATGGGCTATAGCCCATACCGTACGGCATACTATAGCACGCCGTTTTTCATCATTTTTGAGGATTTAAAAAAAACAAAAAAAAACAAAACATGGGTTATATAGCCCATCGTTTTTTTTTAAATTTGAAAAAAAAAAAAAAAAAGGTTTTCATCATTTTTGAACATGGGCTATAGCCCATACCGTACGGCATACTATAGCACGCCGTTTTTCATCATTTTTGAGGATTTGAAAAAAATGAAAAAAAAAAAAAAACATGGGTTATAGCCCATCGTTTTTTTTTAATTTTGAAAAAAAAAGAAAAAGTTTTTCATCATTTTTGAACATGGGCTATAGCCCATATAGTACGGTATACTATAGCACGCCGTTTTTCATCATTTTTGAGGATTTAAAAAAAATGAAAACAAAAAAAAACATGGGTTATAGCCCATCGTTTTTTTTTATTTTGAAAAATAAAAATGACCTCGTTTTTCATCATTTTTGACCATGGGCTATAGCCCATCCCGTACGGCATACTATAGCACGCCGTTTTTCATCATTTTTGAGGATTTAAAAAAAATGTAAAAAAAAAAAAACATGGGTTATAGCCCATCGTTTTTTTTTAATTTTGAAAAAAAAAAAAAAAAGTTTTTCATCATTTTTGAACATGGGCTATAGCCCATATAGTACGGCATACTATAGCACGCCGTTTTTCATCATTTTTGAGGATTTAAAAAAAAAGTAAAAAAAAACAAACATGGGTTATAGCCCATCGTTTTTTTTAAATTTTGAAAAAAAAAGAAAAAAATGTTTTTCATCATTTTTGAACATGGGCTATAGCCCATATACTACGGCATACTATAGCACGCCGTTTTTCATCATTTTTGAGGATTTGAAAAAAATGAAAAAAAAAAAAACATGGGTTATAGCCCATCGTTTTTTTAAATTTTGAAAAAAAAAATGACCTCGTTTTTCATCATTTTTGAACATGGGCTATAGCCCATACCGTACGGCATACTATAGCACGCCGTTTTTCATCATTTTTGAGGATAAAAAAAAAAAAAAAACCATGGGTTATAGCCCATCGTTAAAAAAAAAAAAAAAAAAAAAGTAACCTCGTTTTTCATCATTTTTGACCATGGGCTATAGCCCATACCGTACGGCATACTATAGCACGCCGTTTTTCATCATTTTTGAGGATTTAAAAAAAACAAAAAAAAACAAAACATGGGTTATATAGCCCATCGTTTTTTTTTAAATTTGAAAAAAAAAAAAAAAAAAGGTTTTCATCATTTTTGAACATGGGCTATAGCCCATACCGTACGGCATACTATAGCACGCCGTTTTTCATCATTTTTGAGGATTTGAAAAAAATGAAAAAAAAAAAAAAACATGGGTTATAGCCCATCGTTTTTTTTTAATTTTGAAAAAAAAAGAAAAAGTTTTTCATCATTTTTGAACATGGGCTATAGCCCATATAGTACGGTATACTATAGCACGCCGTTTTTCATCATTTTTGAGGATTTAAAAAAAATGAAAACAAAAAAAAACATGGGTTATAGCCCATCGTTTTTTTTTATTTTGAAAAATAAAAATGACCTCGTTTTTCATCATTTTTGACCATGGGCTATAGCCCATCCCGTACGGCATACTATAGCACGCCGTTTTTCATCATTTTTGAGGATTTAAAAAAAATGTAAAAAAAAAAAAACATGGGTTATAGCCCATCGTTTTTTTTTAATTTTGAAAAAAAAAAAAAAAAGTTTTTCATCATTTTTGAACATGGGCTATAGCCCATATAGTACGGCATACTATAGCACGCCGTTTTTCATCATTTTTGAGGATTTAAAAAAAAAGTAAAAAAAAACAAACATGGGTTATAGCCCATCGTTTTTTTTAAATTTTGAAAAAAAAAGAAAAAAATGTTTTTCATCATTTTTGAACATGGGCTATAGCCCATATACTACGGCATACTATAGCACGCCGTTTTTCATCATTTTTGAGGATTTGAAAAAAATTAAAAAAAAAAAAACATGGGTTATAGCCCATCGTTTTTTTAAATTTTGAAAAAAAAAATGACCTCGTTTTTCATCATTTTTGAACATGGGCTATAGCCCATACCGTACGGCATACTATAGCACGCCGTTTTTCATCATTTTTGAGGATAAAAAAAAAAAAAAAACATGGGTTATAGCCCATCGTTAAAAAAAAAAAAAAAAAAAAAAGTATCCTCGTTTTTCATCATTTTTGACCATGGGCTATAGCCCATACCGTACGGCATACTATAGCACGCCGTTTTTCATCATTTTTGAGGATAAAAAAAAAAAAAAAAACATGGGTTATAGCCCATCGTTTTTTTAAATTTTGAAAAAAAAAAAAAAAAAAGGTTTTCATCATTTTTGAACATGGGCTATAGCCCATATAGTACGGCATACTATAGCACGCCGTTTTTCATCATTTTTGAGGATTTGAAAAAAATGAAAAAAAAAAAAAAACATGGGTTATAGCCCATCGTTTTTTGAAATTTTGAAAAATAAAAATGACCTCGTTTTTCATCATTTTTGAACATGGGCTATAGCCCATACCGTACGGCATACTATACCACGCCGTTTTTCATCATTTTTGAGGATTAAAAAAAAAAAAAAAACATGGGTTATAGCCCATACCGTACTCGTTTTTCATCATTTTTGACCATGGGCTATAGCCCATACCGTACGGCATACTATAGCACGCCGTTTTTCATCATTTTTGAGGATTTAAAAAAAAAGAAAAAAAAAAAAAACATGGGTTATAGCCCATCGTTTTTTTTAAATTTTGAAAAAAAAAAAAAAAAAAGGTTTTCATCATTTTTGAACATGGGCTATAGCCCATATAGTACGGCATACTATAGCACGCCGTTTTTCATCATTTTTGAGGATTTGAAAAAAATGAAAAAAAAAAAAAACATGGGTTATAGCCCATCGTTTTTTTAAAATTTGAAAAATAAAAATGACCTCGTTTTTCATCATTTTTGAACATGGGCTATAGCCCATACCGTACGGCATACTATAGCACGCCGTTTTTCATCATTTTTGAGGATTTAAAAAAAATGTAAAAAAAAAAAAACATGGGTTATAGCCCATCGTTTTTTTTTAATTTTGAAAAAAGAAAAAAAAAGTTTTTCATCATTTTTGAACATGGGCTATAGCCCATACCGTACGGCATACTATAGCACGCCGTTTTTCATCATTTTTGAGGATTTAAAAAAAATGTAAAAAAAAAAACATGGGTTATAGCCCATCGTTTTTTTAAAATTTTGAAAAAAAAAGAAAAAAAATGTTTTTCATCATTTTTGAACATGGGCTATAGCCCATATAGTACGGCATACTATAGCACGCCGTTTTTCATCATTTTTGAGGATTTGAAAAAAAAAAAAAAAAAAAAACATGGGTTATAGCCCATCGTTTTTTTAAATTTTGGGAAAAAAAAATGACCTTGTTTTTCATCATTTTTGAACATGGGCTATAGCCCATACCGTACGGCATACTATAGCACGCCGTTTTTCATCATTTTTGAGGATTTGAAAAAAATGAAAAAAAAAAAAACATGGGTTGTAGCCCATCGTTTTTTTAAATTTTGAAAAAAAAAAATGACCTCGTTTTTCATCATTTTTGAGGATAAAAAAAAAAAAAAAAACATGGGTTATAGCCCATCGTTTTTTTAAATTTTGAAAAAAAAAAAAAAAAAAGGTTTTCATCATTTTTGAACATGGGCTATAGCCCATATAGTACGGCATACTATAGCACGCCGTTTTTCATCATTTTTGAGGATTTGAAAAAAATGAAAAAAAAAAAAAACATGGGTTATAGCCCATCGTTTTTTGAAATTTTGAAAAATAAAAATGACCTCGTTTTTCATCATTTTTGAACATGGGCTATAGCCCATACCGTACGGCATACTATACCACGCCGTTTTTCATCATTTTTGAGGATTAAAAAAAAAAAAAAAACATGGGTTATAGCCCATCGTTTTTTTAAATTTTGAAAAAAAAAATGACCTCGTTTTTCATCATTTTTGAACATGGGCTATAGCCCATACCGTACTCGTTTTTCATCATTTTTGACCATGGGCTATAGCCCATACCGTACGGCATACTATAGCACGCCGTTTTTCATCATTTTTGAGGATTTAAAAAAAAAGAAAAAAAAAAAAAACATGGGTTATAGCCCATCGTTTTTTTTAAATTTTGAAAAAAAAAAAAAAAAAAGGTTTTCATCATTTTTGAACATGGGCTATAGCCCATATAGTACGGCATACTATAGCACGCCGTTTTTCATCATTTTTGAGGATTTGAAAAAAATGAAAAAAAAAAAAAACATGGGTTATAGCCCATCGTTTTTTTAAAATTTGAAAAATAAAAATGACCTCGTTTTTCATCATTTTTGAACATGGGCTATAGCCCATACCGTACGGCATACTATAGCACGCCGTTTTTCATCATTTTTGAGGATTTAAAAAAAATGTAAAAAAAAAAAAACATGGGTTATAGCCCATCGTTTTTTTTTAATTTTGAAAAAAGAAAAAAAAAGTTTTTCATCATTTTTGAACATGGGCTATAGCCCATACCGTACGGCATACTATAGCACGCCGTTTTTCATCATTTTTGAGGATTTAAAAAAAATGTAAAAAAAAAAAAACATGGGTTATAGCCCATCGTTTTTTTTTAATTTTGAAAAAAGAAAAAAAAAGTTTTTCATCATTTTTGAACATGGGCTATAGCCCATACCGTACGGCATACTATAGCACGCCGTTTTTCATCATTTTTGAGGATTTAAAAAAAATGTAAAAAAAAAAAAACATGGGTTATAGCCCATCGTTTTTTTAAAATTTTGAAAAAAAAAGAAAAAAAATGTTTTTCATCATTTTTGAACATGGGCTATAGCCCATATAGTACGGCATACTATAGCACGCCGTTTTTCATCATTTTTGAGGATTTGAAAAAAAAAAAAAAAAAAAAACATGGGTTATAGCCCATCGTTTTTTTAAATTTTGGGAAAAAAAAATGACCTCGTTTTTCATCATTTTTGAACATGGGCTATAGCCCATACCGTACGGCATACTATAGCACGCCGTTTTTCATCATTTTTGAGGATTTGAAAAAAATGAAAAAAAAAAAAACATGGGTTATAGCCCATCGTTTTTTTAAATTTTGAAAAAAAAAAATGACCTCGTTTTTCATCATTTTTGAGGATAAAAAAAAAAAAAAAAACATGGGTTATAGCCCATCGTTTTTTTAAATTTTGAAAAAAAAAAGAAAAAAAAAGGTTTTCATCATTTTTGAACATGGGCTATAGCCCATATAGTACGGCATACTATAGCACGCCGTTTTTCATCATTTTTGAGGATTTGAAAAAAATGAAAAAAAAAAAAAAACATGGGTTATAGCCCATCGTTTTTTGAAATTTTGAAAAATAAAAATGACCTCGTTTTTCATCATTTTTGAACATGGGCTATAGCCCATACCGTACGGCATACTATACCACGCCGTTTTTCATCATTTTTGAGGATTAAAAAAAACAAAAAAACATGGGTTATAGCCCATCGTTTTTTTAAATTTTGAAAAAAAAAATGACCTCGTTTTTCATCATTTTTGAACATGGGCTATAGCCCATACCGTACTCGTTTTTCATCATTTTTGACCATGGGCTATAGCCCATACCGTACGGCATACTATAGCACGCCGTTTTTCATCATTTTTGAGGATTTAAAAAAAAAGAAAAAAAAAAAAAACATGGGTTATAGCCCATCGTTTTTTTTAAATTTTGAAAAAAAAAAAAAAAAAAGGTTTTCATCATTTTTGAACATGGGCTATAGCCCATATAGTACGGCATACTATAGCACGCCGTTTTTCATCATTTTTGAGGATTTGAAAAAAATGAAAAAAAAAAAAAACATGGGTTATAGCCCATCGTTTTTTTTAAATTTGAAAAATAAAAATGACCTCGTTTTTCATCATTTTTGAACATGGGCTATAGCCCATACCGTACGGCATACTATAGCACGCCGTTTTTCATCATTTTTGAGGATTTAAAAAAAATGTAAAAAAAAAAAAACATGGGTTATAGCCCATCGTTTTTTTTTAATTTTGAAAAAAGAAAAAAAAAGTTTTTCATCATTTTTGAACATGGGCTATAGCCCATACCGTACGGCATACTATAGCACGCCGTTTTTCATCATTTTTGAGGATTTAAAAAAAATGTAAAAAAAAAAAAACATGGGTTATAGCCCATCGTTTTTTTAAAATTTTGAAAAAAAAAGAAAAAAAATGTTTTTCATCATTTTTGAACATGGGCTATAGCCCATACCGTACGGCATACTATAGCACGCCGTTTTTCATCATTTTTGAGGATTTAAAAAAAATGTAAAAAAAAAAAAACATGGGTTATAGCCCATCGTTTTTTTTTAATTTTGAAAAAAGAAAAAAAAAGTTTTTCATCATTTTTGAACATGGGCTATAGCCCATACCGTACGGCATACTATAGCACGCCGTTTTTCATCATTTTTGAGGATTTAAAAAAAATGTAAAAAAAAAAAAACATGGGTTATAGCCCATCGTTTTTTTAAAATTTTGAAAAAAAAAGAAAAAAAATGTTTTTCATCATTTTTGAACATGGGCTATAGCCCATATAGTACGGCATACTATAGCACGCCGTTTTTCATCATTTTTGAGGATTTGAAAAAAAAAAAAAAAAAAAAACATGGGTTATAGCCCATCGTTTTTTTAAATTTTGGGGAAAAAAAATGACCTCGTTTTTCATCATTTTTGAACATGGGCTATAGCCCATACCGTACGGCATACTATAGCACGCCGTTTTTCATCATTTTTGAGGATTTGAAAAAAATGAAAAAAAAAAAAACATGGGTTATAGCCCATCGTTTTTTTTAATTTTGAAAAAAAAAAATGACCTCGTTTTTCATCATTTTTGAACATGGGCTATAGCCCATACCGTACGGCATACTATAGCACGCCGTTTTTCATCATTTTTGAGGATTTAAAAAAAATGAAAAAATGAAAAAAGATGGGTTATAGCCCATCGTTTTTTGAATTTTTTTATTGTATAGCAGTGGCTCACAGCCTCAGCCTGATGACCTCAAAAGTCTCATATCTCCCCTGAGCCATAGGCAGTTGCTTTGGCTTAGTGGTTAAGATGTTGGCCTTCAGTGCAGGTGACCTGTGTTCGATTCCTGGGTGTTACACTCTGATGAACGTGATTCTATGTTCAACTCTTGATTCTTTCAACTTTACTATCTGAAGGCTAACATACAAAAGATCGCTTCAACAGTACAAAGAGGCAGATGTTACTGAGTGATGGTGTAGTAGGGGTTATTCCGCACAGAGAGTTCATTTTCAAATCCCACTCTTCCTAAAGTTTAATGCTAGTTATTGAGCTTAATTTACTGCTATTCTAGCAGTGGCTCACAGCCTCAGCCTTATTACCTCAAAACTCTAATTGTCGTAGTGGTTAAGATGTTGGCTTTCCACGTGGGAGACCAGGGTTCGATTCCCGGCTGTTACACTATCATATAAAAGAAGACCTCAACAGCGCTAAGAAACATCTGATTAATATGATTCTGTGTTATTTAAACTTTACTAACTGAAGGCTAACGAACAAAAGATCACTTCAAAATTACCAGGAGACTTATCCTGAGAGTGTCTGACTGATGGTGCAATGGTCTAATCATCAGGCTTTCAATACAGACATTCCATGTTCAAGTCCTGTTCCTCCTACAGCTCAATGCTGCAGTAATTTGAACTTTTCAAGGCTTGAATAAAAAATATAAACTCAAAAGCACCAGGAGACATGTGCTGAATGCCCAAAGGTGCCTTGGCGTAATGGTGTGGAGCGCTTGACCCGTTGCCTCTGCTACAGGCAGTTGGCAGGTTCAAGTCCCATGTCATGACATCAAGGTGCTGGAGGACCATCGGGAGAGGGTGCTCTCTCCCCCTGTTTCCTGAGATGTAACGGTTGGGGCTTATGTCTGAAAGAACCCTGTCCAGCTAACCTTTTACCATGAAAATGTCCAATTTAACATACTCTTACCACCTCTCAGTGTGCCCTTTTCCAACTGGCCTGGAAGCCAGACATAAAAGAGGGACTTTCCAACCAAGTTTTGGGCCACCAATCAGGGCCCAGTATGCAAATACACAGACTATTCTGTCTGTCAGATGATGGGCCAAAATGCTATTTTATTTTTAAACGTTTGACCTAATTCTTATCTGTAAAATTTTAGGTGGACAGGGTTCTTTCAAACATAACCCCCAACTGCTACTTTTCAGGAAACAGGGGGAGAGAGCACCGTCTCCCGATGGTCCTCACTAGTACCTTGCATGGGACTTGAACCTGCAGGCAGGTGGTAGCAGAGGCTACCGATCAAGCACACCACACCATTGAGCTAAGGCACCTTGGGGCAATCAGCAGATGTCTCCTGGTGCTTATGAGTTTTTATTTTTTATTCTAGCCTTGAAAAGTTCAAATTACTGCAGCATTGGTTGAGTATTAGTTTTGAACCAGTAACCTTTGGATTATGAACCTCAGATTTATCTTTTGAGCCACATCGGCATGTAAGGTACATTCGGGAACTTATATTTAACCAGCCGTTTAGAATTTAGATGGACAGTGAAAATGTTCTTCAGGAGAATTGAACCCGGAATGTTCTGCTTATAAACCCCAGGTTTATCTACGGTGCCACAGTGGCATGTGAGGTACAATCGGGAACTTATATTTAACCATCCGTTTAGAATTTAGATGGACAGTGAAAATGACGTTTTTTATCCCATTTTTAGACGCACGTCTAATAGCTGGCTGCTCAGTGGGATGGTAAAAGAATGATGAAAAACGAGGATTAAAAAAAAAATCAAAAAAACAATGGGCTATAATCCATCGTTTTTTTTTTCTTTTTCATTTCTTTCAAATCCTCAAAAATGATGAAAAACGGCATGCTATAGTATGCCGTACAGTATGGGCTATAGCCCATGGTCAAAAATGATGAAAAACGAGGATAATTTCTTTTCATCATTTTTGACCATGGGCCCATACCGTACGGCATACTATAGCACGCCGTTTTTCATCATTTTTGAGGATTTAAAAAAAAAGTAAAAAAAAAAAAAACATGGGTTATAGCCCATCGTTTTTTTTTAATTTAAAAAAAAAAAAAAAAAAAAGGTTTTCATCATTTTTGAACATGGGCTATAGCCCATATAGTACGGCATACTATAGCACGCCGTTTTTCATCATTTTTGAGGATTTGAAAAAAATGAAAAAAAAAAAAAACATGGGTTATAGCCCATCGTTTTTTGAAAATTTGAAAAATAAAAATGACCTCGTTTTTCATCATTTTTGAACATGGGCTATAGCCCATACCGTACGGCATACTATAGCACGCCGTTTTTCATCATTTTTGAGGATTAAAAAAAAAAAAAAACATGGGTTATAGCCCATCGTTTAAAAAAAAGAAAAAAAAAGTAACCTCGTTTTTCATCATTTTTGACCATGGGCTATAGCCCATACCGTACGGCATACTATAGCACGCCGTTTTTCATCATTTTTGAGGATTAAAAAAAAATGTAAAAAAAAAAAAACATGGGTTATAGCCCATCGTTTTCTTTAAATTTTGAAAAAAAAAAAAAAAAAAGGTTTTCATCATTTTTGAACATGGGCTATAGCCCATATAGTACGGTATACTATAGCACGCCGTTTTTCATCATTTTTGAGGATTTGAAAAAAATGAAAACAAAAAAAAACATGGGTTATAGCCCATCGTTTTTTGAAATTTTGAAAAATAAAAATGACCTCGTTTTTCATCATTTTTGAACATGGGCTATAGCCCATACCGTACGGCATACTATAGCACGCCGTTTTTCATCATTTTTGAGGATTAAAAAAAATGTAAAAAAAAAAAAACATGGGTTATAGCCCATCGTTTTCTTTAAATTTTGAAAAAAAAAAAAAAAAAAGGTTTTCATCATTTTTGAACATGGGCTATAGCCCATATAGTACGGTATACTATAGCACGCCGTTTTTCATCATTTTTGAGGATTTGAAAAAAATGAAAACAAAAAAAAACATGGGTTATAGCCCATCGTTTTTTGAAATTTTGAAAAATAAAAATGACCTCGTTTTTCATCATTTTTGAACATGGGCTATAGCCCATACCGTACGGCATACTATAGCACGCCGTTTTTCATCATTTTTGAGGATTAAAAAAAAAAAAAAAACATGGGTTATAGCCCATCGTTTAAAAAAAAAAAAAAAAAAAGTAACCTCGTTTTTCATCATTTTTGACCATGGGCTATAGCCCATCCCGTACGGCATACTATAGCACGCCGTTTTTCATCATTTTTGAGGATTTAAAAAAAATGTAAAAAAAAAAAAACATGGGTTATAGCCCATCGTTTTTTTTTAATTTTGAAAAAAAAAAAAAAAAGTTTTTCATCATTTTTGAACATGGGCTATAGCCCATATAGTACGGCATACTATAGCACGCCGTTTTTCATCATTTTTGAGGATTTAAAAAAAATGTAAAAAAAAAAAAACATGGGTTATAGCCCATCGTTTTTTTTAAATTTTGAAAAAAAAAAAAAAAAAAGGTTTTCATCATTTTTGAACATGGGCTATAGCCCATATAGTACGGTATACTATAGCACGCCGTTTTTCATCATTTTTGAGGATTTGAAAAAAATGAAAACAAAAAAAAACATGGGTTATAGCCCATCGTTTTTTGAAATTTTGAAAAATAAAAATGACCTCGTTTTTCATCATTTTTGAACATGGGCTATAGCCCATACCGTACGGCATACTATAGCACGCCGTTTTTCATCATTTTTGAGGATTAAAAAAAAAAAAAAAACATGGGTTATAGCCCATCGTTTAAAAAAAAAAAAAAAAAAAGTAACCTCGTTTTTCATCATTTTTGACCATGGGCTATAGCCCATCCCGTACGGCATACTATAGCACGCCGTTTTTCATCATTTTTGAGGATTTAAAAAAAAAGTAAAAAAAACAAACATGGGTTATAGCCCATCGTTTTTTTTTAATTTTGAAAAAAAAAGAAAAAAATGTTTTTCATCATTTTTGAACATGGGCTATAGCCCATATACTACGGCATACTATAGCACGCCGTTTTTCATCATTTTTGAGGATTTGAAAAAAATGAAAAAAAAAAAAACATGGGTTATAGCCCATCGTTTTTTTTAATTTTGAAAAAAAAAATGACCTCGTTTTTCATCATTTTTGAACATGGGCTATAGCCCATACCGTACGGCATACTATAGCACGCCGTTTTTCATCATTTTTGAGGATAAAAAAAAAAAAAAAACCATGGGTTATAGCCCATCGTTAAAAAAAAAAAAAAAAAAAAAGTAACCTCGTTTTTCATCATTTTTGACCATGGGCTATAGCCCATACCGTACGGCATACTATAGCACGCCGTTTTTCATCATTTTTGAGGATTTAAAAAAAAAGAAAAAAACTAAAAACATGGGTTATAGCCCATCGTTTTTTTTAAATTTTGAAAAGAAAAAAAAAAAAAAGGTTTTCATCATTTTTGAACATGGGCTATAGCCCATACCGTACGGCATACTATAGCACGCCGTTTTTCATCATTTTTGAGGATTTGAAAAAAATGAAAAAAAAAAAAAAACATGGGTTATAGCCCATCGTTTTTTTTTAATTTTGAAAAAAAAAAAAAAGTTTTTCATCATTTTTGAACATGGGCTATAGCCCATATAGTACGGTATACTATAGCACGCCGTTTTTCATCATTTTTGAGGATTTTAAAAAAATGAAAACAAAAAAAAACATGGGTTATAGCCCATCGTTTTTTGAAATTTTGAAAAATAAAAATGACCTCGTTTTTCATCATTTTTGACCATGGGCTATAGCCCA
Organism: Protomyctophum parallelum; assembly: GCF_964188405.1. Lineage (NCBI taxonomy): Eukaryota > Metazoa > Chordata > Actinopteri > Myctophiformes > Myctophidae > Protomyctophum > Protomyctophum parallelum. The sequence continues at coordinate 37,163,160 of NC_139707.1, forward strand.
TCCCGTACGGCATACTATAGCACGCCGTTTTTCATCATTTTTGAGGATTAAAAAAAAAAAAAAAACATGGGTTATAGCCCATCGTTTAAAAAAAAAAAAAAAAAAGTAACCTCGTTTTTCATCATTTTTGACCATGGGCTATAGCCCATCCCGTACGGCATACTATAGCACGCCGTTTTTCATCATTTTTGAGGATTTAAAAAAAATGTAAAAAAAAAAAAACATGGGTTATAGCCCATCGTTTTTTTTTAATTTTGAAAAAAAAAAAAAAAAGTTTTTCATCATTTTTGAACATGGGCTATAGCCCATATAGTACGGCATACTATAGCACGCCGTTTTTCATCATTTTTGAGGATTTAAAAAAAATGTAAAAAAAAAAAAACATGGGTTATAGCCCATCGTTTTTTTTAAATTTTGAAAAAAAAAAAAAAAAAAGGTTTTCATCATTTTTGAACATGGGCTATAGCCCATATAGTACGGTATACTATAGCACGCCGTTTTTCATCATTTTTGAGGATTTGAAAAAAATGAAAACAAAAAAAAACATGGGTTATAGCCCATCGTTTTTTGAAATTTTGAAAAATAAAAATGACCTCGTTTTTCATCATTTTTGAACATGGGCTATAGCCCATACCGTACGGCATACTATAGCACGCCGTTTTTCATCATTTTTGAGGATTAAAAAAAAAAAAAAAACATGGGTTATAGCCCATCGTTTAAAAAAAAAAAAAAAAAAAGTAACCTCGTTTTTCATCATTTTTGACCATGGGCTATAGCCCATCCCGTACGGCATACTATAGCACGCCGTTTTTCATCATTTTTGAGGATTTAAAAAAAAAGTAAAAAAAACAAACATGGGTTATAGCCCATCGTTTTTTTTTAATTTTGAAAAAAAAAGAAAAAAATGTTTTTCATCATTTTTGAACATGGGCTATAGCCCATATACTACGGCATACTATAGCACGCCGTTTTTCATCATTTTTGAGGATTTGAAAAAAATGAAAAAAAAAAAAACATGGGTTATAGCCCATCGTTTTTTTTAATTTTGAAAAAAAAAATGACCTCGTTTTTCATCATTTTTGAACATGGGCTATAGCCCATACCGTACGGCATACTATAGCACGCCGTTTTTCATCATTTTTGAGGATAAAAAAAAAAAAAAAACCATGGGTTATAGCCCATCGTTAAAAAAAAAAAAAAAAAAAAAGTAACCTCGTTTTTCATCATTTTTGACCATGGGCTATAGCCCATACCGTACGGCATACTATAGCACGCCGTTTTTCATCATTTTTGAGGATTTAAAAAAAAAGAAAAAAACTAAAAACATGGGTTATAGCCCATCGTTTTTTTTAAATTTTGAAAAGAAAAAAAAAAAAAAGGTTTTCATCATTTTTGAACATGGGCTATAGCCCATACCGTACGGCATACTATAGCACGCCGTTTTTCATCATTTTTGAGGATTTGAAAAAAATGAAAAAAAAAAAAAAACATGGGTTATAGCCCATCGTTTTTTTTTAATTTTGAAAAAAAAAAAAAAAGTTTTTCATCATTTTTGAACATGGGCTATAGCCCATATAGTACGGTATACTATAGCACGCCGTTTTTCATCATTTTTGAGGATTTTAAAAAAATGAAAACAAAAAAAAACATGGGTTATAGCCCATCGTTTTTTGAAATTTTGAAAAATAAAAATGACCTCGTTTTTCATCATTTTTGACCATGGGCTATAGCCCATCCCGTACGGCATACTATAGCACGCCGTTTTTCATCATTTTTGAGGATTTAAAAAAAATGTAAAAAAAAAAAAACATGGGTTATAGCCCATCGTTTTTTTTTAATTTTGAAAAAAAAAAAAAAAAGTTTTTCATCATTTTTGAACATGGGCTATAGCCCATATAGTACGGCATACTATAGCACGCCGTTTTTCATCATTTTTGAGGATTTAAAAAAAAAGTAAAAAAAAACAAACATGGGTTATAGCCCATCGTTTTTTTTTAATTTTGAAAAAAAAAGAAAAAAATGTTTTTCATCATTTTTGAACATGGGCTATAGCCCATATACTACGGCATACTATAGCACGCCGTTTTTCATCATTTTTGAGGATTTGAAAAAAATGAAAAAAAAAAAAACATGGGTTATAGCCCATCGTTTTTTTAAATTTTGAAAAAAAAAATGACCTCGTTTTTCATCATTTTTGAACATGGGCTATAGCCCATACCGTACGGCATACTATAGCACGCCGTTTTTCATCATTTTTGAGGATTAAAAAAAAAAAAAAACATGGGTTATAGCCCATCGTTAAAAAAAAAAAAAAAAAAAAAAGTAACCTCGTTTTTCATCATTTTTGACCATGGGCTATAGCCCATACCGTACGGCATACTATAGCACGCCGTTTTTCATCATTTTTGAGGATTTAAAAAAAAAAAAAAACAAAAAAAAAACATGGGTTATAGCCCATCGTTTTTTGAAATTTTGAAAAATAAAAATGACCTCGTTTTTCATCATTTTTGAACATGGGCTATAGCCCATACCGTACGGCATACTATAGCACGCCGTTTTTCATCATTTTTGAGGATAAAAAAAAAAAAAAAAACATGGGTTATAGCCCATCGTTTTTTTAAATTTTGAAAAAAAAAATGACCTCGTTTTTCATCATTTTTGAACATGGGCTATAGCCCATACCGTACTCGTTTTTCATCATTTTTGACCATGGGCTATAGCCCATACCGTACGGCATACTATAGCACGCCGTTTTTCATCATTTTTGAGGATTTAAAAAAAAAGAAAAAAAAAAAAACATGGGTTATAGCCCATCGTTTTTTTTAAATTTTGAAAAAAAAAAAAAAAAAAGGTTTTCATCATTTTTGAACATGGGCTATAGCCCATATAGTACGGCATACTATAGCACGCCGTTTTTCATCATTTTTGAGGATTTGAAAAAAATGAAAAAAAAAAAAAACATGGGTTATAGCCCATCGTTTTTTTAAAATTTGAAAAATAAAAATGACCTCGTTTTTCATCATTTTTGAACATGGGCTATAGCCCATACCGTACGGCATACTATAGCACGCCGTTTTTCATCATTTTTGAGGATTTAAAAAAAATGTAAAAAAAAAAAAACATGGGTTATAGCCCATCGTTTTTTTTTAATTTTGAAAAAAGAAAAAAAAAGTTTTTCATCATTTTTGAACATGGGCTATAGCCCATACCGTACGGCATACTATAGCACGCCGTTTTTCATCATTTTTGAGGATTTAAAAAAAATGTAAAAAAAAAAAAACATGGGTTATAGCCCATCGTTTTTTTAAAATTTTGAAAAAAAAAGAAAAAAAATGTTTTTCATCATTTTTGAACATGGGCTATAGCCCATATAGTACGGCATACTATAGCACGCCGTTTTTCATCATTTTTGAGGATTTGAAAAAAAAAAAAACATGGGTTATAGCCCATCGTTTTTTAAAATTTTGGGGAAAAAAAATGACCTCGTTTTTCATCATTTTTGAACATGGGCTATAGCCCATACCGTACGGCATACTATAGCACGCCGTTTTTCATCATTTTTGAGGATTAAAAAAAAATGAAAAAATGAAAAAAGATGGGTTATAGCCCATCGTTTTTTGAATTTTTTTATTGTATAGCAGTGGCTCACAGCCTCAGCCTGATGACCTCAAAAGTCTCATATCTCCCCTGAGCCATAGGCAGTTGCTTTGGCTTAGTGGTTAAGATGTTGGCCTTCAGTGCAGGTGACCTGTGTTCGATTCCTGCGTGTTACACTCTGATGAACGTGATTCTATGTTCAACTCTTGATTCTTTCAACTTTACTATCTGAAGGCTAACATACAAAAGATCGCTTCAACAGTACAAAGAGGCAGATGTTACTGAGTGATGGTGTAGTAGGGGTTATTCCGCACAGAGAGTTCATTTTCAAATCCCACTCTTCCTAAAGTTTAATGCTAGTTATTGAGCTTAATTTACTGCTATTCTAGCAGTGGCTCACAGCCTCAGCCTGATTACCTCAAAACTCTAATTGTCGTAGTGGTTAAGATGTTGGCTTTCCACGTGGGAGACCAGGGTTCGATTCCCGGCTGTTACACTATCATATAAAAGAAGACCTCAACAGCGCTAAGAAACATCTGATTAATATGATTCTGTGTTATTTAAACTTTACTAACTGAAGGCTAACGAACAAAAGATCACTTCAAAATTACCAGGAGACTTAGCCTGAGAGTGTCTGACTGATGGTGCAATGGTCTAATCATCAGGCTTTCAATACAGACATTCCATGTTCAAGTCCTGTTCCTCCTACAGCTCAATGCTGCAGTAATTTGAACTTTTCAAGGCTTGAATAAAAAATATAAACTCAAAAGCACCAGGAGACATGCGCTGAATGCCCAAAGGTGCCTTGGCGTAATGGTGTGGAGCGCTTGACCCGTTGCCTCTGCTACAGGCAGTTGGCAGGTTCAAGTCCCATGTCATGACATCAAGGTGCTGGAGGACCATCGGGAGAGGGTGCTCTCTCCCCCTGTTTCCTGAGATGTAACGGTTGGGGCTTATGTCTGAAAGAACCCTGTCCAGCTAACCTTTTATCATGAAAATGTCCAATTTAACATACTCTTACCACCTCTCAGTGTGCCCTTTTCCAACTGGCCTGGAAGCCAGACATAAAAGAGGGACTTTCCAACCAGGTTTTGGGCCACCAATCAGGGCCCAGTATGCAAATACACAGACTATTCTGTCTGTCAGATGATGGGCCAAAATGCTATTTTATTTTTAAACGTTTGACCTAATTCTTATCTGTAAAATTTTAGGTGGACAGGGTTCTTTCAAACATAACCCCCAACTGCTACTTTTCAGGAAACAGGGGGAGAGAGCACCGTCTCCCGATGGTCCTCACTAGTACCTTGCATGGGACTTGAACCTGCAGGCAGGTGGTAGCAGAGGCTACCGATCAAGCACACCACACCATTGAGCTAAGGCACCTTGGGGCAATCAGCAGATGTCTCCTGGTGCTTATGAGTTTTTATTTTTTATTCTAGCCTTGAAAAGTTCAAATTACTGCAGCATTGGTTGAGTATTAGTTTTGAACCAGTAACCTTTGGATTATGAACCTCAGATTTATCTTTTGAGCCACATCGGCATGTAAGGTACATTCGGGAACTTATATTTAACCAGCCGTTTAGAATTTAGATGGACAGTGAAAATGTTCTTCAGGAGAATTGAACCCGGAATGTTCTGCTTATAAACCCCAGGTTTATCTACGGTGCCACAGTGGCATGTGAGGTACAATCGGGAACTTATATTTAACCATCCGTTTAGAATTTAGATGGACAGTGAAAATGACGTTTTTTATCCCATTTTTAGACGCACGTCTAATAGCTGGCTATTGCTCAGTGGGATGGTAAAAGAATGATGAAAAACGAGGATTAAAAAAAAAATCAAAAAAACAATGGGCTATAATCCATCGTTTTTTTTTTCTTTTTCATTTCTTTCAAATCCTCAAAAATGATGAAAAACGGCATGCTATAGTATGCCGTACGGTATGGGCTATAGCCCATGGTCAAAAATGATGAAAAACGAGGATAATTTCTTTTCATCATTTTTGACCATGGGCTATAGCCCATACCGTACGGCATACTATAGCACGCCGTTTTTCATCATTTTTGAGGATTTAAAAAAAATGTAAAAAAAAAAAAACATGGGTTATAGCCCATCGTTTTTTTTAAATTTTGAAAAAAAAAAAAAAAAAACGTTTTCATCATTTTTGAACATGGGCTATAGCCCATATAGTACGGGATACTATAGCACGCCGTTTTTCATCATTTTTGAGGATTTGAAAAAAATGAAAAAAAAAAAAAACATGGGTTATAGCCCATCGTTTTTTGAAATTTTGAAAAATAAAAATGACCTCGTTTTTCATCATTTTTGAACATGGGCTATAGCCCATACCGTACGGCATACTATAGCACGCCGTTTTTCTTCATTTTTGAGGATTAAAAAAAAAAAAAAAACATGGGTTATAGCCCATCGTTAAAAAAAAAAAAAAAAAGAAAAGTAACCTCGTTTTTCATCATTTTTGACCATGGGCTATAGCCCATACCGTACGGCATACTATAGCACGCCGTTTTTCATCATTTTTGAGGATTTAAAAAAAATGTAAAAAAAAAAAAACATGGGTTATAGCCCATCGTTTTTTTTTTTTTTTTAACAAAAAAAAAAAAAAAAGGTTTTCATCATTTTTGACCATGGGCTATAGCCCATACCGTACGGCATACTATAGCACGCCGTTTTTCATCATTTTTGAGGATTTAAAAAAAATGTAAAAAAAAAAACATGGGTTATAGCCCATCGTTTTTTTTTTTTTTTGAAAAAAGAAAAAAAAAAAGGTTTTCATCATTTTTGAACATGGGCTATAGCCCATATAGTACGGCATACTATAGCACGCCGTTTTTCATCATTTTTGAGGATTTGAAAAAAATGAAAAAAAAAAAAAACATGGGTTATAGCCCATCGTTTTTTGAAATTTTGAAAAATAAAAATGACCTCGTTTTTCATCATTTTTGAACATGGGCTATAGCCCATACCGTACGGCATACTATAGCACGCCGTTTTTCTTCATTTTTGAGGATTAAAAAATAAAAAAAAACATGGGTTATAGCCCATCGTTAAAAAAAAAAAGAAAGAAAAAGTAACCTCGTTTTTCATCATTTTTGACCATGGGCTATAGCCCATACCGTACGGCATACTATAGCACGCCGTTTTTCATCATTTTTGAGGATTTAAAAAAAATGTAAAAAAAAAAAACATGGGTTATAGCCCATCGTTTTTTTTTAATTTTGAAAAAAAAAAAAAAAAAAGGTTTTCATCATTTTTGAACATGGGCTATAGCCCATATAGTACGGCATACTATAGCACGCCGTTTTTCATCATTTTTGAGGATTTGAAAAAAATGAAGAAAAAAAAAACATGGGTTATAGCCCATCGTTTTTTTAAATTTTGAAGAAAAAAAAATGACCTCGTTTTTCATCATTTTTGAACATGGGCTATAGCCCATACCGTACGGCATACTATAGCACGCCGTTTTTCATCATTTTTGAGGATTTAAAAAAAATGAAAAAATGAAAAAAGATGGGTTATAGCCCATCGTTTTTTGAATTTTTTTATTGTATAGCAGTGACTCACAGCCTCAGCCTGATGACCTCAAAAGTCTCATATCTCCCCTGAGCCATAGGCAGTTGCTTTGGCTTAGTGGTTAAGATGTTGGCCTTCAGTGCAGGTGACCTGTGTTCGATTCCTGGGTGTTACACTCTGATGAACGTGATTCTATGTTCAACTCTTGATTCTTTCAACTTTACTATCTGAAGACTAACATACAAAAGATCGCTTCAACAGTACAAAGAGGCAGATGTTACTGAGTGATGGTGTAGTAGGGGTTATTCCGCACAGAGAGTTCATTTTCAAATCCCACTCTTCCTAAAGTTTAATGCTAGTTATTGAGCTTAATTTACTGCTATTCTAGCAGTGGCTCACAGCCTCAGCCTCAGCCTCAGCCTCAGCCTCAGCCTCAGCCTCAGCCTCAGCCTCAGCCTCAGCCTCAGCCTCAGCCTCAGCCTCAGCCTGATTACCTCAAAACTCTAATTGTCGTAGTGGTTAAGATGTTGGCTTTCCACGTGGGAGACCAGGGTTCGATTCCCGGCTGTTACACTATCATATAAAAGAAGACCTCAACAGCGCTAAGAAACATCTGATTAATATGATTCTGTGTTATTTAAACTTTACTAACTGAAGGCTAACGAACAAAAGATCACTTCAAAATTACCAGGAGACTTAGCCTGAGAGTGTCTGACTGATGGTGCAATGGTCTAATCATCAGGCTTTCAATACAGACATTCCATGTTCAAGTCCTGTTCCTCCTACAGCTCAATGCTGCAGTAATTTGAACTTTTCAAGGCTTGAATAAAAAATATAAACTCAAAAGCACCAGGAGACATGTGCTGAATGCCCAAAGGTGCCTTGGTGTAATGGTGTGGAGCGCTTGACCCGTTGCCTCTGCTACAGACAGTTGGCAGGTTCAAGTCCCATGTCATGACATCAAGGTGCTGGAGGACCATCGGGAGAGGGTGCTCTCTCCCCCTGTTTCCTGAGATGTAACGGTTGGGGCTTATGTCTGAAAGAACCCTGTCCAGCTAACCTTTTACCATGAAAATGTCCAATTTAACATACTCTTACCACCTCTCAGTGTGCCCTTTTCCAACTGGCCTGGAAGCCAGACATAAAAGAGGGACTTTCCAACCAAGTTTTGGGCCACCAATCAGGGCCCAGTATGCAAATACACAGACTATTCTTTCTGTCAGATGATGGGCCAAAATGCTATTTTATTTTTAAACGTTTGACCTAATTCTTATCTGTAAAATTTTAGGTGGACAGGGTTCTTTCAAACATAACCCCCAACTGCTACTTTTCAGGAAACAGGGGGAGAGAGCACCGTCTCCCGATGGTCCTCACTAGTACCTTGCATGGGACTTGAACCTGCAGGCAGGTGGTAGCAGAGGCTACCGATCAAGCACACCACACCATTGAGCTAAGGCACCTTGGGGCAATCAGCAGATGTCTCCTGGTGCTTATGAGTTTTTATTTTTTATTCTAGCCTTGAAAAGTTCAAATTACTGCAGCATTGGTTGAGTATTAGTTTTGAACCAGTAACCTTTGGATTATGAACCTCAGATTTATCTTTTGAGCCACATCGGCATGTAAGGTACATTCGGGAACTTATATTTAACCAGCCGTTTAGAATTTAGATGGACAGTGAAAATGTTCTTCAGGAGAATTGAACCCGGAATGTTCTGCTTATAAACCCCAGGTTTATCTACGGTGCCACAGTGGCATGTGAGGTACAATCGGGAACTTATATTTAACCATCCGTTTAGAATTTAGATGGACAGTGAAAATGACGTTTTTTATCCCATTTTTAGACGCACGTCTAATAGCTGGCTATTGCTCAGTGGGATGGTAAAAGAATGATGAAAAACGAGGATTAAAAAAAAAATCAAAAAAACAATGGGCTATAATCCATCGTTTTTTTTTTCTTTTTCATTTCTTTCAAATCCTCAAAAATGATGAAAAACGGCATGCTATAGTATGCCGTACGGTATGGGCTATAGCCCATGGTCAAAAATGATGAAAAACGAGGATAATTTCTTTTCATCATTTTTGACCATGGGCTATAGCCCATACCGTACGGCATACTATAGCACGCCGTTTTTCATCATTTTTGAGGATTTAAAAAAAATGTAAAAAAAAAAAAACATGGGTTATAGCCCATCGTTTTTTTTAAATTTTGAAAAAAAAAAAAAAAAAAGGTTTTCATCATTTTTGAACATGGGCTATAGCCCATATAGTACGGCATACTATAGCACGCCGTTTTTCATCATTTTTGAGGATTTGAAAAAAATGAAAAAAAAAAAAAACATGGGTTATAGCCCATCGTTTTTTGAAATTTTGAAAAATAAAAATGACCTCGTTTTTCATCATTTTTGAACATGGGCTATAGCCCATACCGTACGGCATACTATAGCACGCCGTTTTTCTTCATTTTTGAGGATAAAAACAAAAACAAAACATGGGTTATAGCCCATCGTTAAAAAAAAAAAAAAAAAAAAGTAACCTCGTTTTTCATCATTTTTGACCATGGGCTATAGCCCATACCGTACGGCATACTATAGCACGCCGTTTTTCATCATTTTTGAGGATTTAAAAAAAATGTAAAAAAAAAAAAACATGGGTTATAGCCCATCGTTTTTTTTTTTTTTTGAACAAAAAAAAAAAAAAAAGGTTTTCATCATTTTTGACCATGGGCTATAGCCCATACCGTACGGCATACTATAGCACGCCGTTTTTCATCATTTTTGAGGATTTAAAAAAAATGTAAAAAAAAAAAAACATGGGTTATAGCCCATCGTTTTTTTTTTTTTTTTGAAAAAAGAAAAAAAAAAAGGTTTTCATCATTTTTGAACATGGGCTATAGCCCATATAGTACGGCATACTATAGCACGCCGTTTTTCATCATTTTTGAGGATTTGAAAAAAATGAAAAAAAAAAAAAACATGGGTTATAGCCCATCGTTTTTTGAAATTTTGAAAAATAAAAATGACCTCGTTTTTCATCATTTTTGAACATGGGCTATAGCCCATACCGTACGGCATACTATAGCACGCCGCTTTTCTTCATTTTTGAGGATTAAAAAAAAAAAAAAACATGGGTTATAGCCCATCGTTAAAAAAAAAAAAAAAAAAAGTAACCTCGTTTTTCATCATTTTTGAACATGGGCTATAGCCCATATAGTACGGCATACTATAGCACGCAGTTTTTCATCATTTTTGAGGATTTAAAAAAAAAAGTAAAAAAAAAAAAACATGGGTTATAGCCCATCGTTTTTTTTAAATTTTGAAAAAAAAAATATATATGTTTTTCATCATTTTTGAACATGGGCTATAGCCCATATACTACGGCATACTATAGCACGCCGTTTTTCATCATTTTTGAGGATTTGAAAAAAATGAAAAAAAAAAAAACATGGGTTATAGCCCATCGTTTTTTTAAATTTTGAAAATAAAAAATGACCTCGTTTTTCATCATTTTTGAACATGGGCTATAGCCCATACCGTACGGCATACTATAGCACGCCGTTTTTCATCATTTTTGAGGATTAAAAAAAAAAAAAAAACATGGGTTATAGCCCATCGTTAAAAAAAAAAAAAAAAAAAAAGTAACCTCGTTTTTCATCATTTTTGACCATGGGCTATAGCCCATACCGTACGGCATACTATAGCACGCCGTTTTTCATCATTTTTGAGGATTTAAAAAAAATGTAAAAAAAAAAAAACATGGGTTATAGCCCATCGTTTTTTTTTAATTTTGAAAAAGAAAAAAAAAAAAGGTTTTCATCATTTTTGAACATGGGCTATAGCCCATATAGTACGGGATACTATAGCACGCCGTTTTTCATCATTTTTGAGGATTTGAAAAAAATGAAAAAAAAAAAAAACATGGGTTATAGCCCATCGTTTTTTGAAATTTTGAAAAATAAAAATGACCTCGTTTTTCATCATTTTTGAACATGGGCTATAGCCCATACCGTACGGCATACTATAGCACGCCGTTTTTCATCATTTTTGAGGATTAAAAAAAAAAAAAAAACATGGGTTATAGCCCATCGTTTAAAAAAAAAAAAAAAAAAAAGTAACCTCGTTTTTCATCATTTTTGACCATGGGCTATAGCCCATACCGTACGGCATACTATAGCACGCCGTTTTTCATCATTTTTGAGGATTAAAAAAAAATGTAAAAAAAAAAAAACATGGGTTATAGCCCATCGTTTTTTTTAAATTTTGAAAAAAAAAGAAAAACATGTTTTTCATCATTTTTGAACATGGGCTATAGCCCATATACTAACTACGGCATACTATAGCACGCCGTTTTTCATCATTTTTGAGGATTTGAAAAAAATGAAAAAAAAAAAAACATGGGTTATAGCCCATCGTTTTTTTAAATAAAAAAAAAAAAAAATGACCTCGTTTTTCATCATTTTTGAACATGGGCTATAGCCCATACCGTACGGCATACTATAGCACGCCGTTTTTCATCATTTTTGAGGATTTAAAAAAAATGAAAAAATGAAAAAAGATGGGTTATAGCCCATCGTTTTTTGAATTTTTTTATTGTATAGCAGTGGCTCACAGCCTCAGCCTGATGACCTCAAAAGTCTCATATCTCCCCTGAGCCATAGGCAGTTGCTTTGGCTTAGTGGTTAAGATGTTGGCCTTCAGTGCAGGTGACCTGTGTTCGATTCCTGGGTGTTACACTCTGATGAACGTGATTCTATGTTCAACTCTTGATTCTTTCAACTTTACTATCTGAAGGCTAACATACAAAAGATCGCTTCAACAGTACAAAGAGGCAGATGTTACTGAGTGATGGTGTAGTATGGGTTATTCCGCACAGAGAGTTCATTTTCAAATCCCACTCTTCCTAAAGTTTAATGCTAGTTATTGAGCTTAATTTACTGCTATTCTAGCAGTGGCTCACAGCCTCAGCCTGATTACCTCAAAACTCTAATTGTCGTAGTGGTTAAGATGTTGGCTTTCCACGTGGGAGACCAGGGTTCGATTCCCGGCTGTTACACTATCATATAAAAGAAGACCTCAACAGCGCTAAGAAACATCTGATTAATATGATTCTGTGTTATTTAAACTTTACTAACTGAAGGCTAACGAACAAAAGATCACTTCAAAATTACCAGGAGACTTAGCCTGAGAGTGTCTGACTGATGGTGCAATGGTCTAATCATCAGGCTTTCAATACAGACATTCCATGTTCAAGTCCTGTTCCTCCTACAGCTCAATGCTGCAGTAATTTGAACTTTTCAAGGCTTGAATAAAAAATATAAACTCAAAAGCACCAGGAGACATGTGCTGAATGCCCAAAGGTGCCTTGGTGTAATGGTGTGGAGCGCTTGACCCGTTGCCTCTGCTACAGGCAGTTGGCAGGTTCAAGTCCCATGTCATGACATCAAGGTGCTGGAGGACCATCGGGAGAGGGTGCTCTCTCCCCCTGTTTCCTGAGATGTAACGGTTGGGGCTTATGTCTGAAAGAACCCTGTCCAGCTAACCTTTTACCATGAAAATGTCCAATTTAACATACTCTTACCACCTCTCAGTGTGCCCTTTTCCAACTGGCCTGGAAGCCAGACATAAAAGAGGGACTTTCCAACCAGGTTTTGGGCCACCAATCAGGGCCCAGTATGCAAATACACAGACTATTCTGTCTGTCAGATGATGGGCCAAAATGCTATTTTATTTTTAAACGTTTGACCTAATTCTTATCTGTAAAATTTTAGGTGGACAGGGTTCTTTCAAACATAACCCCCAACTGCTACTTTTCAGGAAACAGGGGGAGAGAGCACCGTCTCCCGATGGTCCTCACTAGTACCTTGCATGGGACTTGAACCTGCAGGCAGGTGGTAGCAGAGGCTACCGATCAAGCACACCACACCATTGAGCTAAGGCACCTTGGGGCAATCAGCAGATGTCTCCTGGTGCTTATGAGTTTTTATTTTTTATTCTAGCCTTGAAAAGTTCAAATTACTGCAGCATTGGTTGAGTATTAGTTTTGAACCAGTAACCTTTGGATTATGAACCTCAGATTTATCTTTTGAGCCACATCGGCATGTAAGGTACATTCGGGAACTTATATTTAACCAGCCGTTTAGAATTTAGATGGACAGTGAAAATGTTCTTCAGGAGAATTGAACCCGGAATGTTCTGCTTATAAACCCCAGGTTTATCTACGGTGCCACAGTGGCATGTGAGGTACAATCGGGAACTTATATTTAACCATCCGTTTAGAATTTAGATGGACAGTGAAAATGACGTTTTTTATCCCATTTTTAGACGCACGTCTAATAGCTGGCTATTGCTCAGTGGGATGGTAAAAGAATGATGAAAAACGAGGATTAAAAAAAAAATCAAAAAAACAATGGGCTATAATCCATCGTTTTTTTTTTCTTTTTCATTTCTTTCAAATCCTCAAAAATGATGAAAAACTGCATGCTATAGTATGCCGTACGGTATGGGCTATAGCCCATGGTCAAAATTGATGAAAAACGAGGATAATTTCTTTTCATCATTTTTGACCATGGGCTATAGCCCATACCGTACGGCATACTATAGCACGCCGTTTTTCATCATTTTTGAGGATTTAAAAAAAATGTAAAAAAAAAAAAACATGGGTTATAGCCCATCGTTTTTTTTAAATTTTGAAAAAAGAAAAAAAAAAAAGGTTTTCATCATTTTTGAACATGGGCTATAGCCCATATAGTACGGCATACTATAGCACGCCGTTTTTCATCATTTTTGAGGATTTGAAAAAAATGAAAAAAAAAAAAAACGATGGGCTATAACCCATGTTTTTTTTTTTTTACATTTTTTTTAAATCCTCAAAAATGATGAAAAACGGCGTGCTATAGTATGCCGTACTATATGGGCTATAGCCCATGTTCAAAAATGATGAAAAACTTTTTTTTTCTTTTTTCAAAATTAAAAAAAAACGATGGGCTATAACCCATGTTTTTTTTTTTTTACATTTTTTTTAAATCCTCAAAAATGATGAAAAACGGCGTGCTATAGTATGCCGTACGGTATGGGCTATAGCCCATGTTCAAAAATGATGAAAAACGAGGTCATTTTTATTTTTCAAAATTTCAAAAAACGATGGGCTATAACCCATGTTTTTTTTTTTTTTTTTTTTTTTAATCCTCAAAAATGATGAAAAACGGCGTGCTATAGTATGCCGTACTATATGGGCTATAGCCCATGTTCAAAAATGATGAAAAACGAGGTCATTTTTTTTTTTCAAAATTTCAAAAAACGATGGGCTATAACCCATGTTTTTTTTTTTTTTTTTTTTTTTTTTAAATCCTCAAAAATGATGAAAAACGGCGTGCTATAGTATGCCGTACTATATGGGCTATAGCCCATGTTAAAAAATGATGAAAACCTTTTTTTTTTTTTTTTTCAAAAAAAAAAAAAAACGATGGGCTATAACCCATGTTTTTTTTTTTTTACATTTTTTTTTAATCCTCAAAAATGATGAAAAACGGCGTGCTATAGTATGCCGTACGGTATGGGCTATAGCCCATGGTCAAAAATGATGAAAAGAAATTATCCTCGTTTTTCATCATTTTTGACCATGGGCTATAGCCCATACCGTACGGCATACTATAGCATGCCGTTTTTCATCATTTTTGAGGATTTGAAAGAAATGAAAAAGAAAAAAAAAACGATGGATTATAGTTCTTGGATTATTGTTTTTTTGATTTTTTTTTTAATCCTCGTTTTTCATCATTCTTTTACCATCCCACTGAGCAATAGCCAGCTATTAGACGTGCGTCTAAAAATGGGATAAAAAACGTCATTTTCACTGTCCATCTAAATTCTAAACGGATGGTTAAATATAAGTTCCCGATTGTACCTCACATTCCACTGTGGCACCGTAGATAAACCTGGGGTTTATAAGCAGAACATTCCGGGTTCAATTCTCCTGAAGAACATTTTCACTGTCCATCTAAATTCTAAACGGCTGGTTAAATATAAGTTCCCGAATGTACCTTACATGCCGATGTGGCTCAAAAGATAAATCTGAGGTTCATAATCCAAAGGTTACTGGTTCAAAACTAATACTCAACCAATGCTGCAGTAATTTGAACTTTTCAAGGCTAGAATAAAAAATAAAAACTCATAAGCACCAGGAGACATCTGCTGATTGCCCCAAGGTGCCTTAGCTCAATGGTGTGGAGTGCTTGATCGGTAGCCTCTGCTACCACCTGCCTGCAGGTTCAAGTCCCATGCAAGGTACTAGTGAGGACCATCGGGAGACGGTGCTCTCTCCCCCTGTTTCCTGAAAAGTAGCAGTTGGGGGTTATGTTTGAAAGAACCCTGTCCACCTAAAATTTTACAGATAAGAATTAGGTCAAACGTTTAAAAATAAAATAGCATTTTGGCCCATCATCTGACAGAGAGAATAGTCTGTGTATTTGCATACTGGGCCCTGATTGGTGGCCCAAAACTTGGTTGGAAAGTCCCTCTTTTATGTCTGGCTTCCAGGCCAGTTGGAAAAGGGCACACTGAGAGGTGGTAAGAGTATGTTAAATTGGACATTTTCATGGTAAAAGGTTAGCTGGACAGGGTTCTTTCAGACATAAGCCCCAACCGTTACATCTCAGGAAACAGGGGGAGAGAGCACCCTCTCCCGATGGTCCTCCAGCACCTTGATGTCATGACATGGGACTTGAACCTGCCAACTGCCTGTAGCAGAGGCAACGGGTCAAGCGCTCCACACCATTACACCAAGGCACCTTTGGGCATTCAGCACATGTCTCCTGGTGCTTTTGAGTTTATATTTTTTATTCAAGCCTTGAAAAGTTCAAATTACTGCAGCATTGAGCTGTAGGAGGAACAGGACTTGAACATGGAATGTCTGTATTGAAAGCCTGATGATTAGACCATTGCACCATCAGTCAGACACTCTCAGGCTAAGTCTCCTGGTAATTTTGAAGTGATCTTTTGTTCGTTAGCCTTCAGTTAGTAAAGTTTAGATAACACAGAATCATATTAATCAGATGTTTCTTAGCGCTGTTGAGGTCTTCTTTTATATGATAGTGTAACAGCCGGGAATCGAACCCTGGTCTCCCACGTGGAAAGCCAACATCTTAACCACTATGACAATTAGAGTTTTGAGGTAATCAGGCTGAGGCTGTGAGCCACTGCTAGAATAGCAGTAAATTAAGCTCAATAACTAGCATTAAACTTTAGGAAGAGTGGGATTTGAAAATGAACTCTCTGTGCGGAATAACCCCTACTACACCATCACTCAGTAACATCTGCCTCTTTGTACTGTTGAAGCGATCTTTTGTATGTTAGCCTTCAGATAGTAAAGTTGAAAGAATCAAGAGTTGAACATAGAATCACGTTCATCAGAGTGTAACACCCAGGAATCGAACACAGGTCACCTGCACTGAAGGCCAACATCTTAACCACTAAGCCAAAGCAACTGCCTATGGCTCAGGGGAGATATGAGACTTTTGAGGTCATCAGGCTGAGGCTGTGAGCCACTGCTATACAATAAAAAAATTCAAAAAACGATGGGCTATAACCCATCTTTTTTCATTTTTTCATTTTTTTTAAATCCTCAAAAATGATGAAAAACGGCGTGCTATAGTATGCCGTACGGTATGGGCTATAGCCCATGTTCAAAAATGATGAAAAACGAGGTCATTTTTTTTTCTCCAAAATTTAAAAAAACGATGGGCTATAACCCATGTTTTTTTTTTTTTTTTTTTTCAAATCCTCAAAAATGATGAAAAACGGCGTGCTATAGTATGCCGTACTATATGGGCTATAGCCCATGTTCAAAAATGATGAAAAACTTTTTTTTTCTTTTTTTTTCAAAATTTAAAAAAAACGATGGGCTATAACCCATGTTTTTTTTTTTTTACATTTTTTTTAAATCCTCAAAAATGATGAAAAACGGCGTGCTATAGTATGCCGTACGGTATGGGCTATAGCCCATGTTCAAAAATGATGAAAAACGAGGTCATTTTTTTTTTTCAAAATAAAAAAAAACGATGGGCTATAACCCATGTTTTTTTTTTTTCATTTTTTTCAAATCCTCAAAAATGATGAAAAACGGCGTGCTATAGTATGCTGTAGTATATGGGCTATAGCCCATGTTCAAAAATGATGAAAAACTTTTTTTTTTTTTTTTCAAAATTTAAAAAAAACGATGGGCTATAACCCATGTTTTTTTTTTTTTACATTTTTTTTAAATCCTCAAAAATGATGAAAAACGGCGTGCTATAGTATGCCGTACGGTATGGGCTATAGCCCATGGTCAAAAATGATGAAAAACGAGGTTACTTTTTTTTTTTTCTTTTTTTTTTAACGATGGGCTATATATAACCCATGTTTTTTTTTTTTTTTTAATCCTCAAAAATGATGAAAAACGGCGTGCTATAGTATGCCGTACGGTATGGGCTATAGCCCATGTTCAAAAATGATGAAAAACGAGGTCATTTTTATTTTTCAAAATTTCAAAAAACGATGGGCTATAACCCATGTTTTTTTTTTTTTCATTTTTTTCAAATCCTCAAAAATGATGAAAAACGGCGTGCTATAGTATGCCGTACTATATGGGCTATAGCCCATGTTCAAAAATGATGAAAACCTTCTTTTTTTCTTTTTTTCAAAATTTTAAAAAAACAATGGGCTATAACCCATGTTTTTTTTTTTTTACATTTTTTTTTAATCCTCAAAAATGATGAAAAACGGCGTGCTATAGTATGCCGTACGGTATGGGCTATAGCCCATGGTCAAAAATGATGAAAAGAAATTATCCTCGTTTTTCATCATTTTTGACCATGGGCTATAGCCCATACCGTACGGCATACTATAGCATGCCGTTTTTCATCATTTTTGAGGATTTGAAAGAAATGAAAAAGAAAAAAAAAACGATGGATTATAGCCCATTGTTTTTTTGATTTTTTTTTTAATCCTCGTTTTTCATCATTCTTTTACCATCCCACTGAGCAATAGCCAGCTATTAGACGTGCGTCTAAAAATGGGATAAAAAACGTCATTTTCACTGTCCATCTAAATTCTAAACGGATGGTTAAATATAAGTTCCCGATTGTACCTCACATGCCACTGTGGCACCGTAGATAAACCTGGGGTTTATAAGCAGAACATTCCGGGTTCAATTCTCCTGAAGAACATTTTCACTGTCCATCTAAATTCTAAACGGCTGGTTAAATATAAGTTCCCGAATGTACCTTACATGCCGATGTGGCTCAAAAGATAAATCTGAGGTTCATAATCCAAAGGTTACTGGTTCAAAACTAATACTCAACCAATGCTGCAGTAATTTGAACTTTTCAAGGCTAGAATAAAAAATAAAAACTCATAAGCACCAGGAGACATCTGCTGATTGCCCCAAGGTGCCTTAGCTCAATGGTGTGGTGTGCTTGATCGGTAGCCTCTGCTACCACCTGCCTGCAGGTTCAAGTCCCATGCAAGGTACTAGTGAGGACCATCGGGAGACGGTGCTCTCTCCCCCTGTTTCCTGAAAAGTAGCAGTTGGGGGTTATGTTTGAAAGAACCCTGTCCACCTAAAATTTTACAGATAAGAATTAGGTCAAACGTTTAAAAATAAAATAGCATTTTGGCCCATCATCTGACAGACAGAATAGTCTGTGTATTTGCATACTGGGCCCTGATTGGTGGCCCAAAACTTGGTTGGAAAGTCCCTCTTTTATGTCTGGCTTCCAGGCCAGTTGGAAAAGGGCACACTGAGAGGTGGTAAGAGTATGTTAAATTGGACATTTTCATGGTAAAAGGTTAGCTGGACAGGGTTCTTTCAGACATAAGCCCCAACCGTTACATCTCAGGAAACAGGGGGAGAGAGCACCCTCTCCCGATGGTCCTCCAGCACCTTGATGTCATGACATGGGACTTGAACCTGCCAACTGCCTGTAGCAGAGGCAACGGGTCAAGCGCTCCACACCATTACACCAAGGCACCTTTGGGCATTCAGCACATGTCTCCTGGTGCTTTTGAGTTTATATTTTTTATTCAAGCCTTGAAAAGTTCAAATTACTGCAGCATTGAGCTGTAGGAGGAACAGGACTTGAACATGGAATGTCTGTATTGAAAGCCTGATGATTAGACCATTGCACCATCAGTCAGACACTCTCAGGCTAAGTCTCCTGGTAATTTTGAAGTGATCTTTTGTTCGTTAGCCTTCAGTTAGTAAAGTTTAAATAACACAGAATCATATTAATCAGATGTTTCTTAGCGCTGTTGAGGTCTTCTTTTATATGATAGTGTAACAGCCGGGAATCGAACCCTGGTCTCCCACGTGGAAAGCCAACATCTTAACCACTACGACAATTAGAGTTTTGAGGTAATCAGGCTGAGGCTGTGAGCCACTGCTAGAATAGCAGTAAATTAAGCTCAATAACTAGCATTAAACTTTAGGAAGAGTGGGATTTGAAAATGAACTCTCTGTGCGGAATAACCCCTACTACACCATCACTCAGTAACATCTGCCTCTTTGTACTGTTGAAGCGATCTTTTGTATGTTAGCCTTCAGATAGTAAAGTTGAAAGAATCAAGAGTTGAACATAGAATCACGTTCATCAGAGTGTAACACCCAGGAATCGAACACAGGTCACCTGCACTGAAGGCCAACATCTTAACCACTAAGCCAAAGCAACTGCCTATGGCTCAGGGGAGATATGAGACTTTTGAGGTCATCAGGCTGAGGCTGTGAGCCACTGCTATACAATAAAAAATTTCAAAAAACGATGGGCTATAACCCATCTTTTTTCATTTTTTCATTTTTTTTAAATCCTCAAAAATGATGAAAAACGGCGTGCTATAGTATGCCGTACGGTATGGGCTATAGCCCATGTTCAAAAATGATGAAAAACGAGGTCATTCTTTTTTTTTTTAAATTTAAAAAAACGATGGGCTATAACCCATGTTTTTTTTTTTTTCATTTTTTTCAAATCCTCAAAAATGATGAAAAACGGCGTGCTATAGTATGCCGTAGTATATGGGCTATAGCCCATGTTCAAAAATGATGAAAAACATTTTTTTCTTTTTTTTTCAAAATTTAAAAAAAACGATGGGCTATAACCCATGTTTTTTTTTTTTTACTTTTTTTTTAAATCCTCAAAAATGATGAAAAACGGCGTGCTATAGTATGCCGTACTATATGGGCTATAGCCCATGTTCAAAAATGATGAAAAACTTTTTTTTTTTTTTTTTCAAAATTAAAAAAAAACGATGGGCTATAACCCATGTTTTTTTTTTTTTACATTTTTTTTTAATCCTCAAAAATGATGAAAAACGGCGTGCTATAGTATGCCGTACGGTATGGGCTATAGCCCATGGTCAAAAATGATGAAAAACGAGGTTACTTTTTTTTTTTTTTTTTTTTAAACGATGGGCTATAACCCATGTTTTTTTTTTTTTTTTAATCCTCAAAAATGATGAAAAACGGCGTGCTATAGTATGCCGTACGGTATGGGCTATAGCCCATGTTCAAAAATGATGAAAAACGAGGTCATTTTTATTTTTCAAAATTTCAAAAAACGATGGGCTATAACCCATGTTTTTTTTTTTTTTCATTTTTTTCAAATCCTCAAAAATGATGAAAAACGGCGTGCTATAGTATCCCGTACTATATGGGCTATAGCCCATGTTCAAAAATGATGAAAACCTTTTTTTTTTTTCTTTTTCAAAATTAAAAAAAAACGATGGGCTATAACCCATGTTTTGTTTTTTTTACATTTTTTTTAAATCCTCAAAAATGATGAAAAACGGCGTGCTATAGTATGCCGTACGGTATGGGCTATAGCCCATGGTCAAAAATGATGAAAAACGAGGTTACTTTTTTTTTTTTTTTTTTTTTAACGATGGGCTATAACCCATGTTTTTTTTTTTTTTTTAATCCTCAAAAATGATGAAAAACGGCGTGCTATAGTATGCCGTACGGTATGGGCTATAGCCCATGTTCAAAAATGATGAAAAACGAGGTCATTTTTTTTTTTCAAAATTTAAAAAAACGATGGGCTATAACCCATGTTTTTTTTTTTTTCATTTTTTTCAAATCCTCAAAAATGATGAAAAACGGCGTGCTATAGTATGCCGTAGTATATGGGCTATAGCCCATGTTCAAAAATGATGAAAAACATATATATTTTTTTTTTCAAAATAAAAAAAAAACGATGGGCTATAACCCATGTTTTTTTTTTTTTACTTTTTTTTAAAATCCTCAAAAATGATGAAAAACTGCGTGCTATAGTATGCCGTACTATATGGGCTATAGCCCATGTTCAAAAATGATGAAAAACTTTTTTTTTCTTTTTTCAAAATTTAAAAAAAACGATGGGCTATAACCCATGTTTTTTTTTTTTTACTTTTTTTTAAAATCCTCAAAAATGATGAAAAACGGCGTGCTATAGTATGCCGTACTATATGGGCTATAGCCCATGTTCAAAAATGATGAAAAACTTTTTTTTTTTTTTTTTCAAAATTAAAAAAAAACGATGGGCTATAACCCATGTTTTTTTTTTTTTACATTTTTTTTTAATCCTCAAAAATGATGAAAAACGGCGTGCTATAGTATGCCGTACGGTATGGGCTATAGCCCATGGTCAAAAATGATGAAAAACGAGGTTACTTTTTTTTTTTTTTTTTTTTAAACGATGGGCTATAACCCATGTTTTTTTTTTTTTTTTAATCCTCAAAAATGATGAAAAACGGCGTGCTATAGTATGCCGTACGGTATGGGCTATAGCCCATGTTCAAAAATGATGAAAAACGAGGTCATTTTTATTTTTCAAAATTTCAAAAAACGATGGGCTATAACCCATGTTTTTTTTTTTTTTCATTTTTTTCAAATCCTCAAAAATGATGAAAAACGGCGTGCTATAGTATCCCGTACTATATGGGCTATAGCCCATGTTCAAAAATGATGAAAACCTTTTTTTTTTCTTTTTCAAAATTAAAAAAAAACGATGGGCTATAACCCATGTTTTGTTTTTTTTACATTTTTTTTAAATCCTCAAAAATGATGAAAAACGGCGTGCTATAGTATGCCGTACGGTATGGGCTATAGCCCATGGTCAAAAATGATGAAAAACGAGGTTACTTTTTTTTTTTTTTTTTTTTTAACGATGGGCTATAACCCATGTTTTTTTTTTTTTTTTAATCCTCAAAAATGATGAAAAACGGCGTGCTATAGTATGCCGTACGGTATGGGCTATAGCCCATGTTCAAAAATGATGAAAAACGAGGTCATTTTTTTTTTTCAAAATTTAAAAAAACGATGGGCTATAACCCATGTTTTTTTTTTTTTCATTTTTTTCAAATCCTCAAAAATGATGAAAAACGGCGTGCTATAGTATGCCGTAGTATATGGGCTATAGCCCATGTTCAAAAATGATGAAAAACATATATATTTTTTTTTTCAAAATAAAAAAAAAACGATGGGCTATAACCCATGTTTTTTTTTTTTTACTTTTTTTTAAAATCCTCAAAAATGATGAAAAACTGCGTGCTATAGTATGCCGTACTATATGGGCTATAGCCCATGTTCAAAAATGATGAAAAACTTTTTTTTTCTTTTTTCAAAATTTAAAAAAAACGATGGGCTATAACCCATGTTTTTTTTTTTTTACTTTTTTTTTAAATCCTCAAAAATGATGAAAAACGGCGTGCTATAGTATGCCGTACTATATGGGCTATAGCCCATGTTCAAAAATGATGAAAAACTTTTTTTTTCTTTTTTCAAAATTTAAAAAAAACGATGGGCTATAACCCATGTTTTTTTTTTTTTACTTTTTTTTTTAATCCTCAAAAATGAAGAAAAACGGCGTGCTATAGTATGCCGTACGGTATGGGCTATAGCCCATGTTCAAAAATGATGAAAAACGAGGTCATTTTTATTTTTCAAAATTTCAAAAAACGATGGGCTATAACCCATGTTTTTTTTTTTTTTCATTTTTTTCAAATCCTCAAAAATGATGAAAAACGGCGTGCTATAGTAGTATCCCGTACTATATGGGCTATAGCCCATGTTCAAAAATGATGAAAACCTTTTTTTTTTTTTTTTTCAAAATTAAAAAAAAACGATGGGCTATAACCCATGTTTTTTTTTTTTTACATTTTTTTTAAATCCTCAAAAATGATGAAAAACGGCGTGCTATAGTATGCCGTACGGTATGGGCTATAGCCCATGGTCAAAAATGATGAAAAACGAGGTTACTTTTTTTTTTTTTTTTTTTTTTACGATGGGCTATAACCCATGTTTTTTTTTTTTTTTTAATCCTCAAAAATGATGAAAAACGGCGTGCTATAGTATGCCGTACGGTATGGGCTATAGCCCATGTTCAAAAATGATGAAAAACGAGGTCATTTTTTTTTTTCAAAATTTAAAAAAACGATGGGCTATAACCCATGTTTGTTTTTTTTTCATTTTTTTCAAATCCTCAAAAATGATGAAAAACGGCGTGCTATAGTATGCCGTAGTATATGGGCTATAGCCCATGTTCAAAAATGATGAAAAACATATATTTATTTTTTTTCAAAATTTAAAAAAAACGATGGGCTATAACCCATGTTTTTTTTTTTTTACTTTTTTTTAAAATCCTCAAAAATGATGAAAAACTGCGTGCTATAGTATGCCGTACTATATGGGCTATAGCCCATGTTCAAAAATGATGAAAAACTTTTTTTTTCTTTTTTCAAAATTTAAAAAAAACGATGGGCTATAACCCATGTTTTTTTTTTTTTACTTTTTTTTTAAATCCTCAAAAATGATGAAAAACGGCGTGCTATAGTATGCCGTACGGTATGGGCTATAGCCCATGGTCAAAAATGATGAAAAACGAGGTTACTTTTTTTTTTTTTTTTTTTTAACGATGGGCTATAACCCATGTTTTTTTTTTTTTTTTTATCCTCAAAAATGAAGAAAAACGGCGTGCTATAGTATGCCGTACGGTATGGGCTATAGCCCATGTTCAAAAATGATGAAAAACGAGGTCATTTTTATTTTTCAAAATTTCAAAAAACGATGGGCTATAACCCATGTTTTTTTTTTTTTTTTTTTTTTTCAAATCCTCAAAAATGATGAAAAACGGCGTGCTATAGTATGCCGTACTATATGGGCTATAGCCCATGTTCAAAAATGATGAAAACCTTTTTTTTTTTCTTTAAAAAAAAAAAAAAAAAAACGATGGGCTATAACCCATGTTTTTTTTTTTTAACATTTTTTTTAAATCCTCAAAAATGATGAAAAACGGCGTGCTATAGTATGCCGTACGGTATGGGCTATAGCCCATGTTCAAAAATGATGAAAAACGAGGTCATTTTTATTTTTCAAAATTTCAAAAAACGATGGGCTATAACCCATGTTTTTTTTTTTTTTCATTTTTTTCAAATCCTCAAAAATGATGAAAAACGGCGTGCTATAGTATCCCGTACTATATGGGCTATAGCCCATGTTCAAAAATGATGAAAACCTTTTTTCTTTTTTTTTTTCAAAATTTTTAAAAAACGATGGGCTATAACCCATGTTTTTTTTTTTTTACATTTTTTTTTAATCCTCAAAAATGATGAAAAACGGCGTGCTATAGTATGCCGTACGGTATGGGCTATAGCCCATGGTCAAAAATGATGAAAAGAAATTATCCTCGTTTTTCATCATTTTTGACCATGGGCTATAGCCCATACCGTACGGCATACTATAGCATGCCGTTTTTCATCATTTTTGAGGATTTGAAAGAAATGAAAAAGAAAAAAAAAACGATGGATTATAGCCCATTGTTTTTTTGATTTTTTTTTTTATCCTCGTTTTTCATCATTCTTTTACCATCCCACTGAGCAATAGCCAGCTATTAGACGTGCGTCTAAAAATGGGATAAAAAACGTCATTTTCACTGTCCATCTAAATTCTAAACGGATGGTTAAATATAAGTTCCCGATTGTACCTCACATGCCACTGTGGCACCGTAGATAAACCTGGGGTTTATAAGCAGAACATTCTGGGTTCAATTCTCCTGAAGAACATTTTCACTGTCCATCTAAATTCTAAACGGCTGGTTAAATATAAGTTCCCGAATGTACCTTACATGCCGATGTGGCTCAAAAGATAAATCTGAGGTTCATAATCCAAAGGTTACTGGTTCAAAACTAATACTCAACCAATGCTGCAGTAATTTGAACTTTTCAAGGCTAGAATAAAAAATAAAAACTCATAAGCACCAGGAGACATCTGCTGATTGCCCCAAGGTGCCTTAGCTCAATGGTGTGGTGTGCTTGATCGGTAGCCTCTGCTACCACCTGCCTGCAGGTTCAAGTCCCATGCAAGGTACTAGTGAGGACCATCGGGAGACGGTGCTCTCTCCCCCTGTTTCCTGAAAAGTAGCAGTTGGGGGTTATGTTTGAAAGAACCCTGTCCACCTAAAATTTTACAGATAAGAATTAGGTCAAACGTTTAAAAATAAAATAGCATTTTGGCCCATCATCTGACAGACAGAATAGTCTGTGTATTTGCATACTGGGCCCTGATTGGTGGCCCAAAACCTGGTTGGAAAGTCCCTCTTTTATGTCTGGCTTCCAGGCCAGTTGGAAAAGGGCACACTGAGAGGTGGTAAGAGTATGTTAAATTGGACATTTTCATGGTAAAAGGTTAGCTGGACAGGGTTCTTTCAGACATAAGCCCCAACCGTTACATCTCAGGAAACAGGGGGAGAGAGCACCCTCTCCCGATGGTCCTCCAGCACCTTGATGTCATGACATGGGACTTGAACCTGCCAACTGCCTGTAGCAGAGGCAACGGGTCAAGCGCTCCACACCATTACACCAAGGCACCTTTGGGCATTCAGCACATGTCTCCTGGTGCTTTTGAGTTTATATTTTTTATTCAAGCCTTGAAAAGTTCAAATTACTGCAGCATTGAGCTGTAGGAGGAACAGGACTTGAACATGGAATGTCTGTATTGAAAGCCTGATGATTAGACCATTGCACCATCAGTCAGACACTCTCAGGCTAAGTCTCCTGGTAATTTTGAAGTGATCTTTTGTTCGTTAGCCTTCAGTTAGTAAAGTTTAAATAACACAGAATCATATTAATCAGATGTTTCTTAGCGCTGTTGAGGTCTTCTTTTATATGACAGTGTAACAGCCGGGAATCGAACCCTGGTCTCCCACGTGGAAAGCCAACATCTTAACCACTACGACAATTAGAGTTTTGAGGTAATCAGGCTGAGGCTGTGAGCCACTGCTAGAATAGCAGTAAATTAAGCTCAATAACTAGCATTAAACTTTAGGAAGAGTGGGATTTGAAAATGAACTCTCTGTGCGGAATAACCCCTACTACACCATCACTCAGTAACATCTGCCTCTTTGTACTGTTGAAGCGATCTTTTGTATGTTAGCCTTCAGATAGTAAAGTTGAAAGAATCAAGAGTTGAACATAGAATCACGTTCATCAGAGTGTAACACCCAGGAATCGAACACAGGTCACCTGCACTGAAGGCCAACATCTTAACCACTAAGCCAAAGCAACTGCCTATGGCTCAGGGGAGATATGAGACTTTTGAGGTCATCAGGCTGAGGCTGTGAGCCACTGCTATACAATAAAAAAATTCAAAAAACGATGGGCTATAACCCATCTTTTTTCATTTTTTCATTTTTTTTAAATCCTCAAAAATGATGAAAAACGGCGTGCTATAGTATGCCGTACGGTATGGGCTATAGCCCATGTTCAAAAATGATGAAAAACGAGGTCATTTTTTTTTTTTTTAATTTAAAAAAACGATGGGCTATAACCCATGTTTTTTTTTTTTTTCATTTTTTTCAAATCCTCAAAAATTATGAAAAACGGCGTGCTATAGTATGCCGTAGTATATGGGCTATAGCCCATGTTCAAAAATGATGAAAAACATGTTTTTCTTTTTTTTTCAAAATTTAAAAAAAACGATGGGCTATAACCCATGTTTTTTTTTTTTTACTTTTTTTTTAAATCCTCAAAAATGATGAAAAACGGCGTGCTATAGTATGCCGTACTATATGGGCTATAGCCCATGTTCAAAAATGATGAAAAACGAGGTCATTTTTTATTTTCAAAATTTAAAAAAACGATGGGCTATAACCCATGTTTTTTTTTTTTTCATTTTTTTCAAATCCTCAAAAATGATGAAAAACGGCGTGCTATAGTATGCCGTAGTATATGGGCTATAGCCCATGTTCAAAAATGATGAAAAACATATATATTTTTTTTTTCAAAATTAAAAAAAAACGATGGGCTATAACCCATGTTTTTTTTTTTTTACTTTTTTTTAAAATCCTCAAAAATGATGAAAAACTGCGTGCTATAGTATGCCGTACTATATGGGCTATAGCCCATGTTCAAAAATGATGAAAAACTTTTTTTTTCTTTTTTCAAAATTAAAAAAAAACGATGGGCTATAACCCATGTTTTTTTTTTTTTACTTTTTTTTTAAATCCTCAAAAATGATGAAAAACGGCGTGCTATAGTATGCCGTACGGTATGGGCTATAGCCCATGGTCAAAAATGATGAAAAACGAGGTTACTTTTTTTTTTTTTTTTTTTTAACGATGGGCTATAACCCATGTTTTTTTTTTTTTTTTAATCCTCAAAAATGAAGAAAAGCGGCGTGCTATAGTATGCCGTACGGTATGGGCTATAGCCCATGTTCAAAAATGATGAAAAACGAGGTCATTTTTATTTTTCAAAATTTCAAAAAACGATGGGCTATAACCCATGTTTTTTTTTTTTTTCATTTTTTTCAAATCCTCAAAAATGATGAAAAACGGCGTGCTATAGTATGCCGTACTATATGGGCTATAGCCCATGTTCAAAAATAATGAAAACCTTTTTTTTTTTTTTTTCAAAAAAAAAAAAAAACGATGGGCTATAACCCATGTTTTTTTTTTTTTACTTTTTTTTTAAATCCTCAAAAATGATGAAAAACGGCGTGCTATAGTATGCCGTACGGTATGGGCTATAGCCCATGGTCAAAAATGATGAAAAGAAATTATCCTCGTTTTTCATCATTTTTGACCATGGGCTATAGCCCATACCGTACGGCATACTATAGCATGCCGTTTTTCATCATTTTTGAGGATTTGAAAGAAATGAAAAAGAAAAAAAAAACGATGGATTATAGCCCATTGTTTTTTTTATTTTATTTTTAATCCTCGTTTTTCATCATTCTTTTACCATCCCACTGAGCAATAGCCAGCTATTAGACGTGCGTCTAAAAATGGGATAAAAAACGTCATTTTCACTGTCCATCTAAATTCTAAACGGATGGTTAAATATAAGTTCCCGATTGTACCTCACATGCAACTGTG
Source organism: Protomyctophum parallelum (assembly GCF_964188405.1). Classification (NCBI taxonomy): domain Eukaryota; kingdom Metazoa; phylum Chordata; class Actinopteri; order Myctophiformes; family Myctophidae; genus Protomyctophum; species Protomyctophum parallelum. The sequence continues at coordinate 37,191,655 of NC_139707.1, forward strand.
GCACCGTAGATAAACCTGGGGTTTATAAGCAGAACATTCCGGGTTCAATTCTCCTGAAGAACATTTTCACTGTCCATCTAAATTCTAAACGGCTGGTTAAATATAAGTTCCCGAATGTACCTTACATGCCGATGTGGCTCAAAAGATAAATCTGAGGTTCATAATCCAAAGGTTACTGGTTCAAAACTAATACTCAACCAATGCTGCAGTAATTTGAACTTTTCAAGGCTAGAATAAAAAATAAAAACTCATAAGCACCAGGAGACATCTGCTGATTGCCCCAAGGTGCCTTAGCTCAATGGTGTGGTGTGCTTGATCGGTAGCCTCTGCTACCACCTGCCTGCAGGTTCAAGTCCCATGCAAGGTACTAGTGAGGACCATCGGGAGACGGTGCTCTCTCCCCCTGTTTCCTGAAAAGTAGCAGTTGGGGGTTATGTTTGAAAGAACCCTGTCCACCTAAAATTTTACAGATAAGAATTAGGTCAAACGTTTAAAAATAAAATAGCATTTTGGCCCATCATCTGACAGAAAGAATAGTCTGTGTATTTGCATACTGGGCCCTGATTGGTGGCCCAAAACTTGGTTGGAAAGTCCCTCTTTTATGTCTGGCTTCCAGGCCAGTTGGAAAAGGGCACACTGAGAGGTGGTAAGAGTATGTTAAATTGGACATTTTCATGGTAAAAGGTTAGCTGGACAGGGTTCTTTCAGACATAAGCCCCAACCGTTACATCTCAGGAAACAGGGGGAGAGAGCACCCTCTCCCGATGGTCCTCCAGCACCTTGATGTCATGACATGGGACTTGAACCTGCCAACTGTCTGTAGCAGAGGCAACGGGTCAAGCGCTCCACACCATTACACCAAGGCACCTTTGGGCATTCAGCACATGTCTCCTGGTGCTTTTGAGTTTATATTTTTTATTCAAGCCTTGAAAAGTTCAAATTACTGCAGCATTGAGCTGTAGGAGGAACAGGACTTGAACATGGAATGTCTGTATTGAAAGCCTGATGATTAGACCATTGCACCATCAGTCAGACACTCTCAGGCTAAGTCTCCTGGTAATTTTGAAGTGATCTTTTGTTCGTTAGCCTTCAGTTAGTAAAGTTTAAATAACACAGAATCATATTAATCAGATGTTTCTTAGCGCTGTTGAGGTCTTCTTTTATATGATAGTGTAACAGCCGGGAATCGAACCCTGGTCTCCCACGTGGAAAGCCAACATCTTAACCACTACGACAATTAGAGTTTTGAGGTAATCAGGCTCAGGCTGAGGCTGAGGCTGAGGCTGAGGCTGAGGCTGAGGCTGAGGCTGAGGCTGTGAGCCACTGCTAGAATAGCAGTAAATTAAGCTCAATAACTAGCATTAAACTTTAGGAAGAGTGGGATTTGAAAATGAACTCTCTGTGCGGAATAACCCCTACTACACCATCACTCAGTAACATCTGCCTCTTTGTACTGTTGAAGCGATCTTTTGTATGTTAGTCTTCAGATAGTAAAGTTGAAAGAATCAAGAGTTGAACATAGAATCACGTTCATCAGAGTGTAACACCCAGGAATCGAACACAGGTCACCTGCACTGAAGGCCAACATCTTAACCACTAAGCCAAAGCAACTGCCTATGGCTCAGGGGAGATATGAGACTTTTGAGGTCATCAGGCTGAGGCTGTGAGTCACTGCTATACAATAAAAAAATTCAAAAAACGATGGGCTATAACCCATCTTTTTTCATTTTTTTTAAATCCTCAAAAATGATGAAAAACGGCGTGCTATAGTATGCCGTACGGTATGGGCTATAGCCCATGTTCAAAAATGATGAAAAACGAGGTCATTTTTTTTTTCAAAATAAAAAAAAACGATGGGCTATAACCCATGTTTTTTTTTTCTTCATTTTTTTCAAATCCTCAAAAATGATGAAAAACGGCGTGCTATAGTATGCCGTACTATATGGGCTATAGCCCATGTTCAAAAATGATGAAAACCTTTTTTTTTTTTTTTTTTCAAAATTAAAAAAAAACGATGGGCTATAACCCATGTTTTTTTTTTTTACATTTTTTTTAAATCCTCAAAAATGATGAAAAACGGCGTGCTATAGTATGCCGTACGGTATGGGCTATAGCCCATGGTCAAAAATGATGAAAAACGAGGTTACTTTTTCTTTCTTTTTTTTTTAACGATGGGCTATAACCCATGTTTTTTTTTTTTTTTTAATCCTCAAAAATGAAGAAAAACGGCGTGCTATAGTATGCCGTACGGTATGGGCTATAGCCCATGTTCAAAAATGATGAAAAACGAGGTCATTTTTATTTTTCAAAATTTCAAAAAACGATGGGCTATAACCCATGTTTTTTTTTTTTTTCATTTTTTTCAAATCCTCAAAAATGATGAAAAACGGCGTGCTATAGTATGCCGTACTATATGGGCTATAGCCCATGTTCAAAAATGATGAAAACCTTTTTTCTTTTTTTTTTTCAAAATTTTAAAAAAACGATGGGCTATAACCCATGTTTTTTTTTTTTTACATTTTTTTTTAATCCTCAAAAATGATGAAAAACGGCGTGCTATAGTATGCCGTACGGTATGGGCTATAGCCCATGGTCAAAAATGATGAAAAGAAATTATCCTCGTTTTTCATCATTTTTGACCATGGGCTATAGCCCATACCGTACGGCATACTATAGCATGCCGTTTTTCATCATTTTTGAGGATTTGAAAGAAATGAAAAAGAAAAAAAAAACGATGGATTATAGCCCATTGTTTTTTTGTTTTGTTTTTTTATCCTCGTTTTTCATCATTCTTTTACCATCCCACTGAGCAATAGCCAGCTATTAGACGTGCGTCTAAAAATGGGATAAAAAACGTCATTTTCACTGTCCATCTAAATTCTAAACGGATGGTTAAATATAAGTTCCCGATTGTACCTCACATGCCACTGTGGCACCGTAGATAAACCTGGGGTTTATAAGCAGAACATTCCGGGTTCAATTCTCCTGAAGAACATTTTCACTGTCCATCTAAATTCTAAACGGCTGGTTAAATATAAGTTCCCGAATGTACCTTACATGCCGATGTGGCTCAAAAGATAAATCTGAGGTTCATAATCCAAAGGTTACTGGTTCAAAACTAATACTCAACCAATGCTGCAGTAATTTGAACTTTTCAAGGCTAGAATAAAAAATAAAAACTCATAAGCACCAGGAGACATCTGCTGATTGCCCCAAGGTGCCTTAGCTCAATGGTGTGGTGTGCTTGATCGGTAGCCTCTGCTACCACCTGCCTGCAGGTTCAAGTCCCATGCAAGGTACTAGTGAGGACCATCGGGAGACGGTGCTCTCTCCCCCTGTTTCCTGAAAAGTAGCAGTTGGGGGTTATGTTTGAAAGAACCCTGTCCACCTAAAATTTTACAGATAAGAATTAGGTCAAACGTTTAAAAATAAAATAGCATTTTGGCCCATCATCTGACAGACAGAATAGTCTGTGTATTTGCATACTGGGCCCTGATTGGTGGCCCAAAACCTGGTTGGAAAGTCCCTCTTTTATGTCTGGCTTCCAGGCCAGTTGGAAAAGGGCACACTGAGAGGTGGTAAGAATATGTTAAATTGGACATTTTCATGGTAAAAGGTTAGCTGGACAGGGTTCTTTCAGACATAAGCCCCAACCGTTACATCTCAGGAAACAGGGGGAGAGAGCACCCTCTCCCGATGGTCCTCCAGCACCTTGATGTCATGACATGGGACTTGAACCTGCCAACTGCCTGTAGCAGAGGCAACGGGTCAAGCGCTCCACACCATTACACCAAGGCACCTTTGGGCATTCAGCACATGTCTCCTGGTGCTTTTGAGTTTATATTTTTTATTCAAGCCTTGAAAAGTTCAAATTACTGCAGCATTGAGCTGTAGGAGGAACAGGACTTGAACATGGAATGTCTGTATTGAAAGCCTGATGATTAGACCATTGCACCATCAGTCAGACACTCTCAGGCTAAGTCTCCTGGTAATTTTGAAGTGATCTTTTGTTCGTTAGCCTTCAGTTAGTAAAGTTTAAATAACACAGAATCATATTAATCAGATGTTTCTTAGCGCTGTTGAGGTCTTCTTTTATATGATAGTGTAACAGCCGGGAATACGAACCCTGGTCTCCCACGTGGAAAGCCAACATCTTAACCACTACGACAATTAGAGTTTTGAGGTAATCAGGCTGAGGCTGTGAGCCACTGCTAGAATAGCAGTAAATTAAGCTCAATAACTAGCATTAAACTTTAGGAAGAGTGGGATTTGAAAATGAACTCTCTGTGCGGAATAACCCCTACTACACCATCACTCAGTAACATCTGCCTCTTTGTACTGTTGAAGCGATCTTTTGTATGTTAGCCTTCAGATAGTAAAGTTGAAAGAATCAAGAGTTGAACATAGAATCACGTTCATCAGAGTGTAACACCCAGGAATCGAACACAGGTCACCTGCACTGAAGGCCAACATCTTAACCACTAAGCCAAAGCAACTGCCTATGGCTCAGGGGAGATATGAGACTTTTGAGGTCATCAGGCTGAGGCTGTGAGCCACTGCTATACAATAAAAAAATTCAAAAAACGATGGGCTATAACCCATCTTTTTTCATTTTTTCATTTTTTTTAAATCCTCAAAAATGATGAAAAACGGCGTGCTATAGTATGCCGTACGGTATGGGCTATAGCCCATGTTCAAAAATGATGAAAAACGAGGTCATTTTTTTTTTTTTTTTTTTTTTTAAACGATGGGCTATAACCCATGTTTTTTTTTTTTTCATTTTTTTCAAATCCTCAAAAATGATGAAAAACGGCGTGCTATAGTATGCCGTAGTATATGGGCTATAGCCCATGTTCAAAAATGATGAAAAACATGTTTTTCTTTTTTTTTCAAAATTTTAAAAAAACGATGGGCTATAACCCATGTTTTTTTTTTTTTTTTAATCCTCAAAAATGATGAAAAACGGCGTGCTATAGTATGCCGTACGGTATGGGCTATAGCCCATGTTCAAAAATGATGAAAAACGAGGTCATTTTTATTTTTCAAAATTTCAAAAAACGATGGGCTATAACCCATGTTTTTTTTTTTTTTCATTTTTTTCAAATCCTCAAAAATGATGAAAAACGGCGTGCTATAGTATCCCGTACTATATGGGCTATAGCCCATGTTCAAAAATGATGAAAACCTTTTTTTTTTTTCTTTTTCAAAATTAAAAAAAAACGATGGGCTATAACCCATGTTTTTTTTTTTTTACATTTTTTTTAAATCCTCAAAAATGATGAAAAACGGCGTGCTATAGTATGCCGTACGGTATGGGCTATAGCCCATGGTCAAAAATGATGAAAAACGAGGTTATTATTATTTTTTATTTTTTTTAACGATGGGCTATAACCCATGTTTTTTTTTTTTTTTTAATCCTCAAAAATGATGAAAAACGGCGTGCTATAGTATGCCGTACGGTATGGGCTATAGCCCATGTTCAAAAATGATGAAAAACGAGGTCATTTTTTATTTTCAAAATTTGAAAAAACGATGGGCTATAACCCATGTTTTTTTTTTTTTCATTTTTTTCAAATCCTCAAAAATGATGAAAAACGGCGTGCTATAGTATGCCGTAGTATATGGGCTATAGCCCATGTTCAAAAATGATGAAAAACATATATATTTTTTTTTTCAAAATTTAAAAAAAACGATGGGCTATAACCCATGTTTTTTTTTTTTTACTTTTTTTTTAAATCCTCAAAAATGATGAAAAACTGCGTGCTATAGTATGCCGTACTATATGGGCTATAGCCCATGTTCAAAAATGATGAAAAACTTTTTTTTTCTTTTTTCAAAATTTAAAAAAAACGATGGGCTATAACCCATGTTTTTTTTTTTTTACTTTTTTTTTAAATCCTCAAAAATGATGAAAAACGGCGTGCTATAGTATGCCGTACGGTATGGGCTATAGCCCATTGTCAAAAATGATGAAAAACGAGGTTACTTTTTTTTTTTTTTTTTTTTAACGATGGGCTATAACCCATGTTTTTTGTTTTTTTTTAATCCTCAAAAATGAAGAAAAGCGGCGTGCTATAGTATGCCGTACGGTATGGGCTATAGCCCATGTTCAAAAATGATGAAAAACGAGGTCATTTTTATTTTTCAAAATTTCAAAAAACTATGGGCTATAACCCATGTTTTTTTTTTTTTTCATTTTTTTCAAATCCTCAAAAATGATGAAAAACGGCGTGCTATAGTATGCCGTACTATATGGGCTATAGCCCATGTTCAAAAATGATGAAAACCTTTTTTTTTTTCTTTTTTCAAAAAAAAAAAAAAACGATGGGCTATAACCCATGTTTTTTTTTTTTTACATTTTTTTTAAATCCTCAAAAATGATGAAAAACGGCGTGCTATAGTATGCCGTACGGTATGGGCTATAGCCCATGGTCAAAAATGATGAAAACCTTTTTTTTTTTTTTTTTCAAAAAAAAAAAAAAACGATGGGCTATAACCCATGTTTTTTTTTTTTTACATTTTTTTTAAATCCTCAAAAATGATGAAAAACGGCGTGCTATAGTATGCCGTACGGTATGGGCTATAGCCCATGGTCAAAAATGATGAAAAACGAGGTTACTTTTTTTTTTTTTTTTTTTTAACGATGGGCTATAACCCATGTTTTTTTTTTTTTTTTATCCTCAAAAATGAAGAAAAACGGCGTGCTATAGTATGCCGTACGGTATGGGCTATAGCCCATGTTCAAAAATGATGAAAAACGAGGTCATTTTTATTTTTCAAAATTTCAAAAAACGATGGGCTATAACCCATGTTTTTTTTTTTTTTCATTTTTTTCAAATCCTCAAAAATGATGAAAAACGGCGTGCTATAGTATGCCGTACTATATGGGCTATAGCCCATGTTCAAAAATGATGAAAACCTTTTTTTTTTTTTTTTTTCAAAATTTAAAAAAAACGATGGGCTATAACCCATGTTTTTTTTTTTTTACATTTTTTTTAAATCCTCAAAAATGATGAAAAACGGCGTGCTATAGTATGCCGTACGGTATGGGCTATAGCCCATGGTCAAAAATGATGAAAAGAAATTATCCTCGTTTTTCATCATTTTTGACCATGGGCTATAGCCCATACCGTACGGCATACTATAGCATGCCGTTTTTCATCATTTTTGAGGATTTGAAAGAAATGAAAAAGAAAAAAAAAACGATGGATTATAGCCCATTGTTTTTTTTATTTTTTTTTTAATCCTCGTTTTTCATCATTCTTTTACCATCCCACTGAGCAATAGCCAGCTATTAGACGTGCGTCTAAAAATGGGATAAAAAACGTCATTTTCACTGTCCATCTAAATTCTAAACGGATGGTTAAATATAAGTTCCCGATTGTACCTCACATGCCACTGTGGCACCGTAGATAAACCTGGGGTTTATAAGCAGAACATTCCGGGTTCAATTCTCCTGAAGAACATTTTCACTGTCCATCTAAATTCTAAACGGCTGGTTAAATATAAGTTCCCGAATGTACCTTACATGCCGATGTGGCTCAAAAGATAAATCTGAGGTTCATAATCCAAAGGTTACTGGTTCAAAACTAATACTCAACCAATGCTGCAGTAATTTGAACTTTTCAAGGCTAGAATAAACTAGAAAATTCGCAATTTTAAAAAATTGCAGAGTGTGGTTGCCGCAGTGGCTTACATATGCCCCTCCCACTAGTATTGCCAGCCAATTACAATTTCAAGTCACGCCTTAGATCATGCGTAAGTAATTCGGAGGGGATTTAACCCCCGAAATTCATGTTTTTGCGACAAACGGTTACATTTCTCGCGTTTGCGGCGCCCCCTATGGATGAAAATGGAATTGCTTTTAGAACTTGGTTGATTGAACCACCCCGGACATGTGATTCAAATTTGGGATGGATTGGACATTCCGTTCGTGATTTATGGCATTTTTGTGATATAGGCCCCTCCTACTAACTTCGGAAGACGATTACGGCCGAACGATACGCACTACCAAAATTCTGCATCTGGTGTTTTAATCGGATATGTCCAGAGATCATGTGTGCCGATTTCTGTGAGATTTGGACGAAATATGTAGGAGGAAAAGCAAAAAGTTTGTTTTGGACAAAATTCAAAATGGCGGAAAATCCATCATGGCGGAAATGGGCGTGGCCTATATGGGGAGATGCGTCATGACCCAAGGAATCCAGGGAAAAAAATAATTTTGATTTTACGACCTACGGTTCAAGAGTTATAAGCCAAAAGGTAAAGTGGGCTGTTATAGCGCCACCATGAGGCCGACCTATAAAATTATAATTTTAATTAATTTTAGTCATAATTAAGAAATATCCCTAAAAGTTTTGTAACTATAGTGATTACAGTCTCCGAGGAAAAAATACTTGAATGTGATTTTTTGCCTTTTCCCATTCATGTCAATGGGGAAATTTAATTCACTAATAAATTCATATCAATTAAACTATACAACATTTCTCTTAACAAAATACAAGCACACGATTCCCGATTTTTCCGGTCAATTTGACATATGGCTCAAGTGCGTACAGCGTACAGTGTGGGAGGTATAAAGCGACAAAAAAAAGACTACTGTGGAATAATAATAAAACTAGAAAGAGGCAATTCTGGGAAATTGCAAAGTGTGGTTGCCCACATCGCACCCGTCGAAAATGGAATCGCTTTTGTCTCTGCGTTGATGAAACCACCCTCGACATGTGATTCAAATTTGGGATGGATCGGACATTCCGTGCGTGAATTGTGGCGTTTTTTGTAAAATAGGCCCCTCCCACTAACTTGGGAAGACGATTACGACCGAACGATACAGAAGATCTAAATTCTGACTGTGCTGTTGAAATCGGATAGGTTGGCTGATATAGGCCCCTCCCAGTAAGTATACCAGCCAATTACAATGTCAAGTCATCCTTTGTGATCATGCATAAGTCATTCAAAGAGGATTTCTCCCCCAAAATCATGTTTTTGCAACAAAGGGGTATAGGCCCCTCCCAGTAATTTTGCCAGCCAATTACAATGTCAAGTCACCCTTTGTGATCATGCGTAAGTCATTCAAAGGGGATTTCCCCCCCAAAATCGTGTTTTTGCAACAAACAGGTAATTGTTTTTGCAATTGTAGCGCCCCCTATGGATGGAAATGGAATTGCTTTTGGCTCTGTGTTGATTAGGCCATCCTAAACATGTGATTCAAATTTGGGGAGGATTGGACTTTCCGTTCGTGATTTGTGCATTTCTTTGTAAAATAGGCCCCTCCCACTAACTTTGGAAGCTGATTACGGACGAACGATATGGAATATCGAAATTCTGACTGTGCTGTTTTCATCGGATAGATCCCGAGATCATGTGTACCGATTTCTGTGAGATTTGGACAAAGTCTGTAGGAGGAGGAGCAAAAAGTGTGTTTTGAAGAAAATGCTAATTTGCTGCAAATTCGTTCTAGACGGAAATGGGCGTGGCCTATATGCGAAGATGCGTCATGACCCAAGGAATCCATGGAAAAAAACATTTTGATTTTACGACCTACGGTTCAAGAGTTATACCCAAAAATGTAAAGTTGGCTGTTATAGCGCCACCATGAGGCCGACCGATATAGTTCTAAGGTAATTAATTTTAGTAATTATTATGAATCTCTCCTCCAATTCTTGTAAGTATAGCCCTTACGGTCTCAGAGGAAAAGATATTTGAAAGTGAGTTTTTCCATTTCCCCATTCATGTCTATGGGGAAATTTAATGCACTAATTAATTCATATCAATTAAACTATCCAACAAATGTCTTATCCCAATACACGCACACGATTCCCGATGTAGCCCGTCGTTTTGACATATGGCTCGAGTGCGTGCGACAAAAACTGTGGGAGGTATAACGGGACAAAATAAAGTTTATCTATAATAAGAACATAAAGAATAATAAAAGGTCACAAAAACAATAGTATGGTTGCCTTCAGGCAACCACACTAACTAGAAAGAGGCAATTCTGGGAAATTGCAAAGTGTGGTTGCCCACATCGCACCCGTCGAAAATGGAATCGCTTTCGTCTCTGCGTTGATTAAGCCACCCTCGACATCTGATTCAGATTTGGGATGGATCGGACATTCCGTGCGTGAATTGTGGCGTTTTTTGTAAAATAGGCCCCTCCCACTAACTTTGGAAGACGATTACGGCCGAACGATACAGAATATCTAAATTCTGTCTCTGCTGTTTTAATGGGATAGGTCCCGAGATCATGTGTACTGATTTTTGTGAGATTTGGTCAAAATCTGTAGGAGGAGGAGCAAAAAGTGTGTTTTGAACAAAATTCAAAATGGCGGGAAATCTATCTAGACGCAAATGGGCGTGGCCTATATGGGGAGATGTGTCATGACCCAAGGAATCCAGGGAAAAAATATTTTTTATTTTACGACCTACGGTTCAAGAGTTATACCCCAAAAGGTAAAGTTGGCTGTTATAGCGCCACCATGAGGCCGACCGATATAGTTCTAAGGTAATTAATTTTAGTAATTATTATGAATCTCTCCTCCAAGTCTTGTAAGTATAGCCCTTATGGTCTCAGAGGAAAAAATACTTGAAAGTGAGTTTTTGCATTTTCCCATTCATGTCTATGGGGAAATTTAATGCACTAATTAATTCATATAAATTAAACTATTCAACAAATGTCTTAGCAAAATACGAGCACACGATTCCCGATGTAGCCCGTCGTTTTGACATATGGCTCGAGTGTGTGCGACAAAAACTGTGGGAGGTATAACGCGACAAAATAAAGTTTATCTATAATAATAAGAAGAATAAAAGGTCACAAAAACAATAGTATGGTTGCCTTCAGGCAACCACACTAACTAGAAAGAGGCAATTCTGGGAAATTGCAAAGTGTGGTTGCCCACATCGCACCCGTCGAAAATGGAATCGCTTTTGTCTCTGCGTTGATGAAACCACCCTCGACATGTGATTCAAATTTGGGATGGATCGGACATTCCGTGCGTGAATTGTGGCTTTTTTTGTAAAATAGGCCCCTCCCACTAACTTGGGAAGACGATTACGACCGAACGATACAGAAGATCTAAATTCTGACTGTGCTGTTGAAATCGAATAGGTTGGCTGATATAGGCCCCTCCCAGTAATTATACCAGCCAATTACAATGTCAAGTCATCCTTTGTGATCATGCATAAGTCATTCAAAGAGGATTTCCCCCCCAAAATCATGTTTTTGCAACAAAGGGGTATAGGCCCCTCCCAGTAATTTTGCCAGCCAATTACAATGTCAAGTCACCCTTTGTGATCATGCGTAAGTCATTCAAAGGGGATTTCCCCCCCCAAATCGTGTTTTTGCAACAAACGGGTAATTGTTTTTGCAATTGTAGCGCCCCCTATGGATGGAAATGGAATTGCTTTTGGCTCTGTGTTGATTAGTCCATCCTAAACATGTGATTCAAATTTGGGGAGGATTGGACTTTCCGTTTGTGATTTGTGCATTTTTTTGTAAAATAGGCCCCTCCCACTAACTTTGGAAGCTGATTACGGACGAACGATATGGAATATCGAAATTCTGACTGTGCTGTTTTCATCGGATAGATCCCGAGATCATGTGTACCGATTTCTGTGAGATTTGGACAAAATCTGTAGGAGGAGGAGCAAAAAGTGTGTTTTGAAGAAAATGCTAATTTGCTGCAAATTCGTTCTAGACGGAAATGGGCGTGGCCTATATGGGGAGATGCGTCATGACCCAAGAAATCCAGGGAAAAAAACATTTTGATTTTACGACCTACGGTTCAAGAGTTATACCCCAAAACGTAAAGTTGGCTGTTATAGCGCCACCATGAGGCCGACCGATATACTTCTAAGGTAATTAATTTTAGTAATTATTATGAATCTCTCCTCCAAGTCTTGTATGTATAGCCCTTACGGTCTCAGAGGAAAAAATACTTGAAAGTGAGTCTTTGCATTTTCCCATTCATGTCTATGGGGCAATTTAATGCACTAATTAATTCATATCAATTAAACTATTCAACAAATGTCTTAGCAAAATACACGCACACGATTCCCGATGTAGCCCGTCGTTTTGACATATGGCTCGAGTGCGTGCGTCAAAAACTGTGGGAGGTATAACGCGACAAAATAAAGTTTATCTATAAGAATAATAAAAGGTCACTAAAACAATAGTATGGTTGCCTTCAGGCAACCACACTAACTAGAAAGAGGCAATTCTGGGAAATTGCAAAGTGTAGTTGCTCACATCGCACCCGTCGAAAATGGAATTGCTTTTGGCTCTGCGTTGATGAAACCACCTTCGACATGTGATTCAGATTTGGGATGGATTGGACATTCCGTGCGTGAATTGTGGCGTTTTTTGTAAAATAGGCCCCTCCCACTAACTTGGGAAGACGATTACGACCGAACGATACAGAAGATCTAAATTCTGACTGTGCTGTTTTAATCGGATAGGTTGGCTGATATAGGCCCCTCCCAGTAATTATACCAGCCAATTACAATGTCAAGTCATCCTTTGTGATCATGCATAAGTCATTCAAAGAGGATTTCCCCCCCAAAATCATGTTTTTGTAACAAAGGGGTATAGGCCCCTCCCAGTAATTTTGCCAGGCAATTACAATGTCAAGTCACCCTTTGTGATCATGCGTAAGTCATTCAAAGGGGATTTCCCCCCCAAAATCGTGTTTTTGCAACAAACGTGTAATTGTTTTTGCAATTGTAGCGCCCCCTATGGATGGAAATTGAATTGCTTTTGGCTCTGTGTTGATTAGGCCATCCTAAACATGTGATTCAAATTTGGGGAGGATTGGACATTCCGTGCGTGAATTGTGGCGTGTTTTGTAAAATAGGCCCCTCCCACTAAATTCGGAAGACGATTACGGCCGAACGATACAGAAGATCTAAATTCTGACTGTGCTGTTTTAATCAGATAGGTCCGGAGATCATGTGTGCCGATTTTTGTGAGATTTGGACAACATCTGTAGGTGGAGGATCCAAAAGTGTGTTTTGAACAAAATTCAAAATGGCGGGAAATCTATCTAGACGCAAATGGGCGTGGCCTATATGGGGAGATGCGTCATGACCCAAGGAATCCAGGGAAAAAAACTTTTTGATTTTACGACCTACGGTTCAAGAGTTATACCCCAAAAGGTAAAGTTGGCTGTTATAGCGCCACCATGAGGCCGAACGATATACTTCTAAGGTAATTAATTTTAATAATTATGATGAATCTCTCCTCCAAGTCTTGTAAGTATAGCCCTTACGGTCTCAGAGGAAAAAATACTTGAAAGTGAGTTTTTGCATTTTCCCATTCATGTCTATGGGGAAATGCACTAATGCACTAATTAATTCATATCAATTAAATTATCCAACAAATGTCTTAGCAAAATACAAGCACACGATTCCCGATGTAGCCCGTCGTTTTGACATATGGCTCGAGTGCGTGCGACAAAAACTGTGGGAGGTATAACGGGACAAAATAAACAGGGCACTAGAACAATAGTATAGTTGCCCTCAGGGCAACTACACTAACTAGAAAATTCGCAATTTTAAAAAATTGCAGAGTGTGGTTGCCGCAGTGGCTTACATATGCCCCTCCCACTAGTATTGCCAGCCAATTACAATTTCAAGTCACGCCTTAGATCATGCGTAAGTAATTCGGAGGGGATTTAACCCCCGAAATTCATGTTTTTGCGACAAACGGTTACATTTCTCGCAATTGCGGCGCCCCCTATGGATGAAAATGGAATTGCTTTTAGAACTTGGTTGATTGAACCACCCCGGACATGTGATTGAAATTTGGGATGGATTGGACATTCCGTTCGTGATTTATGGCATTTTTTGTGATATAGGCCCCTCCTACTAACTTCGGAAGACGATTACGGCCGAACGATACGCACTTTCAAAATTCTGCGGCTCAGTTTTAATTGGATGGGTCCAGAGATCACGTGTGCCGATTTCTGTGAGATTTGGACAAAATCTGTAGGAGGAAAAGCAAAAAGTGTGTTTTGGACAAAATTCAAAATGGCGGAAAATCTATCATGGCGGAAATGGGCGTGGCCTATATGGGGAGATGCGTCATGACCCAAGGAATCCAGGGAAAAAATAATTTTGATTTTACGACCTACGGTTCAAGAGTTATAAGCCAAAAGGTAAAGTGGGCTATTATAGCGCCACCATGAGGCCGACCGATAAAATTTCAGGGTTAAATAATTTTAGGGATAATGTTGAATTATCCCTAAAAGTTTTGTAACTATAGTGATTACAGTCTCCGAGGAACAAATACTTGAATGTGAATTTTTGCCTTTTCCCATTCATGTCAATGGGGACATTTAATTCACTAATAAATTCATATCAATTAAACTATACAACATTTCTCTTAACAAAATACAAGCACACGATTCCCGATTTTTCCCGTCAATTTGACATATGGCTCAAGTGCGTACAGCGTACAGTGTGGGAGGTATAAAGCGTCAAAATAAAGACTACTCCAGTGAAAAAATAACTAGAAAGAGGCAATTCTGGGAAATTGCAAAGTGTGGTTGCCTACATCGCACCCGTCGAAAATGGAATCGCTTTTGGCTCTGCGTTGATTAAGCCACCCTCGACATGTGATTCAGATTTGGGATGGATCGGACATTCCGTGCGTGAATTGTGGCATGTTTTGTCAAATAGGCCCCTCCCACTAACTTCGGAAGACGATTACGGCCGAACGATACAGAATATCTAAATTCTGACTGTGCTGTTTTAATCGGATAGGTCCGGAGATCATGTGTACCGATTTTTGTGAGATTTGGACAAAATCTGTAGGAGGAGGAGCAAAAAGTGTGTTTTGAACAAAATTCAAAATGGCGGGAAATCTATCTAGACGCAAATGGGCGGGGCCTATATGGGGAGATGCGTCATGACCCAAGGAATCCAGGGAAAAAATATTTTTGATTTTACGACCTACGGTTCAAGAGTTATACCCCAAAAGGTAAAGTTGGCTGTTATAGCGCCACCATGAGGCAGAACGTTATACTTCTAAGGTAATTAATTTTAGTAATTATTATGAATCTCTCCTCCAAGTCTTGTAAGTATAGCCCTTACGGTCTCAGAGGAAAAAATACTTGAAAGTGAGTTTTTGCATTTTCCCATTCATGTCTATGGGGAAATTTAATGCACTAATTAATTCATATCAATTAAACTATCCAACAAATGTCTTATCCCAATACACGCACACGATTCCCGATGTAGCCCGTCGTTTTGACATATGGCTCGAGTGCGTGCGACAAAAACTGTGGGAGGTATAATGCGTCAAAATAAAGTTTATCTATAATAATAACAAAAATAAAAGGTCACAAAAACAATAGTATGGTTGCCTTCAGGCAACCACACTAACTAGAAAATTCGCAATTTAAAAAAATTGCAGAGTGTGGTTGCCGCAGTGGCTTACATATGCCCCTCCCACTAGTATTGCCAGCCAATTACAATTTCAAGTCACGCCTTAGATCATGCGTAAGTCATTCGGAGGGGTTTTAACCCCCGAAATTCATGTTTTTGCGACAAACGGTTACATTTCTCGCTTCTGCGGCGCCCCCTATGGATGAAAATGGAATTGCTTTTAGAACTTGGTTGATTGAACCACCCCGGACATGTGATTGAAATTTGGGATGGATTGGACATTCCGTTCGTGATTTATGGCATTTTTTGTGATATAGGCCCCTCCTACTAACTTCGGAAGACGATTACGGCCGAACGATACGCACTTTCAAAATTCTGCGGCTCAGTTTTAATTGGATGGGTCCAGAGATCACGTGTGCCGATTTCTGTGAGATTTGGACAAAATCTGTAGGAGGAAAAGCAAAAAGTGTGTTTTGGACAAAATTCAAAATGGCGGAAAATCTATCATGGCGGAAATGGGCGTGGCCTATATGGGGAGATGCGTCATGACCCAAGGAATCCAGGGAATTTTTTTTTTTGATTTTACGACCTACGGTTCAAGAGTTATAAGCCAAAAGGTAAAGTGGGCTGTTATAGCGCCACCATGAGGCCGACCGATAAAATTTTAGTGTTAAATAATTTTAGGGATAATGTTGAATTATCCCTAAAAGTTTTGTAACTATAGTGATTACAGTCTCCGAGGAACAAATACTTGAATGTGAATTTTTGCCTTTTCCCATTCATGTCAATGGGGAAATTTAATTCACTAATAAATTCATATCAATTAAACTATACAACATTTCTCTTAACAAAATACAAGCACACGATTCCCGATTTTTCCGGTCAATTTGACATATGGCTCAAGTGCGTACAGCGTACAGTGTGGGAGGTATAAAGCGTCAAAATAAAGACTACTAATAAAGACCACACTAACAAATAACACTAGAAAATTCGCAATTTAAAAAAATTGCAGAGTGTGGTTGCCGCAGTGGCTTACATATGCCCCTCCCACTAGTATTGCCAGCCAATTACAATTTCAAGTCACGCCTTAGATCATGCGTAAGTAATTCGGAGGGGATTTAACCCCCGAAATTCATGTTTTTGCGACAAACGGTTACATTTCTCGCGTTTGCGGCGCCCCCTATGGATGAAAATGGAATTGCTTTTAGAACTTGGTTGATTGAACCACCCCGGACATGTGATTGAAATTTGGGATGGATTGGACATTCCGTTCGTGATTTATGGCATTTTTTGTGATATAGGCCCCTCCTACTAACTTCGGAAGACGATTACGGCCGAACGATACGCACTTTCAAAATTCTGCGGCTCAGTTTTAATTGGATGGGTCCAGAGATCACGTGTGCCGATTTCTGTGAGATTTGGACAAAATCTGTAGGAGGAAAAGCAAAAAGTGTGTTTTGGACAAAATTCAAAATGGCGGAAAATCTATCATGGCGGAAATGGGCGTGGCCTATATGGGGAGATGCGTCATGACCCAAGGAATCCAGGGAAAAAATTAATTTGATTTTACGACCTACGGTTCAAGAGTTATAAGCCAAAAGGTAAAGTGGGCTGTTATAGCGCCACCATGAGGCCGACCGATACAATTTTAGGGTTAAATAATTTTAGGGATAATGTTGAATTATCCCTAAAAGTTTTGTAACTATAGTGATTACAGTCTCCGAGGAACAAATACTTGAATGTGAATTTTTGCCTTTTCCCATTCATGTCAATGGGGACATTTAATTCACTAATAAATTCATATCAATTAAACTATACAACATTTCTCTTAACAAAATACAAGCACACGATTCCCGATTTTTCCGGTCAATTTGACATATGGCTCAAGTGCGTACAGCGTACAGTGTGGGAGGTATAAAGCGTCAAAATAAAGACTACTAATAAAGACTACACTAACAAATAACACTAGAAAATTCGCAATTTAAAAAAATTGCAGAGTGTGGTTGCCGCAGTGGCTTACATATGCCCCTCCCACTAGTATTGCCAGCCAATTACAATTTCAAGTCACGCCTTAGATCATGCGTAAGTAATTCGGAGGGGATTTAACCCCCGAAATTCATGTTTTTGCGACAAACGGTTACATTTCTCGCATTTGCGGCGCCCCCTATGGATGAAAATGGAATTGCTTTTAGAACTTGGTTGATTGAACCACCCCGGACATGTGATTGAAATTTGGGATGGATTGGACATTCCGTTCGTGATTTATGGCATTTTTTGTGATATAGGCCCCTCCTACTAACTTCGGAAGACGATTACGGCCGAACGATACGCACTTTCAAAATTCTGCGGCTCAGTTTTAATTGGATGGGTCCAGAGATCACGTGTGCCGATTTCTGTGAGATTTGGACAAAATCTGTAGGAGGAAAAGCAAAAAGTGTGTTTTGGACAGAATTCAAAATGGCGGAAAATCTATCATGGCGGAAATGGGCGTGGCCTATATGGGGAGATGCGTCATGACCCAAGGAATCCAGGGAAAAAATAATTTTGATTTTACGACCTACGGTTCAAGAGTTATAAGCCAAAAGGTAAAGTGGGCTGTTATAGCGCCACCATGAGGCCGACCGATAAAATTTTAGGGTTAAATAATTTTAGTGATAATGTTGAAATATCCCTAAAAGTTTTGTAACTATAGTGATTACAGTCTCCGAGGAACAAATACTTTTATGTGAATTTTTGCCTTTTCCCATTCATGTCAATGGGGAAATTTAATTCACTAATAAATTCATATCAATTAAACTATACAACATTTCTCTTAACAAAATACAAGCACACGATTCCCGATTTTTCCGGTCAATTTGACATATGGCTCAAGTGCGTACAGCGTACAGTGTGGGAGGTATAAAGCGTCAAAATAAAGACTACTCCAGTGAGAAAATAACTAGAAAATTCGCAATTTTAAAAAATTGCAGAGTGTGGTTGCCGCAGTGGCTTACATATGCCCCTCCCACTAGTATTGCCAGCCAATTACAATTTCAAGTCACGCCTTAGATCATGCGTAAGTCATTCGGAGGGGATTTAACCCCCGAAATTCATGTTTTTGCGACAAACGGTTACATTTCTCGCATTTGCGGCGCCCCCTATGGATGAAAATGGAATTGCTTTTAGAACTTGGTTGATCGAACCACCCCGGACATGTGATTGAAATTTGGGATGGATTGGACATTCCGTTCGTGATTTATGGCATTTTTTGTGATATAGGCCCCTCCTACTAACTTCGGAAGACGATTGCGGCCGAACGATAAGCACTTTCAAAATTCTGCGGCTCAGTTTTAATTGGATGGGTCCAGAGATCACGTGTGCCGATTTCTGTGAGATTTGGACGAAATCTGTAGGAGGAAAAGCAAAAAGTGTGTTTTGGACAAAATTCAAAATGGCGGAAAATCTATCATGGCGGAAATGGGCGTGGCCTATATGGGGAGATGCGTCATGACCCAAGGAATCCAGGGAAAAAATAATTTTGATTTTACGACCTACGGTTCAAGAGTTATAAGCCAAAAGGTAAAGTGGGCTGTTATAGCGCCACCATGAGGCCGACCGATAACATTTTAGGGTTAAATAATTTTAGGGATAATGTTGAATTATCCCTAAAAGTTTTGTAACTATAGTGATTACAGTCTCCGAGGAACAAATACTTTTATGTGAATTTTTGCCTTTTCCCATTCATGTCAATGGGGAAATTTAATTCACTAATAAATTCATATCAATTAAACTATACAACATTTCTCTTAACAAAATACAAGCACACGATTCCCGATTTTTCCGGTCAATTTGAGATATGGCTCAAGTGCGTACAGCGTACAGTGTGGGAGGTATAAAGCGTCAAAATAAAGACTACTCCAGTGAGAAAATAATAATAAAGTGTCACAGTTACAAGAGTCTGGTTGCCCATTCGGGCAACCACACTAATAATAAAGTGTCACAGTTACAAGAGTCTGGTTGCCCATTCGGGCAACCACACTAATAATAATAATAACTAGAAAATTCGCAATTTTAAAAAATTGCAGAGTGTGGTTGCCGCAGGGGCTTACATATGCCCCTCCCACTAGTATTGCCAGCCAATTACAATTTCAAGTCACGCCTTAGATCATGCGTAAGTAATTCGGAGGGGATTTAACCCCCGAAATTCATGTTTTTGCGACAAACGGTTACATTTCTCGCATTTGCGGCGCCCCCTATGGATGAAAATGGAATTGCTATTAGAACTTGGTTGATTGAACCACCCCGGACATGTGATTGAAATTTGGGATGGATTGGACATTCCGTTCGTGATTTATGGCATTTTTTGTGATATAGGCCCCTCCTACTAACTTCGGAAGACGATTACGGCCGAACGATACGCACTTTCAAAATTCTGCGGTTCAGTTTTAATTGGATGGGTCCAGAGATCACATGTGCCGATTTCTGTGAGATTTGGACAAAATCTGTAGGAGGAAAAGCAAAAAGTGTGTTTTGGACAAAATTCAAAATGGCGGAAAATCTATCATGGCGGAAATGGGCGTGGCCTATATGGGGAGATGCGTCATGACCCAAGGAATCCAGGGAAAACATTTTTTTGATTTTACGACCTACGGTTCAAGAGTTATAAGCCAAAAGGTAAAGTGGGCTGTTATAGCGCCACCATGAGGCCGACCGATAAAATTTTAGTGTTAAATAATTTTAGGGATAATGTTGAATTATCCCTAAAAGTTTTGTAACTATAGTGATTACAGTCTCAGAGGAACAAATACTTGAATGTGAATTTTTGCCTTTTCCCATTCATGTCAATGGGGAAATTTAATTCACTAATAAATTCATATCAATTAAACTATACAACATTTCTCTTAACAAAATACAAGCACACGATTCCCGATTTTTCCGGTCAATTTGACATATGGCTCAAGTGCGTACAGCGTACAGTGTGGGAGGTATAAAGCGTCAAAATAAAGACTACTAATAAAGACCACACTAACAAATAACACTAGAAAATTCGCAATTTTAAAAAATTGCAGAGTGTGGTTGCCGCAGTGGCTTACATATGCCCCTCCCACTAGTATTGCCAGCCAATTACAATTTCAAGTCACGCCTTAGATCATGCGTAAGTAATTCGGAGGGGATTTAACCCCCGAAATTCATGTTTTTGCGACAAACGGTTACATTTATCGCATTTGCGGTGCCCCCTATGGATGAAAATTGAATTGCTTTTAGAACTTGGTTGATTGAACCACCCCGGACATGTGATTGAAATTTGGGATGGATTGGACATTCCGTTCGTGATTTATGGCATTTTTTGTGATATAGGCCCCTCCTACTAACTTCGGAAGACGATTACGGCCGAACGATACGCACTTTCAAAATTCTGCGGTTCAGTTTTAATTGGATGGGTCCAGAGATCACGTGTGCCGATTTCTGTGAGATTTGGATGAAATCTGTAGGAGGAAAAGCAAAAAGTGTGTTTTGGACAAAATTCAAAATGGCGGAAAATCTATCATGGCGGAAATGGGCGTAGCCTATATGGGGAGATGCGTCATGACCCAAGGAATCCAGGGAAAACATTTTTTTGATTTTACGACCTACGGTTCAAGAGTTATAAGCCAAAAGGTAAAGTGGGCTGTTATAGCGCCACCATGAGGCCGACCGATAAAATTTTAGGGTTAAATAATTTTAGTGATAATGTTGAAATATCCCTAAAAGTTTTGTAACTATAGTGATTACAGTCTCCGAGGAACAAATACTTTTATGTGAATTTTTGCCTTTTCCCATTCATGTCAATGGGGAAATTTAATTCACTAATAAATTCATATCAATTAAACTATACAACATTTCTCTTAACAAAATACAAGCACACGATTCCCGATTTTTCCGGTCAATTTGACATATGGCTCAAGTGCGTACAGCGTACAGTGTGGGAGGTATAAAGCGTCAAAATAAAGACTACTCCAGTGAGAAAATAACTAGAAAATTCGCAATTTTAAAAAATTGCAGAGTGTGGTTGCCGCAGTGGCTTACATATGCCCCTCCCACTAGTATTGCCAGCCAATTACAATTTCAAGTCACGCCTTAGATCATGCGTAAGTCATTCGGAGGGGATTTAACCCCCGAAATTCATGTTTTTGCGACAAACGGTTACATTTCTCGCATTTGCGGCGCCCCCTATGGATGAAAATGGAATTGCTTTTAGAACTTGGTTGATCGAACCACCCCGGACATGTGATTGAAATTTGGGATGGATTGGACATTCCGTTCGTGATTTATGGCATTTTTTGTGATATAGGCCCCTCCTACTAACTTCGGAAGACGATTGCGGCCGAACGATAAGCACTTTCAAAATTCTGCGGCTCAGTTTTAATTGGATGGGTCCAGAGATCACGTGTGCCGATTTCTGTGAGATTTGGACGAAATCTGTAGGAGGAAAAGCAAAAAGTGTGTTTTGGACAAAATTCAAAATGGCGGAAAATCTATCATGGCGGAAATGGGCGTGGCCTATATGGGGAGATGCGTCATGACCCAAGGAATCCAGGGAAAAAATAATTTTGATTTTACGACCTACGGTTCAAGAGTTATAAGCCAAAAGGTAAAGTGGGCTGTTATAGCGCCACCATGAGGCCGACCGATAACATTTTAGGGTTAAATAATTTTAGGGATAATGTTGAATTATCCCTAAAAGTTTTGTAACTATAGTGATTACAGTCTCCGAGGAACAAATACTTTTATGTGAATTTTTGCCTTTTCCCATTCATGTCAATGGGGAAATTTAATTCACTAATAAATTCATATCAATTAAACTATACAACATTTCTCTTAACAAAATACAAGCACACGATTCCCGATTTTTCCGGTCAATTTGAGATATGGCTCAAGTGCGTACAGCGTACAGTGTGGGAGGTATAAAGCGTCAAAATAAAGACTACTCCAGTGAGAAAATAATAATAAAGTGTCACAGTTACAAGAGTCTGGTTGCCCATTCGGGCAACCACACTAATAATAAAGTGTCACAGTTACAAGAGTCTGGTTGCCCATTCGGGCAACCACACTAATAATAATAATAACTAGAAAATTCGCAATTTTAAAAAATTGCAGAGTGTGGTTGCCGCAGGGGCTTACATATGCCCCTCCCACTAGTATTGCCAGCCAATTACAATTTCAAGTCACGCCTTAGATCATGCGTAAGTAATTCGGAGGGGATTTAACCCCCGAAATTCATGTTTTTGCGACAAACGGTTACATTTCTCGCATTTGCGGCGCCCCCTATGGATGAAAATGGAATTGCTATTAGAACTTGGTTGATTGAACCACCCCGGACATGTGATTGAAATTTGGGATGGATTGGACATTCCGTTCGTGATTTATGGCATTTTTTGTGATATAGGCCCCTCCTACTAACTTCGGAAGACGATTACGGCCGAACGATACGCACTTTCAAAATTCTGCGGTTCAGTTTTAATTGGATGGGTCCAGAGATCACATGTGCCGATTTCTGTGAGATTTGGACAAAATCTGTAGGAGGAAAAGCAAAAAGTGTGTTTTGGACAAAATTCAAAATGGCGGAAAATCTATCATGGCGGAAATGGGCGTGGCCTATATGGGGAGATGCGTCATGACCCAAGGAATCCAGGGAAAACATTTTTTTGATTTTACGACCTACGGTTCAAGAGTTATAAGCCAAAAGGTAAAGTGGGCTGTTATAGCGCCACCATGAGGCCGACCGATAAAATTTTAGTGTTAAATAATTTTAGGGATAATGTTGAATTATCCCTAAAAGTTTTGTAACTATAGTGATTACAGTCTCAGAGGAACAAATACTTGAATGTGAATTTTTGCCTTTTCCCATTCATGTCAATGGGGAAATTTAATTCACTAATAAATTCATATCAATTAAACTATACAACATTTCTCTTAACAAAATACAAGCACACGATTCCCGATTTTTCCGGTCAATTTGACATATGGCTCAAGTGCGTACAGCGTACAGTGTGGGAGGTATAAAGCGTCAAAATAAAGACTACTAATAAAGACCACACTAACAAATAACACTAGAAAATTCGCAATTTTAAAAAATTGCAGAGTGTGGTTGCCGCAGTGGCTTACATATGCCCCTCCCACTAGTATTGCCAGCCAATTACAATTTCAAGTCACGCCTTAGATCATGCGTAAGTAATTCGGAGGGGATTTAACCCCCGAAATTCATGTTTTTGCGACAAACGGTTACATTTATCGCATTTGCGGTGCCCCCTATGGATGAAAATTGAATTGCTTTTAGAACTTGGTTGATTGAACCACCCCGGACATGTGATTGAAATTTGGGATGGATTGGACATTCCGTTCGTGATTTATGGCATTTTTTGTGATATAGGCCCCTCCTACTAACTTCGGAAGACGATTACGGCCGAACGATACGCACTTTCAAAATTCTGCGGTTCAGTTTTAATTGGATGGGTCCAGAGATCACGTGTGCCGATTTCTGTGAGATTTGGATGAAATCTGTAGGAGGAAAAGCAAAAAGTGTGTTTTGGACAAAATTCAAAATGGCGGAAAATCTATCATGGCGGAAATGGGCGTAGCCTATATGGGGAGATGCGTCATGACCCAAGGAATCCAGGGAAAACATTTTTTTGATTTTACGACCTACGGTTCAAGAGTTATAAGCCAAAAGGTAAAGTGGGCTGTTATAGCGCCACCATGAGGCCGACCGATAAAATGTTAGTGTTAAATAATTTTAGGGATAATGTTGAATTATCCCTAAAAGTTTTGTAACTATAGTGATTACAGTCTCCGAGGAACAAATACTTGAATGTGAATTTTTGCCTTTTCCCATTCATGTCAATGGGGAAATTTAATTCACTAATAAATTCATATCAATTAAACTATACAACATTTCTCTTAACAAAATACAAGCACACGATTCCCGATTTTTCCGGTCAATTTGACATATGGCTCAAGTGCGTACAGCGTACAGTGTGGGAGGTATAAAGCGTCAAAATAAAGACTACTAATAAAGACTACACTAACAAATAACACTAGAAAATTCGCAATTTAAAAAAATTGCAGAGTGTGGTTGCCGCAGTGGCTTACATATGCCCCTCCCACTAGTATTGCCAGCCAATTACAATTTCAAGTCACGCCTTAGATCATGCGTAAGTAATTCGGAGGGGATTTAACCCCCGAAATTCATGTTTTTGCGACAAACGGTTACATTTCTCGCATTTGCGGCGCCCCCTATGGATGAAAATGGAATTGCTTTTAGAACTTGGTTGATTGAACCACCCCGGACCTGTGATTGAAATTTGGGATGGATTGGACATTCCGTTCGTGATTTATGGCATTTTTTGTGATATAGGCCCCTCCTACTAACTTCGGAAGACGATTACGGCCGAACGATACGCACTTTCAAAATTCT
Organism: Protomyctophum parallelum; assembly: GCF_964188405.1. Taxonomy (NCBI): domain Eukaryota; kingdom Metazoa; phylum Chordata; class Actinopteri; order Myctophiformes; family Myctophidae; genus Protomyctophum; species Protomyctophum parallelum. The sequence goes on from NC_139707.1 coordinate 37,216,472, forward strand.
GCGGCTCAGTTTTAATTGGATGGGTCCAGAGATCACGTGTGCCGATTTCTGTGAGATTTGAACGAAATCTGTAGGAGGAAAAGCAAAAAGTGTGTTTTGGACAAAATTCAAAATGGCGGAAAATCTATCATGGCGGAAATGGGCGTGGCCTATATGGGGAGATGCGTCATGACCCAAGGAATCCAGGGAAAAAATAATTTTGATTTTACGACCTACGGTTCAAGAGTTGTAAGCCAAAAGGTAAAGTGGGCTGTTATAGCGCCACCATGAGGCCGACCGATAAAATTTTAGGGTTAAATAATTTTAGGGATAATGTTGAATTATCCCTAAAAGTTTTGTAACTGTAGTGATTACAGTCTCCGACGAACAAATACTTTTATGTGAATTTTTGCCTTTTCCCATTCATGTCAATGGGGAAATTTAATTCACTAATAAATTCATATCAATTAAACTATACAACATTTCTCTTAACAAAATACAAGCACACGATTCCCGATTTTTCCGGTCAATTTGACATATGGCTCAAGTGCGTACAGCGTACAGTGTGGGAGGTATAAAGCGTCAAAATAAAGACTACTAATAAAGACTACACTAACAAATAACACTAGAAAATTCGCAATTTAAAAAAATTGCAGAGTGTGGTTGCCGCAGTGGCTTACATATGCCCCTCCCACTAGTATTGCCAGCCAATTACAATTTCAAGTCACGCCTTAGATCATGCGTAAGTAATTCGGAGGGGATTTAACCCCCGAAATTCATGTTTTTGCGACAAACGGTTACATTTCTCGCATTTGCGGCGCCCCCTATGGATGAAAATGGAATTGCTTTTAGAACTTGGTTGATTGAACCACCCCGGACCTGTGATTGAAATTTGGGATGGATTGGACATTCCGTTCGTGATTTATGGCATTTTTTGTGATATAGGCCCCTCCTACTAACTTCGGAAGACGATTACGGCCGAACGATACGCACTTTCAAAATTCTGCGGCTCAGTTTTAATTGGATGGGTCCAGAGATCACGTGTGCCGATTTCTGTGAGATTTGAACGAAATCTGTAGGAGGAAAAGCAAAAAGTGTGTTTTGGACAAAATTCAAAATGGCGGAAAATCTATCATGGCGGAAATGGGCGTGGCCTATATGGGGAGATGCGTCATGACCCAAGGAATCCAGGGAAAAAATAATTTTGATTTTACGACCTACGGTTCAAGAGTTGTAAGCCAAAAGGTAAAGTGGGCTGTTATAGCGCCACCATGAGGCCGACCGATAAAATTTTAGGGTTAAATAATTTTAGGGATAATGTTGAATTATCCCTAAAAGTTTTGTAACTGTAGTGATTACAGTCTCCGACGAACAAATACTTTTATGTGAATTTTTGCCTTTTCCCATTCATGTCAATGGGGAAATTTAATTCACTAATAAATTCATATCAATTAAACTATACAACATTTCTCTTAACAAAATACAAGCACACGATTCCCGATTTTTCCGGTCAATTTGACATATGGCTCAAGTGCGTACAGCGTACAGTGTGGGAGGTATAAAGCGTCAAAATAAAGACTACTCCAGTGAAAAAATAACTAGAAAATTCGCAATTTAAAAAAATTGCAGAGTGTGGTTGCCGCAGTGGCTTACATATGCCCCTCCCACTAGTATTGCCAGCCAATTACTATTTCAAGTCACGCCTTAGATCATGCGTAAGTAATTCGGAGGGGATTTGACCCCCGAAATTCATGTTTTTGCGACAAACGGTTACATTTCTCGCATTTGCGGCGCCCCCTATGGATGAAAATTGAATTGCTTTTAGAACTTGGTTGATTGTACCACCCCGGACATGTGATTGAAATTTGGGATGGATTGGACATTCCGTTCGTGATTTATGGCATTTTTTGTGATATAGGCCCCTCCTACTAACTTCGGAAGACGATTACGGCCGAACGAAACGCACTTTCAAAATTCTGCGGCTCAGTTTTAATTGGATGGGTCCAGAGATCACGTGTGCCGATTTCTGTGAGATTTGGACAAAATCTGTAGGAGGAAAAGCAAAAAGTGTGTTTTGGACAAAATGCAAAATGGCGGAAAATCTATCATGGCGGAAATGGGCGTGGCCTATATGGGGAGATGCGTCATGACCCAAGGAATCCAGGGAAAAAATAATTTTGATTTTACGACCTACGGTTCAAGAGTTATAAGCCAAAAGGTAAAGTGGGCTGTTATAGCGCCACCATGAGGCCGACCGATACAATTTTAGGGTTAAATAATTTTAGGGATAATGTTGAATTATCCCTAAAAGTTTTGTAACTGTAGTGATTACAGTCTCCGAGGAACAAATACTTGAATGTGAATTTTTGCCTTTTCCCATTCATGTCAATGGGGAAATTTTATTCACTAATAAATTCATATCAATTAAACTATACAACATTTCTCTTAACAAAATACAAGCACACGATTCCCGATTTTTCCGGTCAATTTGACATATGGCTCAAGTGCGTACAGCGTACAGTGTGGGAGGTATAAAGCGTCAAAATAAAGACTACTAATAAAGACCACACTAACAAATAACACTAGAAAATTCGCAATTTAAAAAAATTGCAGAGTGTGGTTGCCGCAGTGGCTTACATATGCCCCTCCCACTAGTATTGCCAGCCAATTACAATTTCAAGTCACGCCTTAGATCATGCGTAAGTAATTCGGAGGGGATTTAACCCCCGAAATTCATGTTTTTGCGACAAACGGTTACATTTCTCGCAATTGCGGCGCCCCCTATGGATGAAAATGGAATTGCTTTTAGAACTTGGTTGATTGAACCACCCCGGACATGTGATTGAAATTTGGGATGGATTGGACATTCCGTTCGTGATTTATGGCATTTTTTGTGATATAGGCCCCTCCTACTAACTTCGGAAGACGATTACGGCCGAACGATACGCACTTTCAAAATTCTGCGGCTCAGTTTTAATTGGATGGGTCCAGAGATCACGTGTGCCGATTTCTGTGAGATTTGGACAAAATCTGTAGGAGGAAAAGCAAAAAGTGTGTTTTGGACAAAATTCAAAATGGCGGAAAATCTATCATGGCGGAAATGGGCGTGGCCTATATGGGGAGATGCGTCATGACCCAAGGAATCCAGGGAAAAAATAATTTTGATTTTACGACCTACGGTTCAAGAGTTATAAGCCAAAAGGTAAAGTGGGCTGTTATAGCGCCACCATGAGGCCGACCGATACAATTTTAGGGTTAAATAATTTTAGGGATAATGTTGAATTATCCCTAAAAGTTTTGTAACTGTAGTGATTACAGTCTCCGAGGAACAAATACTTGAATGTGAATTTTTGCCTTTTCCCATTCATGTCAATGGGGAAATTTTATTCACTAATAAATTCATATCAATTAAACTATACAACATTTCTCTTAACAAAATACAAGCACACGATTCCCGATTTTTCCGGTCAATTTGACATATGGCTCAAGTGCGTACAGCGTACAGTGTGGGAGGTATAAAGCGTCAAAATAAAGACTACTAATAAAGACCACACTAACAAATAACACTAGAAAATTCGCAATTTTAAAAAATTGCAGAGTGTGGTTGCCGCAGTGGCTTACATATGCCCCTCCCAGTAGTATTGCCAGCCAATTACAATTTCAAGTCACGCCTTAGATCATGCGTAAGTCATTCGGAGGGGATTTAACCCCCGAAATTCATGTTTTTGCGACACACGGTTACAATTCTTTAACATTCCGATTGTTGTTAATATTGCTAAAAACGAAAATCACCAAAAAAAGGAATGTAATTGTGAAGTTAAAGTATTGGCGACTTGTGGTTGATGTTGTATTTTTGTTATGGTATGGAGATAGCTATGCTAGCATTAGCAATAACTTTCGAGAGAGTTCAGCAAGTTAATTGTGCCTTAACAATCCCCCTATATACCTTAGGGTTACAACGTTAGCTAAGAGCTATTTCCTTAAGAGTATACAGACAATGTCTTACAATTGCAAAACAGGATAGATTGTCAAAACATACCTTTTAGCCTTGGGACCGTGGAAAGGTGAAGAAGAGAAGACGTCGACGAGTAAAGATGGTATAAACGAAACAGTAAATCCAGGAGGGTAACGACAAAACAACACAACCTGTAGCCTAGGTCTGTGTTTAGGTATGAGAGAGAGAGAAAGCTTATAGGAAAACACGCCATGTCATGGTGTCACGTGACTGGACGCCGGGGCTGCGCCTGTTGTTATGCAAAGTAGTGGCTATTTGAATTCGGCACGGTACTTTACACCAGTGTTTCTCAACCTTTTGTCTGCTTCAATTTGGTGCTCTGCCACCCAATAGGGGAGGATGGGGGAAGATGAACCGACGGGTAAGTTGAACCACCCCCTGTATCTTTAAAACTACACACATGAGTTGTCATGTGACCTCAAAATCAGGACACACCCACCATTTCAACCTGACTGTGAAGATGAGAGACACATGGACAAAGTGGAAAGTACATTTATACACAAAAAAGTGTTTTTTGCTGGTCAAAGTAAAAAAATAAACTTTTCTGGAATAATCATTTTTATATTAAAGCAAAAGCACCCAGGTCTAAACTTATATATCATGCATGTTGGTGATATACCAATGTATAAAACCCATGTGAATCATTTAGCTAAACATTAGCCTGGAGCATTAAGCTAGCCATGTTTTGTCAAAAAGTGGCCATGGGGCAAGTTGAACCAATTCCTTTTAGCATTAGCTTATAAGGAATAATTAGCATTTTTATTTACCACTCAGATGCACTCACACCGAGTGTGACAGAAATTGCAACATTTGCAAGTAGGCTATAGTAGGCTAGGGCGTAGCCCAACACATTCAACAATGAACAAAACATTCCACAATAGGCTACAAAGAAAACAATCATTGTAAACGTATACACTTAAGTCTAGTCAGTGTACAATAGTGCAAACTGTTAAGCAAGTAGCCTATATTCATTCAAACTTACTCAACATTTAACAATTCAAGTTTTCAACAATTTCAAGTAAACAAAGTGCTTTTTATCTTTCATACATTTATATATAAATGACAAATCTGCGACTATACTGACTTCCTGAGGCCAAAGTTAAGGCAACATTAAGTTCTGTGCAAACTATTTGTTTACTTAGAAGGATTGTAGTAGGAGTTCTCACTCTCACGTAGCTGACACTAGCTGTACAGGTTCAATGGAATGTTACTGAATATTTCACAAGAATATAACACAAGAGTCAAATATACGGTCAAATGTAATGTATTTTATTTAAATATAGAAACAACAGGCCACTGCCAAGCCATGGTCTCTTTATAGAGGTTACTATAATGTTGTGAATGTAATGTGTTTCTCAGTGGAAAGTCTTTCTCCTACCGTGTGCTGCGGTCCTCAGGATACAGTAGAGCAGCGAATTGTTGGCTGAAACCTTTGCTGTGAATGTTATAACGAGAGTGGTGATTTTTATATTACCACTTGACCACCATGTCGTTTGCGACAAACGGTTACATTTCTCGCATTTGCGGCGCCCCCTATGGATGAAAATGGAATTGCTATTAGAACTTGGTTGATTGAACCACCCCGGACATGTGATTGAAATTTGGGATGGATTGGACATTCCGTTCGTGATTTATGGCATTTTTTGTGATATAGGCCCCTCCTACTAACTTCGGAAGACGATTACGGCCGAACGATACGCACTTTCAAAATTCTGCGGCTCAGTTTTAATTGGATGGGTCCAGAGATCACGTGTGCCGACTTCTGTGAGATTTGGACAAAATCTGTAGGAGGAAAAGCAAAAAGTGTGTTTTGGACAGAATTCAAAATGGCGGAAAATCTATCATGGCGGAAATGGGCGTGGCCTATATGGGGAGATGCGTCATGACCCAAGGAATCCAGGGAAAAAATAATTTTGATTTTACGACCTACGGTTCAAGAGTTATAAGCCAAAAGGTAAAGTGGGCTGTTATAGCGCCACCATGAGGCCGACCGATAAAATTTTAGGGTTAAATAATTTTAGTGATAATGTTGAAATATCCCTAAAAGTTTTGTAACTATAGTGATTACAGTCTCCGAGGAACAAATACTTTTATGTGAATTTTTGCCTTTTCCCATTCATGTCAATGGGGAAATTTTATTCACTAATAAATTCATATCAATTAAACTATACAACATTTCTCTTAACAAAATACAAGCACACGATTCCCGATTTTTCCGGTCAATTTGACATATGGCTCAAGTGCGTACAGCGTACAGTGTGGGAGGTATAAAGCGTCAAAATAAAGACTACTCCAGTGAGAAAATAATAATAAAGTGTCACAGTTACAAGAGTCTGGTTGCCCATTCGGGCAACCACACTAATAATAAGTATAAAGTGTTACAATTACTAGAGTCTGGTTGCCCATTCGGGCAACCACACTAATAATAAAGTGTCACAGTTACAAGAGTCTGGTTGCCCATTCGGGCAACCACACTAATTAATAATAATAGTAAAGTGTTACAATTACTAGAGTCTGGTTGCCCCTTTTGGGGCAACCACACTAAAAATAAAAACTCATAAGCACCAGGAGACATCTGCTGATTGCCCCAAGGTGCCTTAGCTCAATGGTGTGGTGTGCTTGATCGGTAGCCTCTGCTACCACCTGCCTGCAGGTTCAAGTCCCATGCAAGGTACTAGTGAGGACCATCGGGAGACGGTGCTCTCTCCCCCTGTTTCCTGAAAAGTAGCAGTTGGGGGTTATGTTTGAAAGAACCCTGTCCACCTAAAATTTTACAGATAAGAATTAGGTCAAACGTTTAAAAATAAAATAGCATTTTGGCCCATCATCTGACAGAAAGAATAGTCTGTGTATTTGCATACTGGGCCCTGATTGGTGGCCCAAAACTTGGTTGGAAAGTCCCTCTTTTATGTCTGGCTTCCAGGCCAGTTGGAAAAGGGCACACTGAGAGGTGGTAAGAGTATGTTAAATTGGACATTTTCATGGTAAAAGGTTAGCTGGACAGGGTTCTTTCATACATAAGCCCCAACCGTTACATCTCAGGAAACAGGGGGAGAGAGCACCCTCTCCCGATGGTCCTCCAGCACCTTGATGTCATGACATGGGACTTGAACCTGCCAACTGCCTGTAGCAGAGGCAACGGGTCAAGCGCTCCACACCATTACGCCAAGGCACCTTTGGGCATTCAGCACATGTCTCCTGGTGCTTTTGAGTTTATATTTTTTATTCAAGCCTTGAAAAGTTCAAATTACTGCAGCATTGAGCTGTAGGAGGAACAGGACTTGAACATGGAATGTCTGTATTGAAAGCCTGATGATTAGACCATTGCACCATCAGTCAGACACTCTCAGGCTAAGTCTCCTGGTAATTTTGAAGTGATCTTTTGTTCGTTAGCCTTCAGTTAGTAAAGTTTAAATAACACAGAATCATATTAATCAGATGTTTCTTAGCGCTGTTGAGGTCTTCTTTTATATGATAGTGTAACAGCCGGGAATCGAACCCTGGTCTCCCACGTGGAAAGCCAACATCTTAACCACTACGACAATTAGAGTTTTGAGGTAATCAGGCTGAGGCTGTGAGCCACTGCTAGAATAGCAGTAAATTAAGCTCAATAACTAGCATTAAACTTTAGGAAGAGTGGGATTTGAAAATGAACTCTCTGTGCGGAATAACCCCTACTACACCATCACTCAGTAACATCTGCCTCTTTGTACTGTTGAAGCGATCTTTTGTATGTTAGCCTTCAGATAGTAAAGTTGAAAGAATCAAGAGTTGAACATAGAATCACGTTCATCAGAGTGTAACACGCAGGAATCGAACACAGGTCACCTGCACTGAAGGCCAACATCTTAACCACTAAGCCAAAGCAACTGCCTATGGCTCAGGGGAGATATGAGACTTTTGAGGTCATCAGGCTGAGGCTGTGAGCCACTGCTATACAATAAAAAAATTCAAAAAACGATGGGCTATAACCCATCTTTTTTCATTTTTTCATTTTTTTTAAATCCTCAAAAATGATGAAAAACGGCGTGCTATAGTATGCCTTACGGTATGGGCTATAGCCCATAATGATGAAAAACTAGGTTCATTCTTTTTCCAAAATAAAAAAAAACGATGGGCTATAACCCATGTTTTCTTTTTTTTTTTTTTTTTTAATCCTCAAAAATGATGAAAAACGGCGTGCTATAGTATGCCGTACGGTATGGGCTATTAGACGAGCGTCTAAAAATGGGATAAAAAACGTCTAAAAATAGACGTCTAAAACACGTCTAAAAATAAACGTGTTTTAGACGTCTATTTTTAGACGTTTTTTATCCCATTTTTAGACGCATGTCTAATAGCCGGCTATTTCTCAGTGGGATGGTCAAAAATGATGAAAAACGAGGATAAATATTTTTTTTCAAAAATTTTAAAAACGATGGGCTATAACCCATCGTTTTTTTTCTTCATTTTTTTCAAATCCTCAAAAATGATGAAAAACGGCGTGCTATAGTATGCCGCACGGTATGGGCCATAGACCATGGTCAAAAATGATAAAAAACGAGGATTTAAAAAAAATCTAAAACCGATGGGCTATAACCCATGTTTTTTTTTTTTTTCATTTTTTTTCAATCCTCAAAAATGATGAAAAACGGCGTGCAATAGTATGCCGTACGATATGGGCTATAGCCCATGGTCAAAAATGATGAAAAACGAGGATATTTTCTTTTCTTCAAAAATTCAAAAACCGATGGGCTATAACCCATCGTTTTTTTTTTTTTTTTTTTTTTAAATCCTCAAAAATGATGAAAAATGGCGTGCTATAGTATGCCGCACGGTATGGGCCATAGCCCATGGTCAAAAATGATAAAAAACGAGGATTATAAAAAATTTCAAAAATTCAAAAACCGATGGGCTATAACCCATGTTTTGTTTTTTTTCATTTTTTTCAAATCCTCAAAAATGTAGAAAAACGGCGTGCTATAGTATGCCTTACGGTATGGGCTATAACCCATGGTCAAAAATGATGAAAAACTAGGATTATAAAAATTTCAAAAATTCAAAAACCGATGGGCTATAACCCATGTTTTGTTTTGTTTTTTGTTTTTTCAAATCCTCAAAAATGATGAAAAATGGCGTGCTATAGTATGCCGTACGGTATGGGCTATTAGACGAGCGTCTAAAAATGGGATAAAAAACGTCTAAAAATAGACATCTAAAACACGTCTAAAAATAGACGTGTTTTAGACGTCTATTTTTTGACGTTTTTCATCCCATTTTTAGACGCATGTCTAATAGCCGGCTCTTTCTCAGTGGGATGGTCAAAAATGATGAAAAACGGCCCAGGCCGTAGCGTAACGGTCTGGGCACCGGACTGGTAATCCAGTCGCAGTGTGCCGCGGGTTCGACTCCCGGACCCGACACGGCCTTTACTGCATGTCATCCCCCCATCTCTCTCCCGTTTCCTGTCAGCCTACTGTCTGTCCCTTCAAAAATCAATAAAAGGCGTAAGCCGCAAAAAAATATCTTAAAAAAAAAAAAAAAATGATGAAAAACGAGGATAAATATTTTTTTTTCAAAAAAATTAAAAACGATGGGCTATAACCCATCATTTTTTTTTAAATCCTCAAAAATTATGAAAAACAGCGTGCTATAGTATGCCGTACGGTATGGGCTATTAGACAAGTGTCTAAGAATGGGATAAAAAACGTCTAAAACACATCTAAAAATAGACGTGTTTTAGACGTCTATTTTTAGACGTCTATTTTTACACGTTTTTTATCCCATTTTTAGATGCACGTCTAATAGCCGGCTATTGCTCAGTGGGATGGTCAAAAATGATGAAAAACGAGGATTAAAAAAAATTTCTAAAAATCAAAAGACGATGGGCTATAACCCATCGGTTAAATTTTTTTTTTAATTCAAATCCTCAAAAATGATGAAAAACGGCGTGCTACAGTATGCCGTATGACAGGGGTCCTCAACTAGAAATGATGAAGGTCCACAAATATTTTTTTGAATAAGACAGAGGTCCGGTCCCATGCGCGGCGTCCATCGGAGAGCGGGGCTCTATGCCCGTTTAGTATGGTCAAGCCAAGCTTATACAAATCAGATCCCCTTCCACCCAACTAATAATGGGGTGCAGAGTGCAGGCCCGGAGTGGAACTCCAAATCAGGCCGGGAGTTATACGCCCTGGCAGGCCACACTGTGCGCGCGTAGCGCGCCAGAATTTTGGGGGCCCTTGGGGGACATTTTGGGGGCCTTTGCAGCAATTTCACATGAGAAATGTATACCATCTGATGTTATTTATATTATTAACTTAAATGCGGTGGTCCGCAAAGAGGTGGTCCGCGGTCCGCGACGCCAGTTGAATACCCCTGCCGTATGATATGGGCTATTAGACGAGCGTCTAAAAATTGGATAAAAAACGTCTAAAAATAGACGTCTATTTTTCGTTGTCTATTTTTAGACGTTTTTTATCCCATTTTCAGACGCATGTCTAATAGCCGGCTTTTGCTCAGTGGGATGGTCAAAAATGATGAAAAACGAGGATGAATATATATATTTTATTTTCTCAAATCCTCAAAAATGATGAAAAACGGCGTGCTATAGTATGCCGTACGGTATGGGCTATAGCCCATGGTCAAAAATGATGAAAAACCAGGATAAAAAAAATCTAAAATTCAAAAAACGCCCTCATCAAGTCACCTTTCGCGCAATGTGGCCCTTGCCCCAAAATGAGTTTGACACCCCTGCTATAGACCCTCTACAACAGTGGTTCCCAAACCTTTTCTTGTCAAGGACCCCCGAATTTACACTTTATTAGCCCGTGGAACCTAACCCTAAACCGGCTATAATCCATGGTCAAAAACGATGAAAAACGAGGATTTGAAAAAAGAAAAAAAATCACTTCCAGACCATGGGCTACAGTCCATGGTGTCGGAGTGATTTTCGTCCTCAAAAATGATGAAAAACAGCATGCTACAGTGCCCTAACCCTAACCCTTGATCGTAGGAGATAGTAATGTAGGACTCTACAGATCGAGTGCTATCCAGTCATAAAGTTTGAACACTTGAAGAAACTACTACAGAAAACTGGAAACACCGCCAATGTGGCGCACTGCATCCTATCCATAGGAATGAACAATCGACAGCAGGTGACAACAGAAACAGGACGGAAGACAATGAGGGCGGACACAAGTGTGGCCTACATGGGTCACATATAATTCGCCCAGCTGGTACCCACTTAAGGCCCAATCAGATCCCAGTTCAAACCCATATAGGCAAACACAGGTGGCGCACACACATGGTTCTGAAATAAAATGGCCCATTTGGATACCACCTAAGATCCAGTTAGAAACCCACGTAAGCCCATATGGGCTAACACGGGTGGGCCCTTTGTGAAAACTGGGTGCACGGCCCACTTGGAACCCATGCACATAGCCCATGTCAAAACCCAATTGGGCCCAGATGAACATGTTAGCTGGGTTAGGTTCATCTTACGGTGGACATGTTTGCCTGAAAAGGAATCTTTGAAATGTGTCATAGTTTTAGAAATATAGTGCTTTCAAATTTGAGACTTTTATAATGGGAATCAATGGCAGATTTTGGCACGTCAAAAAATAACTTTCACCTAGAAACTCCATTCACACTTTTTATTATTCAGCTTACAGGACACAAATAATTGTCATCACAAACACTGAATGATTCCGCTGTTAACAATAGAACAATGTCATGTAGACCACATGGTCTAGTGGTTAAGATGTTGGACTTTCACGCGGGAGGCCCGAGTTTGAATCCTGGGCATTACATTGGTGCCGTGATCGGGTTTCCCAGTGGGAGGTCAAAAGATAGTTGAGTGTAGCAGTGGCTCAGAGCCTCTGCCTGATGGTCTCAAACGTCTGGTCCAGAGGGATATCCTGTTGGTCTAGTGTTTAAGATGTTAGACTTTAATGCAGGAGGCCTGAGTTTGAATCCCGGGCGTTACACATGTAGATCTGTTTGAGTACTTATGCGTTGGTACTCAAAGTATATTTGCTTATTGCCATCTTGAATGATTTTGCTGTTAACAATACAACAACTGATTGTGTCCGGATAGCTCTAGCTAAGCAGGTAGGGCTCTCGCCTTTGGGACCCAAAGTCATGGGTTCAAATCTGAGTACAGACAACTCAGCGTCTTCAAGAATGCTGCCCCCCCCCCCACCCCACACACACACACACAAGCACACACTAAATTAAAACTGACCCTGTCACAATTTCTTTTTTTTATCGTGAAAATGTGACGCAAATCTTTGAATATTTATTCCTTCAGAGAGAACGTTTTTAACTCAAATCTTTGCTTTTGGGGGGGGGGGGTCCCTGGAACAACACATTTTCTAATGGGTATCGGCGGCCAATTACATATATAATTCTGGGGGTCCTTGACATGAAATAGTTTGAGAACAACTGATATAGAAACTTTTTTCTGAAAACTATCATGCTTTAGAAGACATTTGTAGAATCTGGCATCAGGTCGAAATGGGTTAAATGTCACAGCTTTCAGGTTTATAGCATGCTTTCACAGATAAGCAACGCTACATTACTCTTGACCATGGTCACAAAACACTGTTGTGGAGGAGGTGTGGCCATCCAGTGTGACACACCAGCTCTCGGTCAAAGGTCGAGGTCTTGTTGTTAGACATGTTTATCAAGTTAGCTGCATGGGGGTGGGGGGGTCAAGGGCTCTGTTTGTCTGGCTGGTGACAAGAGAGGAAACAAGGGATAGGATTCCGGTAATAGATGAAAGATGAGAGAGGAGATGAAAGGAGGGGGGTTATCTGGTTCTGCACGGAGTGCATTGATCTGTTTGCGTTTCTCCTGGGGTGAACGGGTTTAGTTGGCCGTGAGCCCAGCAGCAGAAACGCTGAGGCAGTGGATGAATGGCTCTGAGTGGTGGTGGTGGTGGTGCTCTCCGGTGAAATTAGGGTTCAAGATACATTTAGGGGGCAGTCTCACAATAGAATTGTTGATGACTAGTGTTGGTATACTGGCTGATTCGCCTGCGAGCAGGAAGAGAAGAAAATGTATGTCGAGGCGTTCCATCCAAAATCCTCACCAGGATCTCCTCACTGGTCAACAAAAATACTCTGAAGACCCTAACAGGAGCCCTAGGTTTCCTCGACTATATACAGTACATGCACCATACCGCAGCCCTTAAAACAAGGCTCCCGAAACAAACTGGTCGGGCTACTACTTGGCCTTACTCCCAGGGCCAGAACCAATCTCACCCCTGCCCATTTTGATATGGCTGGAAGTTAGTACAGCAACTTGCAATGGGACTGGTCTACAAGATCCGTTACACCACCAAGATATACCCATGAGCCTGTTTAAATACCTCTAACACCCGCATTAATTTCTACTTGCAAAAAATAGATGTCAACCTTACTACTACTTTGTACTACTAGGACTAAGACTAAAAAATATTAAAAAAAAATTAAATAAATAAAGTTTGATGAAAACTTATAATAATTATATAATAATATAATAAATTAATAATTTACATTTTTGGGATATCTTTCACAATACTTAATAAAACATGTTATAGACATTCTAATGATCACAAAAAAACATATATTACAATTATTTACCTACTTTTATTAGGGTAAAGGTCAAAAGTCTTAGGTTAAAAAATGTTAAAAATTGCACAGAGTCCAGACATTTTTTATTTGTGTGAATTTCAGCCTCTGTGGGGGGTATTTATATGCAAATATCATGACCAATGGCATTGAAATGGCATTGCAATGAACATCACTGATGACGTTTAGGTGAAAAAAGAACAGAAAAAAAGAAAAATAATTTAGTAATTAAATAAAATAAAATTGTTGCTAAAAAGCAACGCTGGGTCTTAGAGGGTTAATGTCAACGAAGTCCACGATCACAACACCAGAGGGAGTTCTAAAACCATGTTCAATTAACCCAGATTCAGCTCAAACAAGGGGTTAAATTTATTTAGCTCCTTTGCCACTAAAATGTTAAACAGCTGCCTTGTTCAATTTTTTTATTTTAATTATTATTATTTTATTATTATTATACATAGATGTGTATATTTGTAGGCTACGTCTTTAAATGTTTTGATTAATTGAAAATGGAGGACCCTGATGTACACGAGTCCTAGTGCCTTTTCCAGTTTTATTGATCCTCTTAGTGTCTGTATTGACCTGTACTGTACCTTCCTGCACTGACTGTACTGTAACTGTACCCATTCTGCAGTCTGGGAAACCACTGCAATAGATGAAAAGCATTGAGGAGTTCCAATAGACTGAAGTCCATCCAGCAGCAACCTGGGTTGATGCTGCCATCTCTTGGCAGTGAGTGGGAGCTACATTTGATGTCTTTACAGCACAAGAGCAAAAACACAGGGTCATGTAGGCCTATTAAAAATAACCATGAAGGGCTGGAACCCGAGTCCATGGGCCCACGGGACCGCCTCAGGGGCACCCCACCCATAGAGTATTAAAAGGATAGAGACTAAACTGGCGCGAAGCTCCGCCCCCTCCACTATTCATGTCAGTGGAAGTTGCTCAGTGGCGTTTTGAAGCACCCGGAAGGCTGCCGGAAGGACCGTCTATTTCCGCATTTTTTCGCTGATTCAGCATTTGGACACAACATTTTGGTGTCCAAATGCGGAAGTGCAGCTGGGCTTTAACATTGGGCGCTCGGTTGCACGGGTTTTCCTCGTCAAGAATCCACGGGTCCGCCTGCAGTCCTTCCTCTTACCACTAGGGCCCAGCGCTTCAACATTGGAGTGCATAGCTGGCCCCTTGACCCCACCCCCTATTCACCTTTTTCCTGGGCTGTGTGTGCTCCAGTTCCTGTCGATTTGATCCAATGAAAGCCAATGAAACTGGTCAGATGACCAATGATATCCAATGAAATCAACAGGAACTGGAGCACACACAGCCCAGGAAAAAGGTGAATAAAGCATGAATGCATGCTGGTGCCACAGCCAGAACCAGCCTGAGCATATGCAAAAACCTAATGTACACGCCACACAATGCCTATCTATTTGCGCACGCACGCACGCACGCACGCACACACGCACACACACACACACGACAGGAGCAAAAGAGCACAGTACCAGAAAATGTGCATGGGCGCTCACAGTATAGCAGGACGGCATGGATGGGCATCTACACAAGAATGCTATGAATGGCCAAAGATAATCTCTTTGGAATGGCACTTGTCTGAAAACCTTGTCTCACTTCCTTCCTGGAGTACAAAGTCACACCTCCATGCAGCCTCCGCCCTCTCCACAAGGAGGGGAAGTGCACTAAAGCATTATGGGCATTGTAGGAATTCAGCAATACATTCAAACCCTAGTCAAATTAACACACAGACTTCATTATTTTTCTGGCCATAGGGTGCAAATTTCAAATTGTGCTATACTGTATGGCCGACCCCTCCCACCCTGGCCACGGCCTCCTCACCCTGCTCCAACTCTGGGAGAAGACTGTGGCTGCCGAAGGCTACGAAAGCCACAGACAATGTTTTTTCCCTCAGCTGCCAGGCTGCTCAATGACTCTGGCTTCCCTTCCACCCCCGCCTCCTAGTGACACCGGCACTTTAAACACCGGCAACATTGATGCACTATGAACTATAACCCTGCACTTTATATTTATTTCCCTGCACGGTGTTGTCTTGTGTCTGTTGGTATTGGTGAAATAAATAATTGAATGCACTCATATGTTAATGTCAAAGCAAATTCCTATGTGTGTTGTATACACACAATGGCAAATAAAATAATCTGAATCTGAAGTACTACTGTTCAAATACTATTAACATTGAGTGACTGCAGTTTCTTCGAGCAGGGAAATATCCCTTTAAGGATTGTAGCTTTAACTACAGATCATGTTTTGAAAGTTATTATCCAGAAAAACGCCTCGAGAGCACACTGGGAGAATGTGCCTAGAATGTGAATGTGTTGGTGCGCGCGGTGGTGAAGTAAGGCAGCACTCTACCCACAGGATGTGTTCAGGGACAATGACAGACAACAACAATCCATTGATCCCACACTATATCCTATACAAATATTTTTATTGCATGAATTACACAACACAGGATTGGGAGGTGAACGTAATTATATATATATTTTTTTTACAAAATATCTGATCTGTTAATCAACATTATGCTTCAGGTTAAAAACCAAAGAACATTCTCACGTAATGCTCTAACTGTACTCAAGTTGCTGTAAAAATAGTTGCTAATACTGTGAGTGTATGTCATCGAGCATATTTTTCTTCTTTTGTTTTTACAATTTACATTAAAAAAAACAGTTTGAGGTCAGCGTAGTGTAATTGTTATAATTTGTATAAAGAAAACGATTTCAGTTATCGAGATATCTCGATATTTCAACGACAAAACACCTCTGAAGGAGACATACAGTAGCAGTAATTGTGCTGGAGGTTCAAGATGGCCGCCTTCTTCTACTGTACTTGGCACATGCAGGAATTACAGGCCCTAGTATCTTCCAAATCGAAATGAAACGTAGGCCACTGTCACAAGTAAGGCAGTCCTGGACTCCTTATAAGGCACTTAACACAACTGCTCTCTGGGAAACCTGACCCTTCCCATTTAGGCCTGACATTAGATTCTACAAAATGTCTTCTAAATACTAACAGTTTTCTTTAAAAATGTTTCTATGTCAGTGGTGCTCAACTTTTTTCATGTCAAGGACCCCCAGAATTATCTGTATTTGGCCGCCGACCCCCATCTGAAAATACGTTGTTCCAGGAACCCCCCCAGAAGCAAATATTTTAGTTAAAAACATTTCGCTCTGAAAGAATATATATTCAAAGATTTGCGCCACATTTTCTAAAAAAAATAGCAGATCTACAAGCTTGTAGCACGGCACTCGGTGCAGCGCTATGAGCTTGTAGATCTGCTCTTTTTCAATAGCTAAAGTATAACATAATGCTTAGAACACCAAAAGGGGTTCCCGTTCAGAATGGGTTAAAATGAGGCTTTTTGCATTAAACCAAAGGGGAATTAAAGCAACTCACAGAGGGTACAATCAAGTATGTCAGTGGAATAGCAAGTACAAGCTACATGGAAGCATATAGACATGGGTGCAATTCTTTGGGATCCACATTAGAAACAATAATCTCACCATCAGAAGTACAGGTCAGGCCTGTAAAAGTGTGTAAGGATTCTTTTTCCTAAAGGCAACTTTCTAGCTTGTGCACGTGTATTTTCAGGTTTGTATCTATCTACAAGCACACACGCGCACACACACACACACACACACACACACACAGACGCACACGCACGAACGCATGCGCACACACGCACGCACACACCCATACCACCATACCAATGGAATTTCAGTGCGGTTTTGCAAAGAGTCACTGGTTAGGTTTTCTACTTAAACATATTGCTTCAATGTTTATGGGCATGTAGGCCTATCTCACATCCACTCAAGTTCCACATATTCTCAGAAGTCTTATAAATAAAATAAAAAACAATTGACATTTATAACAAAGACATTAATGCAATAATTACCTGAAAAGTATAATGGTGGAGTATGTTAGATAGTAACAAATGCAATACAGTATATTTACAACGGGGCCATTGTTACATGTGTGTGCTATGGCAACACATTGTGATTCACCAATACAAACATTTGTAACCAGTGGAAAAAACGCACATCCTACATTAGTATGTGTTAAAGACAAAACAAATAAAGTGAAAAAACAATTATAATAATCTATTAATACTCTTTGATGACGGGACGTCACCAACTGATGGGGAAATAAAAAAACAGACATACTGAAGTGGAATAAAGGCAGATAAGATTCAATATGCTTGATAAGACTCAACAGCAACCGGACTTAAAACAACCCCTTTCAAAATGGACGACGTGCCAGTTTACTTTTGGGGTAGGGGGGGGTCGGTATGTACTCAGTGCAGTGGTAAACTGGGCGCCATTCGTTCTTTTTTAGAGACACTTTTTGATGGTGGTTTTAGTTAAGTGTTCGTCGTAGTCGTGGCTTTGGTCTCATGACGTGAGTGCTCTCTGGTTCTGTGATCTTTGAAGGATCTTTGAGATTGTTTTGCAAACAACGTCTCTGTATCTCTCCACTCACACATGCAGGGAAATAGCACCATCCTTTGTGTGTAAAAAACAAAACAAAAAAACAAACAAACCAGGAAGTAAAGCCAGGTGGGAGATGCTCAGGTCGGAGGGGCCAGTTGGTCAGACGCAAGGGAGGAAGTGTGGTCCAGGGTCTAGAGAGGGTCCAGGGTTTAGGGACTTTATGTCCTCTTCATGCATACTTGACAGCGGCTTATGTGTGTTCGCAAACTTCCCGCCTTTAATGTGGTCGGGACAGGCTTCCTGGAAATTAAGATGAAGAAAAGTGAATCAGACCTCGCTGCCTCACTGACCTCTATTTAGTAATCCTGCAAGAAACTTGATTCGAAACAGAATAAAAACAGCATGTGAATAACTGTTTTCTGTGTGTGTGTGCGTGTGTGTGTGTGTGTGTGTGTGTGTGTGTGTGTGTGTGTGTGTGTGTGTGTGTGTGTGTATGTGTAGGGCATTAAGCAACTAGTCAACTAGTAAATCCACTAGTCGACCTTGTTGGTATTATTTGATCAAAGAAAAATCCCGATTTTGTAAGCCTCAAGATCAGGTAGATTATAGTTATAGTCACCAATGTACACAGTTTTTAAATGTACAAATATTTATTTCCAAAAAAAGAAAAAATACGTTTTTTTTCTTTTTACATAATAGATAGTTAAACAACTAGTCAACTAGTCGACTAGTAAACTAGGCAACTAGTCAACTAGTAAAAATGACTAGAAGTGAATGCCCTAGTGTGTGTGCGTGTGTGTGTGTGCGGCTATCTTACGTAAACATCTCCTCGTCCTCGAGGGTGGCCAACCAGAAGCTGTAGGAGTTGGCATAATAGTTACAGGTGCCGCGACCGTGGCACTCAATGAAGGGAGCACTGCGGAACTCCTCGAGACAGGAACCAGGAGACGCCAAGGCCTGCCCGGAGCCCTCAGCACCGGCACTGGTATGCTACACACACGCGCACACACACACACACACACGCACACACGCGCGCACATACACACTGTTATTATGTGTCATTCATCACAAACACGATAGTAAAACGGCGCCAACCATTCCGCTTTTCTCACTTCTCACATCACCTGTACTGTAAACTCACTATTGTATACTGTTTTTGACAATACTTGTTTGTTTTCATTTTCTTGCCTTATATTGCTGTTCGCGACAGTACTCTCCTTACTCTTTACCTCTTCACCTGTAACTCTGTAACTGCTGTGCTGCCTCATGGGGCGACTGATTTCCCCACCGTGGGATCAATAAATCTATATATCTTCTAGATTTCTCAAAGCCGTCCTGTTTGAAACACCAACGTTCTGATGATATAGCATTCATACTAGACACAAAAGGAGGCCCGGATTGGTTCAGAGTGGGACTACAGTATGCACTTTTTTCCTCACCATGACAAAGGAGTAGCCAATCCACAGAGAGTCCCAGCCACGGGGGCACGCTGGAATCATGATGGTCTGACTGTGAACCGCTATCACCATAGCTGGCGCTTCACACACGGAACACCTGTATACGTTGAATGTATGAAAACAAGGTAAATATGCATGCGAATTACAAACAGGTTCACATATTAGTATACTATGATTACTCACAACCAGTGGTGGAAAGTAACTAAGTACTTTTACTTAAGCACTGTAATTAAGTACAATTTTGAGGTATTTGTACTTTACTTATTTCCAATTTCCAATACTTTTACTTCTACTCCACTACATCTCGGAGGCAAAATCTTTACTTTTACTCCACTACAATTATTTGAAAACTTTAGTTACTACTTTGGAGATTTAAATTTTGATTAGAAAACATACATTAACCCCTTCAAACCAGGCTGTACATTTCGGCCATCTGAAAATAGCCGATCTACAAGCTCACAATGCGTCGCAGCGCTTGTAGATCTGCTATTTTCAATAGGTTTTGTTCACATTTTGAACTTGTGAAATGGCACATTCTGCACAATGAGTACTTTTACTTTAAGTACTTTAAGTACATTTTGATGCCGATACTTTTGTACTTGTACTCAAGCACATTTTCAATTCCATACTTGTACAAGTAGTTAACCCTAAATTGCAGTATTGGTACTTTTACTTAACCCATTCTGGGCGGGAAACCCTTTTGGTGTTAGCATTACGTTATGCTTTAGCTATTTAAAAATAGCAGATCTACAAGCTCATAGCGCGCCACCGAGTGGCGCGCTACGAGCTTGTAGGTCTGCTATTTTGTTTTAAATCGAAGAGCGACTGACATAGAAGACATTTTTTTAATCTGATCTCAGGTCAGAATGGGTTGTGTAATACAATTGAGTACTTTTTCCACCACTGCTCACAGCTCGTCTTTTCTCCAAAAAAAAGGCCGACTTGCCTGCTGATGAAGGGCCTGATGCTCTGGCCGGTGATGGGCTCCATGCTCATGGGCATGGGCTCGGGAGAGGACAGCCAGTAGGAGTAGTCGTTACGGGAGGCGAAGTTGCAGACGTTGTCCACGTTGCAGAACAGGAAGGGCATGGGGCTGAACTTCCGCAAGCAGCTCCCGGCCGTACCTATATATATACGCCGCGGTGACACAACAACACGGGTTGGGTTTCTTAGTTACAGTGTGTTGATTTCGTCGACTAAGACGAAAAATATCCGTCGACTACGTTTTTTCACTGACGAAAACGAAATGGATACTAAATGAAAACTGAGCTACGATGACAAAAACCAACTATATATACAATTTTGTCAACAAATAAAAAACAAAAGACTAAATGTTAGGAAGGGACTAGTGGAAAAGAGATCAAGTATAAGTGATTTTACACTTGGTTGCATGCTGAAAATGTGAAATCAGCCATTACGACGGCATCAAGGCCCGCCAAAACACATTTTAGTCGACTAAATCAATGGTAGGGTTTAGTCGACTAAAATCTTATGACATTTAGTCGACTAAAACTAGACTAACACTAAAACATTCCGGGTGACTAAAACGAAATGAAAACTACCGGTATTCAAGAGACTATATGACTAAAACTAAAATAAAAATGTGTTGCCAAAAAACAACACTGCTTAGTTAACGGGGAAAACCCACTCCTTTTCAACATTTAACTATGTCATTAATATACCTTGTTGAGTTGTTGTGTAGAAGTAATAAAAAAAAGTCACCCCCCCTTGGGAGTTCTAGAACTTGGGGGTCATATTATGATCAGTGACATCACAAAGCTGTACGTTTTGGCTTTTTGGTTTGTGATGTCACTGATCACATGACCCCAAGTTCTAGACCTTTCAAGACTTTTTATTATTTCTACACAACAACTCTAAGGTATATTAATGACATAGTTCAATGTTGAAAATGAGCGGTTTTCCCCATTAACGTGTCCATTTCCTGCTAGCTTTAATATATAACTTGTTCTCTCTTTCTGTATGTCTCTCTCTCTCTCTCTCTCTCTCTCTCTTACCCAGGTCTTGTCCGTGCGAGCGCTCGTTGCCTTGTACGTAGAGCAGCGAGTAACCATCGTAGATGAGCGTGGTGCCCTCAGGACACTGCGGAATGTCCACGTTCTGGCTGTGTCTGGTCACCAGGAAGCCGTGATCCATGGAGGACGGGCCGGGGGAACCCACCTGACCTGGAACGCCGTCCGGCCCGGGGGGGCCGGGGTACCCTCTGGGTCCTAAACAAGAGAGACAGACAGACAGACCAGTGAGGATGTCGTCGACTACCGTTTTTCACTGACGAAAACTGAATGGAAACTAAATGAAAACTAAGCTATGATGACTAAAACGAGGACTAAATATATATTGACAATTTGGTCAACAAATAAAAACTAGACTAAAATGTTAGGAAGGGACTGGTGGACAAGAGATCCAGTATAAGTAAAAGACACAAGTCATTTTACACTTGGTTGCATGCTTGTGAGCTTGTAGATCGGCTTTTCTTTTCGGCAAGTGTAAAATGCCACCACAACGGCATTAAGGCACGCCAAAATGCCTGTTAATCGACTAGATCAACTAACTAGAATAACACTAAAACATTACAGGTGACTAAAATGTGACAAAAACTAAAAACGAAGACTATTCAAAAGACTGAAACTAAAACCTAAATTTGTCCAAATCAACACTGGTTGGGACGTGGACAACAGGACAAGGTCAACACAGAGACAGTGTTTACCGGAGACAGACGGACGTGCATACAGTATATTATAGCTGATGGACTCCATGGGCTCTTACCTGTCGGCCCAGTCAAGCCAGGCTCTCCTTTGGCTCCAAACTGGCCGTTGTACCCAGGGTGCCCCTCGTCACCCTTTGGCCCTGTGCCGCCTGTCACACCTGAAAAATGATAGAAGCGGAGGAAATGTTAAGATAACAGGACTACTGTAGTGTCTATAGCACAATATATGAATGCAATGGACTGAGTACATGTTATCTGCCTCACACTCGGATAATTTTAACACCATTCAGGACGGCGGGAGGAACGAACCCCTTTTGGTGTTTTAAGCATTATGTTATATTTTAGCTATTGAAAAATAACAGATCTACAAGCTCATAGGTGTCAAGTGCCGCGCTACGAACTTGTAGATCTGCTATTTTTGAAAAATTGTGAAAATGTGGCACAAATCTTTGAATATATATTCTTTCAGAGGGAACGTTTTTAACTCAAATCTTTGCTTCTGGGAGGTCCCTGGAACACCATAATTTAATATGGGGGGCGGCGGCCAATTAGATAAATCTTTTGGGGTCCTTGACATGAAATAGTTGGACAATCATTGATATAGAAACATGGGCTTTTCAGAAAACTGTCGAGATTTAGAAGATTTTTTTTGTAGAATCTGGTCTCAGTCCTAAATGGGTGAAATATAAAGTCTTACCTTGTTGCCCTTTCAGGCCGGGGAAACCAGACGGTCCCTGGGGTCCTGGCAAGCCCTGTGGCCCTGGGAAGCCAATGTCTCCTTTGATAAATGTATTGTGGCCAGGGGGCCCAGGGGCTCCTTGATTACCTGGAGGAAAACAAATAGTGTAAAATGAGAACCTCTGCAACAGCAGAACATAAACAGATAACATATGGTTGGTTGCATTGACACAGACAATGACTGTCTCTCCTAGTTTTACCCTGTTCTCCTGGGAATCCTCTGTCTCCCAGCTCTCCTTTGAATCCAAACGTCCCGATTACACCCTTCGGACCTAGAGTATAGTCGAAATTCAGAGTTAGACCCTTTAGAATATGTGTTTGTTAAGTGAATCAGACAACGTCCCTCATACAACCTCCTTTAGAAGTAAAATGGATACATATAATGCTGTCTCACACGCAGAAGAAGAAGAAGAAGAAGAAGTACATACTTCAAGTTAAGTGCATTATGTGTACTTTCAGCACCATGGACAGCTCAACATTGATATGATTCAAACAATGCCCTTAGTTAATAACACATGCGTGCATGCGTGCGTGCGTGCGCCTGCCTTCTCCTCCTACAGTGTGTATGACCTGATGTCAACAACAACTCATACACTGGCAACCCTACTAGACTCATATGCTCTCTTTGGAGTTTTCTTTTTGCATTCCTCAAAATATTCGCATCATTTACCGCCAACATTGCCATCTGGTGTCTGAAAAGTGTACTCCAGCATCGCCAAGCCATGCATTTAATACAGCGAGAGTGAGATCCTTAGTTTGAAAGCCGTTTCACTCGGAAACCAAAAGCATTATTTATTTTTATCGCACCGTACACCGTACCGTAATCAATTGATATTAAAAAAGGTGCCAAAAGGCGATCTCGACGGTATACGAGTTCAAATAAAAGACTTATCTTCCACACACACAAACACAGAGTATAGAGGGTATGCCCGAAAGTTACGCAGGAATGGCTATACTGAGTGGCAAAAAACTACTTTCTGGCCTTGACAGCCCATACATCCAAACAGAAAAGTCCTATCTGATTGCATTAAACAACGTTAAACAATGTTAAACTCACTTTGCCCGTTGCTTTGCCACTCGATGTGCCATTCACTTTAAGCATGCGCATACCCTCTATAGTATACTACAGGTCACTCACCTGGGAAGCCAGGGACACCTTGCAATCCCATCTCGCCTTTAAGTCCATCTACACCTGGAAGGCCAGCTTGTCCCTACACACACACACACACACACACACACACACACACACACACACACACACACACACACACACACACACACACACACACACACACACAGTTACTTACAACAGGGTCTAAAAGAGACCAATAATTGAACAAAGGTCAGGTATATAAGCAGTGAAATAACGGTTAAAAGTCATGGAGGAGTGACTGGAAGTGAACCTACAGGTTGCCCAGAGATTCCGTAGTCACCCTTGTGTCCCGTCTCCCCCTGGACGCCAGGGGAGCCCTGGGTTCCTTTGTCCCCCTTCGGGCCCTCTCGGCCGGGCACGCCGGACGGCCCCGGGCCTCCAGGTGATCCTGTTTTGGACGGAGGAGAAGAGGATGAAGGTTGTGTGCGCGTGTGCGTGTGTGTGTGCGTGCGCGCGTGCGTGCTTTAGACGCAACTATCTGGTGGTGTGTGGCACACACCTGATTCTCCGGTAGGACCTGGCTCTCCTTGGTCTCCTTTGGCGCCCTCTGTGGAGTCTCCGGGGAGACCGTTCTCTCCCGTCTCACCCTGGGGACCCTCGGTGCCCGCGAAGCCCTTGTCACCCTTGACCCCGGGGATCCCCGAGTGGCCGGGGGTGCCGGGGAAACCGGGGCTGCCTTTGTCACCTGCGGGGCAGCGAGGCAGAAGAGGAGCGATTATGCGCATGATGTTATGAGGCTCTGAATGAATGAGGACCGAAGAGAACGGTTGAACCGTAACCCATTCTGACCTGAGATCAGATTCTAAAAATGTCTGTTTGAAAATGACAGTTTTCTGAAAAAGCTATGTTTCTATGTCAGTCGTTCTTGATTTTTCAAAAATAGCAGACCTACAAGCTCGTAACGCACCACTCGGTGGCGTGCTATGAGCTTGTAGTTCTGCTATTTTTAAATAGCTAACACCTAAGGCAGTGATTCCCGACCTGTGGGACGGGGCTCGGGACCCATTGGTAGGCCGCGAGAGGAGAGGATTGGGGAAGTGGGGGCCCCCCAAATATTTCACCAAACACTAAGGTTTTGATGATAATGTATCATGAATGTAAAATAAATAATCTATCTCTAAATGCACCAAGTCTATGTACGTGTCAAATTCGACACATGCGTTCCGCACCCCCACAGGGAGTGCAGTGCCCGGTTGTCCAGAACCGCCACAAAAGGCGCCAGCCCGGGACCGGGCTCTGGACCAGGCCTCTACCCGGGCTCTGGACCAGGCCCCTGTCGGAGCTGGCCTGTTTTGACGTCACAAATATGTTCTGACATCTGCATAGACTCCATATTTTATTTGGGCATGACTGAAAAAGAACTCCATTTATAGGAATAAAGGGTCACAGAGAGACAGATACAGAAATCTCCATATATGGGCATAAAGGGGACACAGACAGATGGGTGGAACGGGTGCTCTGACACGGGTATTGCATAGCCGAGGTGGGGCATGGCAACTTCCATCGTTACCGACTAGGTGCTCTACAGCCGGGCACTGTCTAGTCTATAGTGTATAGAAAATGTCATGGTATTTTCTTCCTTTAAAAATGTGTTGGGAACCGCTGCCTGTTCGATTTGCCTGTCTACATCATGATTGGTTAGTCATTGTGACCAGGTTTTTCTTTTCGACCAGCTTCTAGGAACATCTTTGAATGCAGATTGTGGCCCCTAGATGTGTCACAGAGACTCATTTTTTTGGGGGAGCGTTCTACCCATTGCTGTCTGTCTGAATACAAAAAAGGTCATTCAAATGTGGACATATTATTGCTTATAGCAGCTTTAATGTCCAAATACAGTATATCATCATCATCCATACATACATGGATTCCCACACTTAGAGAGGCATGGATGAGAGCGTTCTTACCTCTGCTGCCAGATTGTCCAGGGGTGCCAGGGGAACCCTTGCCCGCTAAGCCTGCAGAGATGGATAGTGGGACATAAACGCTTGAAAAGGAACAAATGTTGAACAATCATAGTATCATAGTATTTGGCCATTTTAAAGGTTTCAGATTCAGATCTGTTAAAGATGGGAGTGCCGTGATTTTTGTACCTTTTCTGTTTTGCATGTGTCTATGGAGATAACATTGCCTCCAAGTCTAATAGACCACCAGGTGTGGTAATAATATTCAAATATCTTCCCTGTGTATTTTTGGTTTCTTCCTGAAAGCTGAAAGCTCAATGGAAATCCACCACATTAGTGACATCATATTCATAACCCTAACCCCTCCCCCATTACCAAACAGCTGTGGGGGTGGCGAGGCTTTAAGTTCAGGTGGGGGTGGTGCTACGGTGAAAACCAGGTATACTTAATGAACTTAATTAATGCGTATGTGACCACATAAAAAGAAAACCATAATTTTAACACTTTCTGTACACTTTGTTTTGACGAAAATAAATTAAAAAATCACGGCACTCCATCTTTGACAGTAATGTTCTGTTGTTCTATGGTCATCATTAGTACAGCTGTGCATTAAGTCCTCTTGTACTGACCAGCGTCTCCCCTCTCTCCCGACGATCCAGGTATGCCGTCCACTCCGGCCTCTCCTTTCTCTCCGTGTGGACCAGTAGCACCCTGCCGGCCTGGTTCGCCTATAAACGGAGACCATGTTTCTCACAATGAGAGTTGCCTACTGGTACCTTTGTATAGGCATCAAAAGCCTCTCAACAGGCCCCTATAGAGGCCATGCTCAGGGGTCATCATCGCCATGCCAGATGTGGCTCGTGGTGGACATGTTTGTCGACATTCCATTTTTGCCACGAACAAAATGAGTGGACAATAATATTACCAGATACACAGATACATAGATAGCCCTGAATGACCACAACAGGTCTGTAACTCTGAGAGTGTTCAAATGAAACCAAATGGACCCGTAAGGGTCCATTTGGTTCCATTCGAACACTCTCAGAGTTAAGAGGGTCTTGACAAATAAAACATTTTAGAACCACTAGTACTAATTCGGAAATAGTCCCTCATTGTACCTGGTTTTTATCCCCATCTCTATACTAGCTAGTGGGGCTAAAAGGTGAACAAATGAATCCAATATGTATCTACAACAGCATGTGTGTCGGTCTTCTCGTTTTAACAAGATAAAAAGATAACCATGTGTGTCGCTTACCTGGCCGACCTGGCCGACCGGGCTCTCCAGATGATCCAGGCAGCCCAGAAATACCCTTGTCTCCTGGTCTACCGGGCTGACCTGCACACACGCACACGAGCGCACACACACACACACACACACACACACACACACACACACACACACACACACAAGAGAGTACAAGTGAGCCTACTGTATATAAAGTAACACAATGCCGCTGGTTGGCCCACACACACCGTTGCACAACGAAGCATATACGATACATGATGATGCATTCTGACCTGGATATCCGATGCTTCCCAGGTCTCCCTTTGTTCCTGGCGTTCCTGGCATGCCTGGCACCCCCATGCCACCCTTGTGACCCTTCTCCCCTGGGTTCCCCGGGAAGCCCTGGTTGCCCGACTGACCCTGTGGCCGGTAAGAAACAGGAGACAGAGAGAGAGAGAGAGGGGACAAACAGAACGGAGAACAGTTGAAAAAAGGTTACAGAAAGATAAGGGGTGGGGGTGGCTCAGGGGTAGAGTGGCCAGCAGGATGGTAACCGCAAGGTTGCCAGTTCGAACCCTGTGGGCTCCCCCAGAGTAAAGGGCAGTCCATACTGTCTCCGACCACCGAACTTTTCGTCGGAAAGATCAGACTTTTATTTTTTTCTCCGAAGTAGAGTTCGGAGAGTCACATCATATGGGACTCTTGGGAGTGCAGCTTTCAGAACAAAAATTCGGAGGAATGCGTTTCAGAAGTTGCGAGTGACGTCATGTTGTAGTTGTACCGGAGCTTTCCGACGAAAAGTTCGATGGTCGGAGACAGTATGGACTGCCCTTTAGCGTCGAAGTGTCCTTGAGCAAGCAACCGTGCCTTGCATCGGTGTATGAATGTGTGTGTGTGAATGTAATGTAATCTACCGGTATGTAAAGCACCTTGGATAATAATGTATGTTTTCTAATCGAAATTAAAATCTCCAAAGTAACTAGTAACTAAAGTTTTCAAGTAATTGTTGTAGTGGAGTAAAAGTAAAAGTATTGGAAATTGGAAATACCCAAGCAAAGTAGGCTACAAATATCTCAAAGCTGTACTTAAGTACAGTACTTAAGTAAATGTAATTAAGTTACTGTCCACCACTGGATGCTGATTGGTTTACCTTCTCCCCGGGTGGTCCTGCGAAGCCTATGCCCGGTTCACCGTCCAATCCCTTGTCTCCCTTATCTCCGTCTGCGCCTCGGAACCCAGTATGACCAGAATTGCCAATCCCACCTTTAGTACCCTTTGGGCCGTTCGGGCCTACACGCACGCACGCACGCACGCACGCACACACACACACACACACACACACACACACACACACACACACACACACACACACACACACACACACACACACACACACACACACACACACACACACACACACACACACACACACACACACACACACACACACACACACACACACACACACACACACACACACACACACACACACACACACACACGCATAGACACACACGCATAGACACACAAGAGACGCTGGTTAGATCATATGTAAAATCTGATTTTAAACAACTTTTAATGACCAACGATATATTTTTTTCTCGCTGGGTGCCTTGCCATCTTGGAGCATGGGGGGGTTTGAATCATACCTGGTATTCCCATCTCTCCAACGTCGCCCTTATAACCTGGGTTTCCAAGGCTGCCAGGCTCTCCAGGAAGTCCTAGATCTCCTTTGTCACCTGAAACAAAGTCAAACATTCCCAGATATAAAGAAATAAGAGTGAATGATGAGATAAAATGTACTGTTATTATAAGCGCTCTGTCTACATACAGTACATGGTATGTGTGTATGTACAGTATGTATCTGGACACACTCATTACACACTGTTGGTTACTGTTAAAAGCTTTTTTGGGGGGTATATAAGCTCACCTGGCTGGCCAGGTAGACCAGGCTCTCCATCCACCCCTGGCAGCCCAGAGTCTCCACGCACTCCTTGGAAGCCCTTCTCTCCAGAGGGGCCAGAGTTACCTGATGACAAAACATATTTTTTATATTTAGTTTAATATATGTATTATATTTAAAAAAAGAAAAAGTACCACATAATAAATCCTGGGTGCAAAATGTAACCCCAATCCTGCAGCCGCCCTTTTAAGCCTCAGTTAACCGCTTAGACGTCAATTCTCCATTAATTGTCAATAGGTATTTAATGTTTGTGTAAGACGAAAATCTACATTATAGCTGAATGTAGGTTAGTGCCCCTAAAAATAAATCATCATATAAAGGAAGTAAAAAGGGAAAAACATGTACAGTAGGGGGAAAAGGGGGGGGGGGGGGACTATTATGACATGCCTTAGAATCAGAACACTATGGTTCATGTCCCAGTAATCTCTCAAGAGCGCCACTGCCTCTAAAGCATGACATGTTGTTAGTAGGAATAAACACAGAAGTGTCACGACCCCGTGACCTGTTCTGTCACCCTGCTGTGTTTTCATATGTTCCTATAGTTTTAGTTAGTGTTTTACTGCTCTGTTCCTTTTTATTTTGTAGTAATCAGTGTCTCTTGGTTTACTTTATTATTAGTTTATTATTTGAACTGAGCTGCCTCTCTGCCTCTCATCTTGCACTTGCAGATCCTACGGTGTCTCGACTCGAAGCGTGACACAGAAGCACCCGGGAGGAAAGAAAGGGGAAGAGCCAAACCAAAATCCGTTTCCCAGATTGATGTCCCATGGCTTTCCAGACTAAAGTAAACTTAACATTACTGGTAACAGGTTTGACGTCACATAATGAAACAACAAGTTATATTGTTGCATGTTGTCCCTGGGAACAAGTATGTAAATAATGTCATTGGCCCGGTTTCCCAAAGGACACATGGTGTAAGAGGTATGGTGTAGCACATGCTCAGATGCCCTCTGAACATAGACGCCTGTGAACATAGACATTCCGTGCATACGCAATGGTATGGCATGTTCTACACCACATGTGTCCTTTGGGAAACCGGGCCATTATTTATACTAGCGCCTGAATAAAAAGGCTTAAACTCTCCGAGCTGCTCCAGCGTCTACTCCTTTCTCATGTAAAATAATGTATTGTAATAAGCACGTGTTGTTTTTATTTTTATTACTGTACCTCTGTTTCCGAGGTCTCCTTTCTCCCCCTTCATGTGCTCCATATCGACGTCACTCATGTTCCCAGCAGGGCCCTGCAGACCCGGCTCTCCCCTCTCTCCCTTCGGTCCAAGGTCACCGAACCCCCCTCTTGGTCCAGTAAGACCAGGGTCACCTGTTCAAAGGAAGGAGAAGGGGAAGAGAGGAAGAGTTGCTATATCAATCTTCTATGACTGCCAAACAAGGACAGAGCACAGCTAGTTATCATGTGATTATTAGAGTGTGTGTGTGTGTGTGTGTGTGTGTGTGTGTGTGTGTGTGGGTGTGTGTGTGTGTGTGTGTGTGTGTGTGTGTGTGTGTGTGTGTGCTCGCTCGCGAGCGTGTGTGTGTGTGCGTGTATAGTAAAATCCTTCTCTCTCTCACCTCTACCACCAGGACTTCCAGGTACTCCAGAAAATCCAGGCGATCCAGGGAATCCCGGTGTTCCGATGACTCCCATCTCTCCCTTAGGACCTATAGGAAAGACACACACACACACACACACACACACACACACACACACACACACACACAGAGAACGTTTTGAACTCAAATCTTTGCTTTTGAGGGGTTCCTGGAATAACATATTTTCAGATGGGGCTCGGTGGCCAATTACATATAATTTTTGGGGTCCTTGACATCATGAAATATTGAGCACCACTGATACAGAAACATGAGGTATTTCAGAAAACTGTCAGGATTTAGAAGACATTGTTTAGATTTTGACGTCAGGCCTAAAAGGGTTAATTAATATAAATGTATTTTTTGTAAGTTTGGGTCCCACAGGGGGACCCACCACATTTTGTCTTTTGGGTCTGGAGTTCCTAAAGTGTTTTGGTAAGCCCTGTGTCTGCAGTGTGACTGTCAGTCTCACCGATGACTCCAGTCAGCCCGTCCCTCCCTGTCGGGCCTGATCGACCTGGGAAGCCTTTAGTTCCCTTCAGTCCTGGGAAGCCACTCGCTCCTTTATCTCCCTGAGGTCCAGGCATGTCCAGACCAGTAGGACCCGGAAAGCCCTTGTCCCCCTTTGCGCCAGATGGACCTGCAAATTTGTGCATTTATACAGACACAATTCAATTTAATTCAATTCAATTATATTAAAGTGTCAAATCACAACAAGTTGTCTCAAGACACTTTACAAACCAACAAAGATCCACCCAGAGCAAGCAATGGTAACGATGGATTTTCTGGAAAAACAAACTGCTCTTGTTTGATATAATTGTTGTGGTCAAATCAGACATTTTCTTAAACTCTGGAAAGTCATTATAGGCAAAAATAAAAAAGATAGCACATCTACAAGCTCACGACACGTTGCACCTAGAGCTGGGACTCGATTAAAAAAAAAATCTAATTAATCAGAGGCTTTGCGATTAATTAATCTAGATTAATCGCATTTTAATCGCATATTATTTGACCCGAGAACAGTGAGAAAGCAATTTTTTCAAATGGATTTTGGTATACTAGTGAATCAATGAATACATAAGTTTAAGCAATAAAACATTGTTTTTGTAGTAATAGGGGTAATAATTATTTATTGAATAATTGCACACAACTGTGCTGTAATCCACGCTACCATCGGATAGCCTTTTAAATCTAATTTCCAATCCACGGGGACAATCAGCGGCTTCCCCCAGTCTGGTGAACTGTCTGCGGTTTCTGGTGGTGTTATTGTCTGAAGAGGACACGGACACTTGGTGCGCAGGTCCGTCTGAAAACTGTCCAGTGACAACGTTCCGCGGTGAAAACAATAGTGCGATTAAAATGCGTAATTTATTTTAATGCATTAATTTTTCTGTAGTTAATTAATCGTAATTAATCGCAATTAGTCCCGGCCCTAGTTGCACCACAAGTGTTTAAAATAAGAATTGAATCACTGCACAGAATATCAATTACGAAGCAACTGAAAAACCTGTTATTTCAATGGTAGTGGATGGAGAGAAAGGATATTTTGTCCAACCACAAAACTGCAACCAATGGGTGCGACTTGTCGAAGGTTGAATTGTTAAAAGGTTAAGTGTTTAAAGCGCTTCACTCACCGTAAGGGCCGGGTTCTCCAGGAGGTCCGTCGGGTCCAGAGGGCCCCGGCAGACCTGGCCCTGGGGGGCCCGATCGACCGACGTCTCCAGGAGTTCCTTGGTGGCCAGATTCCCCTAAAGAGCAGAGGTAAAGGTCAACGTAAAGACACAAACACATTCATGCCAGGTTTACATTTCCTTTTTCCACATACTGTACAGTAGCATACAGTATACAAAAAGTGTATACGCACGCACATAAGTGTGTGCGCACGCGCACGATGGTTTTCTAAACGGTTCCAGTTCCCCAGACGTATTTGTGAATGTCTAGCTCCTCAACCCTACACATTCACAGTTAAAAATGAATTTGGTTTAGACAGACAAAGCCATTATTATTTATGAGATACGCTATACCTTTGATTCCCTGAGGCCCCGGTTGTCCTGTCTGTCCTTCTTGTCCAGGCACACCGGCTAGACCGAGGTTGCCCCTTTCTCCGGGGAATCCAGTCACCCCCGGGTTTCCTTGTGAACCTTTGGGGCCCGGCAGACCTCGCCCGGGTTCACCCTGCATAGGGAACACGTTCAGTTACAGTGCATTCAAATCTCCCAGAGAATCATGTGATGATGTGCCTCTCACGTGGATATTATCATAATATGTGGCTATGGAAATATAGGTAAAGGACATGATGTTTTGTTGTTGTTCTTTAGTTCTGGAGAGGATACAAAAACACCCGCACACCTGTTTTAAAGCTCCAAAGAACTTGCTGTTATTACTGGAGCAACGTTTTGACCCTTTTAGGTCTTCATCAGGCAAATCATTATTAATACAAAAAGAATATATATATGATTATGAATATGACTTACGTGTTCTTATACCTAACACTTACCAGCTATAGGGCTGTATTTTGCGTGTACCAGGTCTTATTACTTAACTTGGAGGCGTGGTCAATGCTCTTTGGCCACTCAGAATAGCCAAATGGAATTGATCACGCCTCCAGGTCTTAAATTAAGTAATAAGACCTGATATTATTGTGTCATGTCTCTAACATGACACAGTATGACATGACACGACACGACACGACAACATAACACACTGTACACACCTTTGGACCAGTTACACCAGATCTTCCTGTTGTGCCATCTTGTCCTGGTCTTCCTGCCTCTCCTGGTAAACCTGGGGCTCCGGGGATTCCTGAGAATCCTGGCAAAATAGAAAAAAAAGGATTGTTTTGTCTGAGCAACAGTGAAAGTATAGCCAATCCAAACCTATAGGTCATAGGGTCAAGCAGCAACTGAAAATATTGAACTAAATATTGAAAAGCCAGTATTGCGCCGGTCAATACTCCTAATCTCAGGAATAGCAACTCTAAGTTAAATAAATATGATTTGAAGTAGAACGTGTTCCTCAGTCATGTTGCAGGTCCTTGATGTGATCCGTGGTCAGGCAATGCCCTTTTGATTGTTTACTGTCTTAGTATACATGATACGGTTGATGATGCTGCGTGTTTGGTCGTATAAACTAATTCAAACTTTTAATTTGATTTATTTTTATTTTTATTTGTTTATCTTGTCTATCCTTGTTTTATATTATGTTTTTGTGCTCATACATAATGTCCATGCATACGTATTCTGTTGTTGTTGTTGCTTGTGTTTGTTTTTTCTGTTTATTTGTAAAAATTCCAAATAAAGTACTGATCATAAAAAAAAGGAATAGCCACTCTAATGTTCTGTTTTATCATGGAGAGGCTTGTGTACATTCTCATGGGCATGTGAGGCGGCAAGCATTGCCGAATCAACCGCTCCGAGGGCTCTCATGGAGCTACACCAAATCAAAAGGCCCCATGCACGTGATTCACGTGCGCGTAACACAATCAAGGACGACACTTTTCGCGTTTGCGCGCCCAGTGAATGAACGTGCTCACCGCCAGCACTAATGCCGCTGCTCCAGAGTTAAAGGCTGCTCCCCGACGCTGTATCTGATATTTTTGAGTCTCCTCCCACCGAGTGGTTAAGAAACTGTTGGACAACCAAAAACAATAGCTGGGGTTCTTGTGTTGCTTTACATTGAAATCGGTGACTACTAAGCAACAGCTGTACCGATTTGAAATAATCTCTCGCACAGGGCCCTGCAAACTGCAGGCTTAAACTACACTAAATTCCATTGTTAATCCGGGGCCTGGCGGCAAGGATTTGGTTTTTAAAGGCCATTAAAGAACCGTTTCCCCCACAGTTCTCATTAATAGCCTAGCAGATGTCACTATTTTCACTCCTGCAGGCTGCAGAAAAAAACACTCCATTCAAGTGTGAATGAGGTTTTGGCCGGACTTTACACTTGATTGTATTACCTTAGTAAACATTTTCATAAATACTTTGTTTTCAATCTCCAGTTCAAAGTCTTTTGTCAATCATCATCATATGCGTCTAATCAATTATGTTCCCGTGAATTAGAAAATTAATGGGGCGCCCTTCGTCCATATTTTTTTTAACCCATTCTGGACGGGAACGCTTTTTGGTGTTTTAATAATTATGTTATACTTTAGCTATTGAAAAATAGCAGATCTACAAGCTCATAGCGCGGCACCGAGTGCCGCACTACGAGCTTGTAGGTCTGCTATTTTTGAAAGATCGTTAAAATGCGGCACAAACGTTTTTAACTCAAATCTTTGCTTCTGGGGGGGGGGGGGGTCCCTGAAACAAAATATGTTCAGATGGGGGTCGGTGGCCAATTACATATAATTTTTTGGGGTCCTTGACCACTGATACAGAAACATAGGTATTTCAGAAAACTGTCAGGATTTAGAAGACTTTTTCTTTTAATTTCGACGTCAGGCCTAAATTGTATAATAATATATCATACCTTTATGGCCAGGTAGGCCCGGCAATCCAATCCCACGTCCACCTCTATCGCCCTTCTGTCCAGGGAATCCTGGTAAGCCGTGGTCTCCCGGGGATCCATGGTCACCTGCATGGGGCCAAACAGTCTGCATGTTAAACAATGAAGTTCCAACTCGCCCCGGAAACCGTGAACCAGCTTCTACTTTTACATTGTAATAATTGCTTATAAAAATTATGCAATACTGTTGTCAGGCTAAAGTTAAGTCAATTCTAATGTCACAACATCAAAAGACAAAGTAACATTTGTACAGTAGATGTAACATAGATTTGTGCTTTTTTTAAATTTATTAAATATTGGTTGAAAATAACGATAATGGAACAAGTATCCCACCTTGAAGTCCAGGTAAGCCAGTTTCTCCCCGTAGTCCAGGTACACCATGAGGCCCAGGCATGTTCACAACTTTACCTGGCTCACCTTTTACTCCTTTGAGAGGTAAAGAATACATTGCAGATACATTAAACAGTTTGTGTGGTGTGTCTGTGCGTGTGCGTGTTATAATTCCATTACTTGGAATTATAACAAACCTGCGGTATCAATGTAGATTTGCCATACTGATATTCGGAAGCCTGGGCAATGTGCATAAACTGACCATGAGTGGCCTAAGAATAGCTGGCATGACAAAGAGCAAAGCCAAAACAACTTGCCACATACTGTACTGTTTCGGCTGTTATAGGCAGTTTGTCTGTGTGGAGGAGGAGGTGCCATGTGTATATTTGTATATACATTTGTTTCCTTGTAAAAATGTATTGTAATTTGTGGATTCAAATAAAGAACTAAAATGTGTGCGTGCGTGCGTGCGTGGACAATGAGCGTAATGCATCATGCCTACCTGATCGTCCAGGGATTCCCGAAGTTCCTGGGTTCCCGGTACTGCCCTTATCTCCAGGCTCACCTGGCCGACCAAACCCTGCCACCCCAGGAGGGCCTCTCTCTCCTTGGGGCCCAATGAGACCCGGCTCGCCATCCAGTCCGCGGTCACCCTTGATGCCCTCTCTAGCCTGCAAGCAAGATTAAAACCCATTTAGGCCTGACGTTGAAATAAGAAAATCGTTCGCTCTGAAAGAATATATATTCAAAGATTTGTGCCGCATTTTTACGATTTTTCAAAAATAGCAGACCTACAAACTCGTAGCGTGCCACTCGGTGGCGCTATGAGCTTGTAGATCTGCTATTTTTCAATTGCTAAAGTATAACATAATGCTTAGTTAAAACACCAAAAGGGGTTCCCGTCCAGAATGGGTTAAACCGTAAACGGTATGAATGTGCACACCATTTTCTTTCTATAGCTTTGCGATGCTGTTATATTCCAAGTTTAAATCTTGGTATAAATAAAGTATCTAATGAGAGATGTATGGCAACGCCCAGAATGGTAATTTAGCTTAGAAAATCAACCCAAGTTGTCAGAGTCCATCCACTATTTTACGGGATTCTACTCTAAATTATATCAATGGGTGTGCACTGCAGCACGCCACAAAGACAAACCTATAAGGGTTCCTTGAAGGCATCTTCCTTCCAACTTTGAGCGTGCAACTATTATATATTTTAATTTTAAAATATAATTATATTTCATAAATGTTTCCAGAACATCGCATCTCCACTCCTGACCAATTCTATAATACATTATCTAATATAATACAGAACCATATAGACAAAATGTATCCTTCCTCCAAGTAGTACTGCTTGTCAAAATGTGAATTGCAGACTTGAAAAGAAAAGAATCCAAGGCACATAACAGGACCAACGCGTTTCGACCAAAAGGTCTTCGTCAGGGTCTATCTGCCAGCTTGGCTGATTAGTCACCCTTAAATACAACCAGGTGGTGGTTAATAATACAGAACCAATCAATATTGTGTGAGTGACCTGTCCCTTTCTTGTACTGGTGTAGAAGGGAGTGACAGGAAACCAGAAGACCCCACACTGGCACCTGACAGAACTGTACAATCTCCCCCCCAAACCAAAAAACGAAACAAAAACAACAAAATGAACCCATAATAACACTCTACTTACAGCCTCTCCCTTGGGTCCCGGTAGACCTGAGAGTCCTTCTTTCCCTGGAAGTCCGTCCACGCCTGGCAGCCCCGGTGAACCAGCGACACCAGGCAGACCCAGGTCACCTTTCAGCCCCGGAGCTACAAACACGTCCCCGGGTTCACCGACGGCACCGGGCTGTCCCATCAAGCCAGGGTTGCCTGAAACACCCTGCAGACAAAGTAGAAAGAACAACTATAGTAGAGAGGTTTTGGTAGACTTTCTGTGTTATAGCCTACATAAACGTAATACGCAAACGTAATGCTATTGTGTTTGTGGAAATGCAATGAGCCTGTAAGTTGGCAATGTTGTAGGACAGGCCGTGACATTTGTCCTTCCAGTAGGAGTATTTCGACTCTCGAGACCACACTTACATCTCTTCCTGAACCTCCAGCGGGGCCAGACTGCCCCTTTTCTCCTTTCCTGCCCGCTGGTCCAGGAAAACCTGCCAAGGAACAATTAAGGAACCCAGGTGTTATTTAAAGTACCTCCTTACTCATTGTAGCAGACATGGATATCAATATACAGCACATACAGGCAAAGTACAGGTCAATCAGATGAATATATACAGTATTGGGGTAAGGCATTTCATATATACTATATAGCCATACTGTAGATATAAAGAAAATGTGTTCACGACGATGCATATTGCTATGGATACGGTTTGGTTCTTTTTCCCCCCGCCTAAAACAGTTCAAAGAGTGTTTTCAATGAAGATTAATTGGTTCAGAAGTTACTCTACAAGTTGGTTCGGAACTTGAACCAACAAAATGGCCGCCGGTTCCCTGAAAGCACCAACTGGTTCCAAGAATCAGTTCTAGAACCAAAGTTATTTGGGTGGAAAAGGGGCCCAAGGGTGTAGTTTCTCTCACCGTGCTGTCCTTTGGGGCCCGCGGGGCCAGGTTGCCCAGGGCCGGCTAGAACTTCACACTGAACACAGGTGTCTCCAGTGTCACCTAATTGGGAAGTGCAGAAAAACATGTACATATATGTTTTTGATCCAACTAGCTATTATCCCTGACGGGCAGTATTTCAGCAGTAAGTTTGCATAATAATGCCATACAGTATATACAGGTTTTATTGATCCATAAGATCTCCACGCTTACCTTTTTGTCCCAACTCTCCTCGTAATCCTTGAGACCCCGGGGGACCGGGCGATCCTTTCGCAATGTTACATTGGAGGGGTGCAACTGTGTGGAAGTTTCACACAACACGCACACAGGCACACACACACGCACACGGCACGCACACACAAACATTCAAAGTTTATATTTCCATATATTTTTAAATAAACTATGCTCAAACAACTTGGCTGGCCATTTTTCTCTCTCTATTATATAAGAGCAAAAATGGCTACCATGTGACTTGTGGTGAGTGACGAGTGAGTAGGTGTGTACCTGCGATTCCTGGGGGTCCAGGGGGTCCAGTCTGTCCGTCTTGTCCAGGAGGTCCAGCCAGTGACTCTCCGTCCAGACCCCGGTCACCCGTCTGACCCACACTGCCCTTCTGACCATGCTCTCCACGAGGGCCTTCAACGTGCTTGCCTTGAAGAGAGGAAAACTCTGTCCATTTCTGTTCTCTGTGCGTGTTTGTTTCATGCTTATTGCTTATGGAGGCCATTTCATTTAGGCAGCCTCGAGGCATACTTATAGGCATATTTAGGCCTTGAGGCATGTTGGTTGCAGTCATTGTAAAAAAAAAAAGACAATTATTAATAATAATAATAATAATGATGATAATGATAATGATAGTGCCTGAAGAAGGTCAGTAGACCGAAAGCTTGCAAAATAAATACTTTGATTGTGCGCAGATCTGAGTGTGCGGAGCTTCCCTTTATTTTTTCCATTTTCCCTATGTGACTCCAGCACCTCACTTAAGTTTTTTCAGCAGATGAGCGGTTCTTTTTACATTAATTATAATGATAATAAAATAGTCATGCCAAAAATAAAATAAGTTTAATTTGTTTTACCTGGTGGGCCTGCATCACCTTGAGGACCAGGATAACCTGTTGTAAAAGAGAAGAAAAACAGGAATATCATTGTCAAATAATAATCTACATTAGAACATACCTGTAGATAGAGAACAAATTAGTTCCCCCCCCCCCCCCCCCCCCCCCCTGGGTATGGGGAGTGATAAAAGGACTGATATGAGGGAGGGATAGCAGTGTTTTCTCAGCTAATCTCGCAAACCACTGGACTGGTCAGCATCAGATTTATTCTGCAGGTTGTTCAAGTAAGCACCGCCGCTGAGTCGCGGCGCCCGACGCGACATGATGAGGAGATAGTGTTGGAACGACGCGTAGGGTAGGTCTGTGACGTCACTGACATGTGAGTGCAGTGGGTAGAATGGCGGGTTAGGCCTGACGTAGCTATTGACTTTGGGTTCTTAACTTCTTAACCGTATGTGCGCTCAAAGAAATCACTTGTATATAAGGGGATTAACAACGATAAGTAGGAAACAAAACTGAAGGGACCCATAAAAATGTGTCCGCGGTCCTGGGCCCAGTGTTTGTTTTGTGCACTACAGTAATATTGATCCCATGATGAATTCTGTGATGATTTGCATCCCACACAAGTCTTACTGTACCTGTCTCTCCTTGTAACCCTGTGAGACCAGGAGGTCCGGGGGGCCCAGGTGCACCGTCGCCCTGAAATCAGAGATGAAAGGAAGATTATGTCAAGCCTCTGTTCATTTTATAACCACATGAACACTAGCGTCGTTATTATGGGGTAAACACCTGGCGAAAATGGCAGATCTATCTACAAGCTCACACATCACTTCGGAGCTGGGTTGGCCATTTTTCAGCACTACAAAATTGTCTGCACTCGCCACATGTCTGTAAGTTCTAATTCTATTTCAAAATCATAACAATTGGAGGCCAGCACACTGCCACCTGCGGGTTCCAGAGGTCCAAATGGACTCTTAAATAAAAGCTCTGGAACCCACAAGTGGCAGGCCTCCCTCCTTCTCCTAAATGTCTACTGCATTGTTGCCAATGCACCTGCTGAAAATTAAGCTGGGTGTGTGGAAGTCTTCTCTTTATAAAGATCATGACAATGAAATTATCTCTGACTGTTGTAGACTGTAGTTAAGTCTACAACTACAGTTCCTCTCTATTTTGCTGAACAGAGATATAGTGCCATCTGCTGGTAGTTTCTAGAATTGCTGATTAAGTTAAGTCCAATATGCTCTATTAAAAACCGGAATGAAGGAACATTCAGAGAGAGAGAGAGAGAGAGAGAGAGAGAGAGAGAGAGAGAGAGAGAGAGAGAGAGAGAGAGAGAGAGAGAGAGAGAGAGAGAGAGAGAGAGAGAGAGAGAGAGAGAGAGAGAGAGAGAGAGAGAGAGAGAGAGAGACAGAGACAGACAGACAGACAGACAGACAGACAGACAGACAGACAGACAGACAGACAGACAGACAGACAGACAGACAGACAGACAGACAGACAGACAGACAGACAGACAGACAGACAGACAGACAGACAGACAGACAGACAGACAGACAGACAGACAGACAGACAGACAGACAGACAGACAGACAGACAGACAGACAGACAGACAGACAGACAGACAGACAGACAGACAGACAGACAGACAGACAGACAGACAGACAGACAGACAGACAGACAGACAGACAGACAGACAGACAGACAGACAGACAGACAGACAGACAGACAGACAGACAGACAGACAGACAGACAGACAGACAGACAGACAGACAGACAGACAGACAGACAGACAGACAGACAGACAGACAGACAGACAGACAGACAGACAGACAGACAGACAGACAGACAGACAGACAGACAGACAGACAGACAGACAGACAGACAGACAGACAGACAGACAGACAGACAGACAGACAGACAGACAGACAGACAGACAGACAGACAGACAGACAGACAGACAGACAGACAGACAGACAGACAGACAGACAGACAGACAGACAGACAGACAGACAGACAGACAGACAGACAGACAGACAGACAGACAGACAGACAGACAGACAGACAGACAGACAGACAGACAGACAGACAGACAGACAGACAGACAGACAGACAGACAGACAGACAGACAGACAGACAGACAGACAGACAGACAGACAGACAGACAGACAGACAGACAGACAGACAGACAGACAGACAGACAGACAGACAGACAGACAGACAGACAGACAGACAGACAGACAGACAGACAGACAGACAGACAGACAGACAGACAGACAGACAGACAGACAGACAGACAGACAGACAGACAGACAGACAGACAGACAGACAGACAGACAGACAGACAGACAGACAGACAGACAGACAGACAGACAGACAGACAGACAGACAGACAGACAGACAGACAGACAGACAGACAGACAGACAGACAGACAGACAGACAGACAGACAGACAGACAGACAGACAGACAGACAGACAGACAGACAGACAGACAGACAGACAGACAGACAGACAGACAGACAGACAGACAGACAGACAGACAGACAGACAGACAGACAGACAGACAGACAGACAGACAGACGTCATGTGAAGGAGTACTCACGTATCCTGGTGGTCCTGCGTCTCCTTTTTCACCCTGAAATGAAATGTTGGTGATTTATTCCTCAAGCATTAATAATGTTAGCACCACCAAGGCATTTCAAACTAAAGTATAATGATGATATGAATACAAACAAACAGGCATCATGTTGATATTTCTTTAGTTTAATTAATAGTAGTTACCGGCAGGCCGATGTATCCCGAAGCCCCAGAGAAGCCTCTTTCTCCCTGGAGGAATAGAATAGATACATCAGGGTGAGGGCTGCACACTTAGTTAGTGGTGTAACAAACATCACATACCAGATACAATGTACACTGTACAGCATAATGATTACCTTCAGCCCATCTTCAGCATCCTTGCCGGGTTTGCCCTGAAATCAGTGAAACGATATGTTAAGTATAACCCTGTTAATCGTAGTGTCGTGGCCGCTGTCTCAAAATTAGTTTAATTGAATTTCACGAGTATACTCTGAATTTCATATATATAAATATTGCACATATTTTATTTGATACATAACATTTTATCAAATGAATTTGTCCAAATAAGAGTGGGACTGCAAAACAAATCCTTTACCACTCCTATATACAGTATATATATATATATATATATATATATATATATATATATATATGAGAACAAAACACTCCAATAAGGATGAAGCACTCACTCTTGGTCCGGGGGGGCCTGTTTCACCTTTAACCCCAAATAGATGTGGGATGCAAAGACCCTGCAAGGAAAAATCAGGCACTCAGACACTGGCATGTAAAGACCATTTTGTAATTTCCAAACACTTCAATAGACTACTAAACTAAATACATACTTTGTCTCCTTTTTCGCCATCAAGTCCTCTGTCTCCCTGTAAAGAAAATACACGTTAAAGTACACGTTATGTACATAAAAGACAAATTAATGTAAAAACATAAAATGTAAAAGAGATGTTGCAAAGAAATCTTTGGAAATACTCAAGTAAAGTCAAAGTACTTGAACATTATAATTAAGTGCAGTGCTTGAGTAAAGGTGCTATACATTATATACCAGTGGTTTTCAACCCTTATTCAACATTTGAGCCACAGACCACTATACATTAAGCCATTCAGACCCAAACTTAAAGAATATTTTGTTGTCATACAATTCCATGCTTTTGGCAAATAATGCTGACCAAAATAACAATTACATTCTCTAATTGTGCAGACTTCTTGTAATTTAATTAAGTAATGCAGCTGTTTGAACAATAGCCCGTACGGGTCCATTTGGTTTCATTTTACGCTCTCAAGAGTTAAAGATCTATAAGGGTCCATTTGGTTACCAACTCTCCATCATTTAGCTGGGGACCACCTGAAACCTCCTCAAGGACCACTGGTGGTCCCCGGACCACTGGTTGAAAGCCACTGATATACACCACTGAATCCGAGAAGAATGAAGTGATGAATTACAACATCTCTCTGCAACAAGATCCAAGATGGCGCCACGTACGGCAGCTTAATCTAGTGCTCCTCTGTGTTGTGTATATGGAACATAACATAACCTACTGTGAAGCTGTTTACCTAACTTTGTAGCAAAGTTTACCTAACTTTGCTACTACAGGGGAAACATGCCACATGTACCGTACCTGTACATAAGTAGAACCTTCAAGCTTTAACCCTTGAGGCTGTACCTTGGGTCCAGGAGAGTAGTGCGTGATGCCTCCTCCTGTGACGCCTCTGTCGTCCACTTCACGGGTCCCAGGAGGACCAGGGGGGCCCCGGATCCCTCGGTCACCCTTTGAGAAGCAGAGGAGGACCACCATTCAAATAGTGCAACAAGCATGAAGTCCAATACTAATTTGTGTGCACACCATGTGCAGTATGTTAGTTTGAGTGTTTGAGGCTCTCACCTTCTCTCCTTTTGCACTCTGGAAGGCCAAACGGTCACCCTACAAGGACAGAGAAGCAAAACAGCTTGGTGTTTACAGCATTATACTATTAATTAGACTATAACAGGGGTTCTCAAACTTTTCCATGTCAAGGACTGACTCCCAAATAGCCATAGCGTCTGGCCCACCTATTGTGAAATTGCTAGAAATATTGAAAATAAGACAATGTATTTGCTCACAACGCGTGTCAATGTCTTGAGAGCTTGTAGATTACCAATATTTTGCTACTGTGGACATTTTCTTTTTAAGTGGGTTAACTCTTATCAGCCGAAATAAACTGCTTATTGAAATAAACAGCAGAAGCATTTATTACCCCCCTCTCTTTCACTGCCACATATTAACAAATTAATTAATTCGCCCTTGCCGGGGTCTTTCAGCTGTGTCAACAAAAATGTCCACGGTAGCAAAATTGCTGATCTACAATCACACATCACAGTGCCACGCTTTCTGACCATATAGATCGTCTTATTTTCACTATTTATAACGTTTTTGACGATAACGACATAACAGAAATACAATGCCAGGGGCTTAAAGGGGCACAGTGATATTAGAAAATGTATTTTTTTAATTCAAATGAAATTGTTTATTTATTTATTTTATGATTTTTCGTTCTTTTGAATTTATTTTCCACTTCTTTCCGAGTGGCCCCTCCCTGGCGCCACCTGCTGGCTCCCTTGGGAGGCCACGGCTCCCACGCTTTAAAACACGTGAACTACTGAGGTCATTTTCCTCGTCATTTTCCTTCGTCTTACCTTCTCTCCTTGAGGTCCAGCTTGTCCAGGTTCACCCTGTGGAGTACAATTCACTGGTGAGTGAAATACACCGAATACAATGACTCTAGCTAATAAACCTCCGTAATAATATCATTCATGCGTTATTAGTAGCGA
The DNA here is from genome assembly GCF_964188405.1 of Protomyctophum parallelum. Lineage (NCBI taxonomy): Eukaryota > Metazoa > Chordata > Actinopteri > Myctophiformes > Myctophidae > Protomyctophum > Protomyctophum parallelum. The sequence continues at coordinate 37,261,142 of NC_139707.1, forward strand.
TAACTCACTCTGGGTCCTTCATAGCCGCGTAGTCCTGGAGGACCGATGGGTCCAGTTGGTCCGCTTGGTCCCTGAAGAGAGTAGATGTGTCGAGCGGTATAAGGACTTTGATGACATAATAATTCATTACCAGTAAAGGAATGCTCAGTACTGTATATGGTCCTAGCACACGCACGCGTGTGCGCACACACACACACACACACACACACACACACACACACACACACACACACACACACACACACACACACACACACACACACACACACACACACACACACAACAACACACACACACACACACACACACACACACACACACACACACACACACATACTGGTAGTCCTGGTGTGCCGGGCAATCCTCTGTCTCCTTTCAAAGGGATAATTCCCATCACACCACCAGGGTCGCCCTGGAAGACACAATAGCAAAACAGAGCATGTAAACAAGAGGTAAGACACACTGAATCTGATAAGATAACATATATTCTTTGGGGAGATTTTATAGACTAGAGCATTGTGGCGTCCAACTAACCTTCATTCCATGGAGTCCGGGTATACCCTTGTGGAGAGAAGATAACAGTCAGTACAGGAGCATATAGTCTATGAAGAAATACTTAAAGTAGCAATACTACAATGTAGAAATACTCAGAAGTATTGTATATAAAAAACTTGAATAAAAGTTAACTTTTTTTTTAAAGTAGTGGGATCAAAATATGCTATAAAAGTTAAATCTTCAGTCAAACGTGTTCAAAAATAGCATAACAAAGAGCTTAAGTAATGCATGCATATTATATTCTAAACTTCAGTGTACAGTTGGTCTGTGGTTGCGTGATGGAGGTGAGGGTGGTAATATGATGACTTACAGGAGGTCCCTGTAGGCCTGGGAAACCAGGGCCAGCGTCCCGGCCTCTTTCTCCCTGGAGCACACACACAGAGAACAGTATCAGTATGGAAGGACTGGAGCACACACACACACACACACACACACACACACAGAGAACAGTATGGAAGGACTGGAGCACACACACACACACACACACACACACACACACACACACAGAGAACAGTATGGAAGGACTGGAGCACACACACAGAGAACAGTATCAGTATAGAAGGACTGGAGCACACACACAGAGAACAGTATCAGTATAGAAGGACTGGAGCACACTGGAGCACACACACACACACACACACACACACAGAGAACAGTATGGAAGGACTGGAGCACACACACAGAGAACAGTATCAGTATGGAAGGACTGAGTATGGCTAAACCATCTAGTCCATGCATGGTCAGAGGCTCACCTTCACAGGTTAATATCACAATACTGATATATCATTTATTTCAGCTACTTATTACTAGTATTAAAATGTTATTGTCTTTTGTTATGTCCAACGTATTTGTATTTAGTTCATAAAGTCAACATAACTACTACTAAATGCTAAATGCATTTGAAATTAAATAAAAAAAGGTTACTTTTCAAGATTCCAATTCAAAAATAGCAAGAAATTATTCAGGATTTCAATTCAAATATAGCAAAAATAGCTGCGACGCGTTTTGAGCTTGTAGATTGGCTATTTTTGCTACGACAGTAATATGCAATGTGGCCGTCTGGAGTGAGTGTGGAACTATAGTGGCCCTCTGGAGTGAGTGTGGAAATATAGTGGCCCTCTCCATCGTCAAAGTTGCCCACCCCTGATCTAGACTGTGAAATAGTAGTCTCGCGAGCCAGACTGTTGCCTCCCACAATTTGCATCATGCCAACGGCACGAGCTTGAGAATATGCTTACTTTTGTCCCGTTGCATCCTGGGATACCCGATCCGCCGGGAGGGCCATCATTTCCATTGATACCCTATGAGAAAGAGGTAGAAGACAGACACACACATGCACACACACACACACACACACACACACACACACACACACACACACACACACACACACACGCGCACACACACTAATTATGAGGACGTCGACGTTTCGGCCTTAAGTTGTAACAGGATGAGAGATTTAGGGGCAGAAAACACAGTGCACAATCCTTGAGTGTAAATGTAATTTTCCGGATAAATTGACCTGCTGCGCAGAACCTACCGGTAGTCCTGGATTTCCTGGGAAGCCTGGCAAGCCTGGAGGTCCCTGTAAGCACATCAAAAACACATCAGCGTTACTGTGACATCATGACAACACACCGATATAAGAGCATACAGTAATTCTTGAAACAGGTGTCACACCAAAGACAATTAAATGTTGCCAAAATGACTTGTGAGACACATAAAACCTCTGGTCAGTGGTTCCCAACCCTTTCTGTACCAGGTTTCACCAATCTGACCACTTAACAGCGGTCAGGTGGGTGAGCTTGTGTGCATTTTCACATAATGTTTTTTTTATGATCAATCAATCAATCAATCAATCAATAAATCTATTTAATGTGTTCCAGTTTGGAATGCAAGTATAAGTTCATATTTATCAGTATCACAATGATGAAGATATTGATGGAAAAAAGATTTATTAAATGTTTTTTGTAATATTAATGTTTTATTATGAATATGGTGTGGTCCGACGGGTTCAGATACTTACGCGTGTTCCTTTCATTCCATGGGTCCCGTGCTCCCCTAGATCTCCCTGCAGAGATACACATGGTATTATTGGTATTATTCAATTAAATCCTGCTACTCATGTTTAACCCATTTAGACCTAAGTTCGATTCTACATTATATCCTAACAGTTTTCTGAAAAACCCATTCTGTTTAATGGAGAATGAGATTTGACTGTCTGTCTGCCTGTGTCTGAAGAGTGCAAACTGATGTGGGGGTTGCCTGCCATCTATCTATAAATGCACCACGTCTCTTTGTATAGGTTTGTATTGAGATTGTCCATATGATACTCATCACTGCTTCATCACTGCTCATCACTGCCTAAAGAGCAAGATGGCAATTACACTGGTTTCTCTTCATTTATAAGTGCATTTTACTTTTGGTCCCCCGCTTACTTGAAGCAGTACCTGACTCAGTCTACCTCGTCATATCCACTAAGACATCTATAATACCCTTACTTTAAAATCCCCCAAATCTCCAATGTGGTTGGACGGAGTTCCTTCTGCTACAAACTAAGCCCCATTTGATTGGAGAGAGATCCATCTCATCATTCAGTAGCTTCAGGACCAGTGTTGTTTTTGGCAGCACATTTTGATTTTAGTTCTATTCATAGTCTCTTCAATAGTTTTCATTTAGTTTCAGTCATATTTTAGTCACCTGGAATGTTTTAGTGTTAGTCTAGTTTTAGTCAACTAAATATCATAAGATTTTAGTCGACTAAATCTTTAAAAAAATTGGCGTAATCGTAATGACTGTTTTTACACTTGCTGAAAATAGCCAATCTATAAGCTCACGTGTCTCAGCGCGACGCATTGTGAGCTTGAAGATCTGCTATTTTCAGTATGTGACCAAGTGTAAAATGACTTTAGTTTTAATTTGTTGACGAAATTGTCTTAGTTTTAGTCGTAGTGTTTGTTTGACTTTGTTTAAAGAGGAGATAATGCACAGAAGACACACTAACCTAAAGACGGTTTTATGTCATTCCGCGTCAAGTATGTTTCATTTTATAATGTATTGCAATGTATCACACACCAACTCTTGTGTTGCAGCCAGGGTCCCTTTCCTGTCACTCACCTTGGGGCCAAGTGGCCCTGGAGGGCCTTCATTTCCCTGCATCCCTGGGAATCCCATGTTTCCTTGGATACCAGGAAAGCCACGTTCACCCTAAAAAAAACAAAATAACAATTTAAATATTGACTAAATATATATATATATATATATATATATATATATATATATATATATATATTATTTTTTTTAACATTTATGAAATACCGTTCTAGCAAGACATTATTACTTTGCTATCCGGTACTCGATCTGCAGTGATTTATCTTTTGATTAGCACATTTCTCTTTTGATTCTTGCCTTGATCTCCTTACCCCCTCTTCCCTTTATTGTTTTTCTTGGAAATTTTTAAATGGGAACTATGAGCATAAAACCAAATTCACCCACTTTTTTACTTGTAAAACTGTGATGCGACAATAAAACTTGATTTTGAAATGGCCCTCACTAAGAAAAGGATTATGCTCTTGTTATTACGTCTTTGTACCACTAGATGGCAACATAGCCCTTTCAATGGCCTGCTTCTCGGCTGACCAGTGACCAATAATCTACAAACCACCAGTGGTGGGGAAGTAATTAAGTACATTTACTTATTGTACTTAAGTACAATTTTGAGGTATTTGTACTTTACTTGAGTATGTCAAATTTACTGTACTTTTACTTCTACTCCACTACATCTCAGAGGCAAATATTGTACTTTTACTCCACTCCATTAATTTGAAAACTTTAGTTACTAGTTACTTTGTAGATATGGATTATTATTACAAAACATACATTAACAACTTCAACCCTATATACATTTCGGCCATTTGAAAATGGCCGATCTACAAGCTCACAATGCGACGCATTGTGAGCTTGGAGATCTGCAATTTTCAAAAAAGAATTATACATTTGAAAACTTGACATGGGACATTCTGCATAATGAGTACTTTCTACTTTTGGTACTTAAGTGCATTTTGATACGAATAATTCTGTACTTTTACCCAAGTAAATTGAACTGGACCTGGAACGGTCGTGCATCTATATTGCAGTAGTTACACTTTTACACTTTCTCACCACTGCTACAAACCACAATGATGAGGGAATGATGAGGACGAAGGAATGATTTTCATTCCCTAGCCTCGATACCCAGGCTTTCATTTCGTCTGCGCGAAATTCATTCCCTGACCACTGATGAGTGACATAGGAACACTATGTGATTTTCATTCATTTCATATGTGACCAAATTTGATGGGCTGCCATTGGATTGTTTTGTCATTTTCGTTTTCATGTCATATGAAAGAAGGGAATCATAGCTTCAAATTGACATATTGGTTGTTCAGATTGACCCACCAGTTTTGGAGATATGGCTTAATAGAGTAATGTCTTACAGAGAAACAGCGAGTTGAGAAAACAGGCTTGAAAGGTTCACTTCTGTGGACTCTAACACAAGTAAGACGCGCAAACGCGGGAAGCGAACGCAGCTCGTGTGTGTGTGGTTGTGTGTGTGTGTGTGTGTGTGTGTGTGTGTGTGTGTGTGTGTGTGTGTGCTACAGCTGCGCCCTGTGTGTGTGTGTGTGTGCTACAGCTGCGCCCTCTGGTGGCGGGCGGGTGGTGTCACAGCGGGACAGACACACACACACACACACACAGACATGAGCAGCAGGGTCTCATAGTAAGTGGCTCACTGCGTTCGCAATTACACCTAGCTACATGTTTAAGCATTTATTTCATATTTACATGTCGTTTTCAGTTCTGACACTTATTTCAGACATGCTCTAGTATGTTAAGAGTCTGCCTGTGCTCTTTTTGGATTTTTAATTCAATTTGGATAAAAAAGATATATAGCTTTTCTCCTCTGGTGAAAAGCTGGAGGCTACACGATGGCAGTCCCTCAGTCAAATCTGGTCGCATATATGTGGATATATGTGTTGTGTGTTTATAGGAAATATATGTCTCTCTATACAGCTTATGGGACATATATGGAGGCGGACAATTTTGAATAATATGTTACATATAATATATGTGACATGCAAATGTGCAACATATTATGTTGCACAAAATATATACCGTATGTTCATATATTTCATTTCCACGTGGGGGGGTGCGTCAGCTAGGAGGTAACATGGGTGCATGTCCAAAAAGAATTGGGAAAGGCTGCAGTAGCAGATCTACAAGTTCACAATATGTCATGCGACAAAGAGAGTGTCAACCATGGGTGCTCGATATGGAGGTGCAATAAAAGTAAAAAAATTAAGTGGACTGGTGCTACAAAGATCCATGGTACTGGAATATTAGGGGAAAAAAGGCAGCGATCTGAGCACTCAAAAAGGTTAAAAATAAATGAGGAGAGGGTGGATACAAATCAAGGTACTATATTTAGAAAAAGTTAAAAACAGCCAACATGTTTGTCGACTCACAGGAGTCTTCATCAGGGCAGGTCACAATATGTCATGTTGTGACATGTTGCGAGAGATTTAGTGTAGACGGGAAAAAGGAGAGGACCAAGTATAGGCCACTAGACCCATAGAGAGAGAGAGTTGCGTCACGCTTTGATCTCGCCACAAAGCAGGATGTGGCCTCCTGTAGTTCCAAACATCGGAAACTTCCTCATTGAGATAGAAAGAGAACTTCCGCATTCCACTCTTACAATGGGAGTCTATGCTATAGTGACGTAACCGTCTCTCTCTCTCTCTATGGGATCTGCCTGAGGGAAACCAGGGTAAACTAAGAGTTTAAGTGGATAATGTTGTGCAGTTCTATAGTGTATTTATTTGGTTTTTGGCATTTCTGCCTTTATTGATAGATACAAGTGGAGATGGACAGGAAAGAGGGAGGGAGAGAAGGGGGGAGAGACATGTAGAAAAGGTCGTGCATGAACGAGACTCCAACACGCAACGCGCTGCCAGGCCAGAGCACACACGTGGCATGCGCCCGGAACCACCAAGCCAGCGGGCCTACCCTATAGTGTATTTATATCCAAAGCGCTTTATAATAATGCATTACATTCATCCACTCACACACTGACGGTGTATAGACAAACAAGCAAGGAGCAGTTTGGGGTTCAGTGTCGTGCTCAAAGAGACACGTTCAGGAAGAGGAGCCGCCGGGGCTATAGAACCTTCCGGTTCCCAAACGGGACGCTCTACCTCCTGAGCCACCGCTGCCCTCTTCTTACCAAGGCAGTTGATGATGTCATCTCAGTGAAGAGACGTGTAGGGGAATTCAGCTGAGTTGTTAATAGAGAGTCTTCAACACCTCTCAACACTCAGTAGTGCGTTGAAAACCACTGTGGCTTAATTGGCCAGGGTTTCGTGAGCCAAAATGCTTGGCATATGTTTCTTTAGACTAGCGCTGCAGCAGCAACGCACTGGTATGACATTAATATACTGTACAGTGTACAGTGTACATACACCACAAGAGCTGCAGTTAAAAATGTAGTGTATAGTTCTTGCCAATTGTCTACGGCCTACAGTATGGCTTATATATGTACCGCTATTTTTATTTGACAGTTGATGTCTAAAATGTACCTATTGACAAATTCAACACAACAGCAAATCAAAGTTATGTAAAAGCTCACAGACGATTACCTGACCATGCAGTCAGTGGATCTGCTGCCTCTACGTGTGTGAGTCAGAGAGCTTTATAGCATAGTGGGAGCGAGTTCAGACCAGCTGTTGCGTGTGTGTGTGTGTGTGTGTGTGTGTGTGTGTGAACACAGTCTAAAATCTGCCTGATCCTCATTCCCATCCTGAACCCCAGTGCTCCACAGCCGGACGGGACGGCGCTCCGTCCAAACCGAGCTTAGCTCCATTAGCCGGGGACATTCCGGGCAGCGTCACGCCTGCTTAGCATACAGACATGACATGACACTGCGGTCTGTTCTGGGCCTCACACTGGGCCATGGGCGCCGCCAGATTCTGGTATCTGACCCAACGCTGTGGCTGACCGAGTAGAAGAAGGCTATTGGGTTGTTAAGAATAACGAATGGTGGGAATGGTGGAGTTCTTTCTTACCCTTGTTCCTTTAACTGCGCTGCAGTCACACTTTCCGCATGCAGTCCCGCATCCTCCCTGTAGAGACAGACAGACAGACAGACAGTTTGAGTTCCATTTCCTTCAATAACGGAGCAATAATGTTCAGTAAAAAATATACAGGTCAACAGAATTTAGCATTTAGTCAGAACTATAGTTTATGTATATCCACTGAAGGAAGCCAGTGCATGTGATATCCAAAATTATTATTTTTTAGTTGACAACGGTTATAAAGCATGACTCCACTTGGACACAAAAACCTCAGAGGTCATGTCTCACATCATCTGCGGGTGCGAGTGCAAATATAATAGGCAAGTGGGGCTATAGTCGCGGGTGACATGTGTCACGTACATCGCGTACGACGTCTTCCTACTTTTATATAGCGTGTCCATATCCTAGACTCCTGACCCTGTCCGATGGATCATAACACACTGTAACTGACAGACTAAAAGCCCACTGTGCTGCAGAAGACATCAGGGGATGAGATTATATCTATGGGAACCATTCCACGTGCCAAAAGGCAGGATGGCCTCCTGGAGTCCCTGCATGCTGATCCATTCCACACGCATGCAACATGCGACGTTTTTCTGAACACATTTCCACACTTTATTATGCACTCGGAATCTGGCGTCTGATGAGGAGCTGGCCCGTGATCTCTATGCTCCATATCCATTTCTTTAAGATATTTTGTTATTGTCTTTATTGATAGTATATACAGTAACTAGGGCATTAAGCAACTAGTCAACTATTAAATCCACTAGTCGACCTTGTTGGTACTAGTTGACTAGTTGATAAGAAATAAATGAAAAAAGTTTTGCGCTCCCCGATTTTGTAAGCCTCAAGATCAGGTAGATTATAGTTATAGTCACCAATGTACACATTTTTTGTAATTTATTTTATTAAAATAAATAAATAAATTAAAACTAGTCAACTTGTAAAAATGACTAGAAGTGAATGCCCTAACAGTAACAGTATATAGATATAGGGAACGGGGAGAGAGAGAGAGAGAGAGACAGGGAGTGACACGCCATTTAAGAGGCCATGAGTCTAAGAATTGTCTTGCAACAGCATTGGCTCTCTCCTCCATTCCTCCCTTCATTGGCCAGCTGTTGCTCAACTCACGTGCAAGACTTAGAGCCAAACGCTTGTCAGGGCTTAGAGACCCTGGAGACATGGGCAGAGAGGATACATACTCTATACTGTACAGACGCAAACAAACAGGCACGCACGCACACAGACACAGACAGATACATGCATGAACGCATGCATGCACGCACGCACACAGACACACAGACACATACATGCATGCACGCATGCATGCACGCACGCACAAAACCATCCCTTTTACCGTTAATCAATAACACTTAGAGCCTTCCAAAACACATGTACTGCTGGAAATCCCATGCGTCCACCAGCATGTCTCATGCTATACACAACTCATTTCCCATTCCCTACTTTCTCTCCCACACACACCCCTGTCTGCCATACCCCGTCCCCAGGCTAATGGAACCAATATGTGGTCTCATAGAACTATGGGAATCCATGGGAAAACAAGGACTCCCCCCCCCCCCTCAATTCCCTGACCCGACTGCCCCCACCCTGTCCCTGTGCACTTGTTCCACTCCACACACACACACACACACACACACACACACACACGCGCACACATGTGACCGCTACGTCATGTTGTCGATTCGACTTCTCTCACACCCTCTCTCATTCATTCGCCTCTCGTCTGGTTTGCTGTGGAATGTTTCCTGCAGGTTTTTCTAACCCTTTAAAGTGACTTTTGAACGTGTCATTCATAGGAAATCTTAAACACCTGGGTCAAATCAGATTAGTATCATCATGACAACAACCAAGGAAAAAGGGGATATTTGAGAACCACCGGCATGTGTCTTTCATTATACAGCGAACCTGCAGCTCACACCAGTGGAGCTGGTGACTGAATTAACATTCTTTTTTAGTCTTAGTGCACACAAATAAAGGTCAAAGAGAAAGCCTCAAATATCTCAAAGCAAATCACAGCTGTTGAAGGTTTCCTCATTCACCTGCTCTACGTCTGTCTCGTGCCCAACTCCAAAAACCAATAATTTCCTTCCATGTACTTATACTTACTTGTACTGCTTGACACGACCGAGCTGAGCTGCTGACATTCCAGCATGTTCACAGCATGACCAAAAAACCCAAAATGTCCATACCGTCACGCATGATCAAATAGCATCTTCTTCGAGCTCAAGTACGAGGATTGTGCGTGCGTGCGTGTGTGCGCGTAACACCCCTGTACCTGTCTGTGACGCCCTATCACATGGGATCTCCCACCACAACACCCTAATCTGCAGGTATACTGTAGATCAAAGGAACGGCCGTGCTCTTTGATTTCTCAAATCTTGTTTTCCTTCGCCGCCCGTTAAGCATCTTGTGCTAACCCAAACAGCAGATGGCCACGATGGCACAAAGACTACACTGACATCCACACAAAACATGCGTCCCACTAATGACTCGCGCTGCCATACAGAGAACGTGGGTCCTGATTCGGTATCTGGACGCAGGAGAAAGAAGGATCTTAAGAAAGCCTTATCACACAGATCCCCGGGCCTATATGGGATGATGGGGGCTATTGTGACTATCAGACATGACGTGACACCGGGAGAGGAAATGTACTGTAAACCGTTCTTTCTGCACGCCGTAGGTGTGAAGGCGGATAACGTTTTAACACAAAAGGCATCACGTTGCACAACGGCGTACGAACGGCGGGCCCCCCGAAAGCCTCGACATGCCACGTGAGGAAGCGTGTCTAATTGACACAGAGCGAGAGAGTAAAGACAGGGGGAGAGAGGAAGGAAGGAAGCTATAACGTGAGCTGGAGGAGTTTGGCTGGGGCGAAGGTGTTTCCCCTCCCTTCCCACTGAAACGGCGTGATTCTCCACAGACCAAACATAACCCCCTGGTCGTTGGTGTCCATCCAGAGAGGCTCTGCAGCCGTGTGTGAGTGTATAGTTACTGTCCGCCGTTGAATATACAGTGGCTGTGAGTGGCTGGTGGTGGAGTGAGTGAGTCATATGGAGATATGGAGGCTCGCTCTGCTCTCCTCCAGATCAAATAAACACCTGCAGCGGAGAGAGAGAGAGAGAGAGAGAGAGAGAGAGAGCCTCACGTGTCTCTGGATGAGTGTTTATGTCATTCTCTCAAGGCGCTGTCCGGTTCTCGCGCCGGTCAAGTTTCCAAAGTTCGATTAGTGAGATGACGCATACTGTGTACCTTTGCTGCGATGTGCACACAGTTCTATAGTCTGTACCTCGTCATCTCCATCTCTCTCTCTCTCTGTGTGTGCGTGCGTGCATACGTGCGTGCGCATGCACGTGTGCCGCTCAGTCTGTTTTGAGTTAGTTTACTGTGGTTGGAAACGGAGCCTAGGTCGTGAATGTTTGTTTTTCCGTCTAAGATACAATCATATAATGCCAAGATTGCCAACGGGAAGGGTGCCAAAGAGAGATGGAGAGAGAGGGGGGGGGGGGGGGAGCACAAGCTTGAACATTTGTAACGTGGTAAACAGGAGCATGTGCAGCGCCATGGATTTCACAATGTGGGATGATATACCTGGGGGGGGGGGGCTTAGTTTGAATGTTCTGGTTAGTATTGATGTGGGAGCTGCCAGTACTCTCTCCCCACTGGACTGAGAACAGGTCTGGGTTTCTCAGAAGTCCAGAGCTGACGAGAGCCCACAGGGGGGAGAGTATAATGTTTACTCCTCTCCAGATTAGTGCTTTGGTTGAAGAGAGGTCCGTCTGCCTGACACGCTGTACATCAGAGCAGACGGTTGACAGTATGGGATTGTGACATATAATTGGATGTTTATATGAGTGGAGACATATCCTCCATGCGGCGGCAGGTGGCCCGGCATGCGTTACAAGCACCAGCTGGACAGAGAACTGATGAGTTCAGAGAACTTCAGAGACTCTAATGATGTTTATACTAATTCTTTCGTACTTGCGGGTCCAAATGACCACACCTGACTGAACAGCAGTGGCTGGGGAGCAACAGCTCTGCAAGGGAATACAATACTGCCCAGCAGCACTCAAGGCCTGTTCTTTTGCTAAAACAATGCAGGCACTCATGTATTAATCTGTTTTTCCTCTTTTAATGACCAAAATAAATAAACTGAACTGATGTGCTGAAGTATATCCATTCCCTGGCTCATCAATTTGTTGTGTTATAAAAGTCCCCATGAGGCTCAGCACCGGCCATCAACTAGACCCTTCCAGCTCTCTAAGAAAAAGCGATTTATTTTCAAGCTGATTAAAAATGTTTCCATTGTCAGTCACCTTCACTACCTTGCCGTCGCCACACCGGAGCGGTGTTTTATTTGATTTTTACAGTTGCACAGACTCAGAGAGAAGAAGAGGCATCTTCAAACACCTTTGCCCTGCTGTCCTGACAACATGTGTCCCCAATCAGTGGGCTCTTCTCTGTGTAAACCTGAGGTAGAGAGGTCAAATAAAAAGCTGACCTTTGTATGCCTGGGTGAATCCCAATGGCTATTTTGGTTACAGAAATGAGGCCCAATGTTTTATATGTCGCTGTCGGAAGGAAACCAACATTCTTTAGGTTTTTGATATTATTATTTTCATAAATCAATGCTTTGGAACCAAATACCAAAGTATAAAAAAGTGCTATGGACAAAACCTCTTAACTCCATTGGACTCTCAAACTGTCTGCTAAACTAAAGCAACTAACTCCACTACCCCTCTCATGCAAGTAATTGACAATAAAGTCACAATACCAACCTGAAAAATACATTTTGGAGTTAGGTGGTTTCTTCCTAACCTCAGAGATATGTAATGGACAGATTCAGTTATAGAATCTGTACTCATTATAGAGCCTGTACTGTAGCCCAGTACAACTCAAGTCAACTCAACAATAATAACAGGCATGATCAGTACCATACAGTATAGCAGCAGTACTGGTTTTCTCCAGAGGAGGGCAGACTCACACACCTCACTGGAACAGTACACTACACAATGACAGAACATTTCGGACCACTGCCTGCCATTACTTTCTTAGAAGTCCTAAAGTGCTTTTTAGCCCCGCGCTTCCTTCCACGTTCATGTAAACCGACGGTCACAGTAACATCTGGCTAATGTCACGTCGCGGCCGGGGAGAGCGTGGCAGCAACACTCAGAATACCACTGCATTCCCACCACATTCCTACCGTAGCCTCCCACCATACTCTACTGACGTATATATCCCACAACCCCCTGGTGTATCCTAGAAGAGATACATGATGCGTGAGCGTGACCTAGAGTTGAGCCTGGCGCGTGGGAGTCTTCTATACTCTGCCATACCAAAGATCTCGTCGTCTCTTGTGCTCTCTGTTCACGTTCACGTTCAAAGTTGAAAGTTCACACACCATGCGATGCGCTCGCACGGCGCACGCACACACACACACGCAAACTCATTTTTTTGTTTTAAAACATATAGTTCTCTGTAATTCGGTATGTGCATTGTGTTGAACTTGAGGCTGATATCCCATTCCTCTATAGGCCTCAGAGAGAGAGAGACAGAGAGAGAGAGAGAGAGCACAGTGCCTTTATCTGATCATCTTTTATCTATGAACGACAAACGCTGAGGAAGACTGTTGTTATTGTTGTTGTCGTCTGCAGAAACTAAAACATAAGTGTTCCTGTTCCTAAGGCTGTCATGGAACATATGGCTCGAACCGCGCACTTCCCCTAGCTGTCTTTTATCCCCCCCCCCCCCCCCAGCTATGGATGAGCAAAGGGGGGAGCCTTCCTTCCACACTGATATGGACAGTATACCAAGGGGAACCATTACAGATAACTGCAGTCTAAAAGTCTGTTATTTGCTTCACGGTCTGTTGAGCATGCATTGTGTTGGATGTTGTTTAGTCTTTAACTTTATCCATCCACAGTAATGTTTTGTGATGAGCACACATGTACGCTCGCTTTACAGTCACACTCATACAATGAAACACACATCAGAGCTGTTAGAAGAAGTGTACGGTCCGTGTCCGTGTCTGTGTGGTCATTGTTTAGGGAGATGTGTTATCTCATTTGCTTTCCTCAGATTACCCGGATTTTAACAAGAGGTTCAAAACCAGTGACCTTTGTATTCCACAAGCCTGCTGCCACTCTAACCTTTAGTCATCGTCTACTGTTTTGCTAACTGTAGTGGATTGCAAATGCCAAACTATTATGGCTACACGATTTGCTTGTCCTTAACACAACAAGACTCACCGCAGGGAATCTGAAATGTAAACTAGCGTACCATAACGTTGTGTAACTCTGCCTTGTGTGTATACCTTTGATTGTGTTTTGAGCACTCGGTGGTGCACTTTGAATGTTTTCGACTTGGCTGTTCTGATTGTTTTAAGTGATTTCTGATTAGCTTTGACGTCATACCCCTGTGGAAAATATGATGCACCAATAATGAATGTATCGTGTGATCGGTGAACACAAAGTGTTCTTGCGTCGATTGTTTCACTCTAGCCACGGACGAACAAGAGCGTATATAGTCCAAAGCAATAACCTCTCCATCTCCAACAACAATCATGTTGAGAGTCGTCTCAACATGTTGTTCTTTACAATCAACTCCCACCTCTCCACGAACGCTCACAAACGCTGCAATTTACAGATTAGCACTGTGGTGCAGTACTATTGGCTGATCTAATAGACAGGCCTTAAACACATGGCAGGACGCCCAATAAAGAGCCACTCGACGTGTTAAAACCACGAATCACAGCTTCCATATGGGGACAATCAGGCTCGCTTTACACCATAAAAAAGACATCGAGGGCCTTGTTCTGCAGCCCAGACTCATTAGACTTTAAACTCATCTCTGAGCCCCATGTGAGATTGTTAAACTGCTACTGGACTGTATGTTAAACACACACACACACACACACACACACACACACACACACACACACTTATGTCACGCATAGACTCCCCAGCACTAAACCACACAGTAGGAGGTGAGGGTTGACTCATGACACATGACTTCTCGGAGGTCCTGCATGGGGTGTACTTGTGGTTCCTTTGTGGTCAGTAAGGTCACGCGACGTACGCCAACACCACTGACCAGGACCTTAGCTGGAGCCCTCATCACACTGCCCATTTTTTTACTATGCTTGTACTGTACGTCCTGGTTCCCTAACATCTAAAATGGCACAGAAAACCAAGCTTCAAACTTCTCAAAACAAACTAATCCGACTTCTTCTTCACCTAGGGCTCATGACCCACCTATATGTGATTCTCTTAGTAACATTTGTAACGTGGTAAACAGGAGCACGTGCAGCGCCACGGATTTCACAATGTGGGATGATATACCTGGGGGGGGCTTTGAATGTTCTGGTTAGTATTGATGTGGGATCTGCCAGTACTCTCTCCCCACTGGACTGACGTCCACTCCACACAGGTCTGGGTTCTCAGAAGTCCAGAGCTGACGAGAGCCCATAGGGGGGAGAGTAATGTTTACTCCTCTCCAGATTTGGCACAGAAAACCAAGCTTCAAACTTCTCAAAACAAACTAATACGACTTCTTCTTCACCTAGGGCCCATGACCCACCTACATGTGATTCTCTTAGTTTTAGGGGGGGGGGTTGTTTTAACGTCACTAATGCACTTCTGTGTTACTTTCGGAACTCGCCCCCTCGAACACCCCCTCGAGTGTAATATTGCTTACAGTAAGTAAACCCCTTACAAGGTTGTATTGGTTAAAACCAAGGAAAGACAACCCTTATGCCACATTACAATATTACAATATCCAAATTCCCACATGGTATCATATCATGATATTAATGTATTATCAATATACTGCCCAGCAGTACTTTGAAACGTACAGTTTTTGGTTTAGACTAGTCATTGGTTAGACCAGTCATTAGTCCTACAACTACAACCTATCTCAAACCCTCACCCTAAACCTAACCTCCCACGGGGCAGCACACCTAAACCTAACCTTAACCCATGTCTAACCAATGACTATGCAACAACCCATGATTTTTATATTGCTATTTTCAACCCTCATCTAAATAACTATAGATGAGATCAGAGGTTTGGAAGAGCAGCAGCAGATATGCTGTGTCTTCCCACATGCAGCCTGGATGCGCTTGGTTGAGCTATGCTGCATCTCTGACATTCCTGGCCATACTTGGAAGACGAGGCTCCACTCTCAGCGGACTCTGTAAACAAAGTGTGTGTGTGTGTGTGTGTGTGTGTGTGTGTGTGTGTGTGTGTGTGTGTGTGTGTGTGTGTGTGTGTGTGTGTGTGTGTGTGTGTGTGTGTGTGTGTGTGTGTGTGTGTCCAAATCTGAGTGTGCACGTCCAAGTACGCATGCCATGCGTGCGTACGTGTTTGTGTGTGCAAATGTTGCGCCTAAATATCTAATATTCTGTCTGGGCAATATTGACATACAGAGACATTAATAATGATATAACATCAGTGTTGCCACTTGCCAAGCATACATTCTATAGCCAACTATCAGAAAGTATTATTTTGTTGAGATTCGAGTTCCAAACAGAACCAAATAAAAGCACAAAGCAGATTGTTGTGGCTATATGGGGTGCTGCTTTCACTTAAGACTTAAGTGAAGTGCTGTACGTGTAGCTCAGAATTTCTGTTGTGACTCATTTGACACTTGAAGTGTCAAATGAGTCCATTGAAATAGCTGCGCATTATCTACACTACAGTATGAAGATAATTAAATCTTCAAATAATTAGCTTTGAATTGAAACCACTGTCAAACAAGCGACTGAGATTTGTTTTTGCTCGCAGCATTCACCGCGATAAGTAAAAAACATATACTTGGGCCTGGCTGCTGCATCGCTTAATAATCTCATTTCTCAGGCTGTATAAGCATTACAAATCAGTCACCCAGCATGCAGCGATACATATTGTACTACACACACACACCAAATTACTGTATGAAAAAAACAAAACAGAGATACAGTATATTAAGCCGTACTATAGAGAGATATGTACATGGATACATAAGAATATACGTGTACATTTGGCAATAACACAGTTTTGTTTCTTTAGTTTCTTTGTTTATTCACCGAGACCAATATCTGATGTAAAACATGCCCTGAGTCAGCGGGAGGGCTGCAGGTATACAGTACATAACTACACCCCCACCGTGAATCTAGGGCTTCTTTAACCAAAAGCACATGTGCTACTGTTGCCTTCACACACACTAATGCACAGGCCATCTGAAAACAAATAGGCTACATACAAAACGCACGCACACACACACACACACGCACTCATGCACGCACGCACGCACGCAAATGATAACCACACACTGCGTTAATCCAACCAAACTCTCAAGTCAGGTAATAATGTATAAGCAAAAAAGTACTTGATTACACCACAGTGTACTGGTGTGTAATAATCAAGTGGTGAGTGGCACGGTTTCAACGTCAACACAGAACAGCGTGCGCTGTCAAAACACTGCGGCTTAGGATCCACTTATCACAGCCATGAGATCTGCTCGTGACCACAGCAGATTGTACACTTTCAGAGTTACAGACCCATAAGGGTTAATTTGGTTCCAAACTATCATTTAGCTGGGGGGGACCCCCTGGAACTCTCTCAAGGACCCCTGGGGGTCCCCGGACCCCACTTTGGGAACCACTGTGCTACAGTAACAGTACTAGCCAAGTTAACAGCCGACAGGAATTCTCAAATGGGGACAATTACCCATAGGGCTGGCTCCCAAAAGAGAAAATGGGGAAATTGTTTCAGAGAATTTCTCAGGCCTTGCTGGTCAACAAATGCGTGTGTTTATGACTACTCTCTTTCATGCGCTAGCCAGATGCCAGGGAAATCCCAGATGGTTGCATACAGTAGTTTGGACTGGCACCCACATTGGCCATTAAATGTGGTCAAAACAACTTCATTGCATTTCAGAGTGTGTCAGTAGGATGGCAGTGCTTTTGTTGTTATCATCACCAACAGCAGGCATTCTGACCTGAGATCAGATTCTATAAATGTCTTCTACACCCTGACAGTTTTCTGAAAAAGCTATGTTTCTATGTCGTTCTTTGATTTTTTTTTCTCGTTCTTTGATTTTTCAAAAATAGCAGACCTACAAGCTCGTAGCTCGTAGCTATGAGCTTGTAGATCTGCTATTTTTCAATAGCTAAAGCGTAACATAATGCTAACACCAAAATGGGTTCCTGCCCAAAATGGGTTAATGGTGGCTTGCATAAACCAAAAACATTTTAATGTGAGTGTCAATTTAAGTCCAAGTAAAATGAACATGCAGGATTTCTTTTTACCGCGTAACCACATCATCCTAGCCTCGGAAAAAACCCAGCACATCATCGAATACAATAGCTCTGTCAGAGTTCCCTGACCTCTCTTAACCAAGTAACGAATCGGCATGCCCTCTTGACCAGTCACATGACCTGTGAATCCCTGTCCTCCTAACCTCTCACCTATGGCCAAGCCATTAGGAGGGATTTAGCTCATTTCAAGCAGCCCAGTACAAAATGCAAACGGTCATTTTGATCATCAAGCTTCATCAATGTGATTGTAAGCCTGTGTGCGTGCGTGCGTGCGTGCGTGCGCGTATTGCCGCACAAGGAAACGCATGTCCAAAGCTTATAAGGGTGAAAGGTTAACTTGCTAGCAAATTAAGGGGCGGCTCCAAGCCTCCACCTAATCCTCCTCCTCTGGAAGGGGCTTTTCCTGCTAGCTGGCACATGTACCCACTACCCAAACCCGCACGCACGCACGCACGCACGCAACCAAGCGCAAGCACACAACAAAAACATTTGAACATACACTCAAAGTTAATGCCAGCCAGCACTCCACCCAAAAAACAGCTGATTGCAAACTCACACTGGCGACTCTGTGAGTTTCCACACTCTGAACAAAAAGAGTTGGCATTAAGTTACCAGTGGGCAGTGGTGGAAAAAAGTACTCAATTGTATTACTTAAGTAAAAGTATCAACACTGCAATGTAGATGTACTACCTGTTACAAAGTAAAAGTCCAGGATTCAAAATGTACTTGCGTAAAAGTACAAAAGTATTGGCATCAAAATGTACTTAAAGTACCAAAACTAGAAAGTACTTGTGCGTGTTGTGAGTGTTTGTGCGTGCGTGCGCCAATCAGAGGGCTGCGCGTTCGTGTCCCCATGCCGGTTCGTAGCAACTTCTGCACTTTAGAGAGATATTTTGAAAATTGCCGATCTACAAGCTCATATTGCGACGCATTGTGAGCTTGTATATCTGCTATTTTCAAATGGCCGAAATGTATATAGTGCTGAAGTGGTTAATGTATTTTTTTTGTAGTAATAATCACAATCTAGTAGTCTAGAGTAATCTAGAGTAAAAGTACAACATTTGCCTCTGAGATGCAGTGGAGTAGTAAAAGTAAAAGCACAGAAAATTGGAAATACTCCAGTAAAGTAAAAAAGAAAATACCTCAAAATTGTACTCAAGTAAAGTACGTGAGTAAATGTACTTAGTTACTTTCCACCACTGCCAGTGGGTTTAACACAGTTTAGTTTGACTGTGTGCCGTGCTTGCCAGTGTGTGAGAGACAGAGCTCCTTTTGGTTCTCTCTCTGCAGCAGAGCTGTGTTCTGTTCGTGTGCCCACATCATCAATCCACTTGTTGAGGCGCTGATTGTTCCACATAGTAAAAAGAAAACATTCCTCGACAATCCCACAGGAACACAAATGGGTCCAAAAAACCGATACACGCGCAGTCACGCACACAACTGATCAGAAACACACCCACGACATGCACGACGCACGCACGTACGTATACGCGCATATGTACACAAACATAACCGCTTTCCGTCTCAACTTCACTTTCTCTCTCTCTCTCGCTCTCTCTCAATCATACAATTGAAACAAGGAAAGTGCACTCAATCTCTATTAATAACAAATATGAATTGTTTGGAGGGGGGGACGGGGACTAGCACAATTCGTTTGAGAGCAAGAGAGAGACAATAACATCTTGCTATACTTGTTTTCTCTGTGAGAACACCAGTTCTGTCCATGTTTTGTGAGCAACTGCAGGACTGAATAAGGGCCCCCCGAGTATCTCTGTCTGCTGTGAACACTCTGTGCACACTGTGCCACAGGATGTAGGGGTTAAGGAAGAAGGAAGTCCTTCTTTCTCCTAAGTAGGAAGGCCCTTTCCTTTCCTTTTATGCTCACAAAGACAAGAAGGGGCCGGGTCTATAGCCTCGCATCTCTCCCAAAGAGTGTTCCGGAATCTGGGAATAGAGGTCAGCAGCACATGAGGAAAAAAGAATGACCTCCATGACTGACTTGATAGCAGCATATAGGACTGCACAATCAATCATAATATAGCCGCCATATACCTTCATTTCAATCCTGTTACTGACTGAGAGGGTTAGGAATAGGAAGGGTAAAATGTCAGTACGTAGAATTTAATTGGGGGGGGGGGGGTGTCACTGCACCCTTTTAACCTATCTGACTATCTGACCCTTTTAACTAGACTGCATCTATACATGCAGTCTGTCAGATCACCCCATTTTCCCTCACTGTATATAGTATCTTTTCCCTTTTTTGCTTCCCATATGATGAATTCCTGTTCTGTTCTTTACCTACAGAGAAATGTCTATTTGTATGTCTCTAAATGTTTGTATGTCTTTAAATGTTTTGATGAATTGAACAATGTGGACCCTGTTGTAAACAAGTGTAATGCTTAATTGGGTCGTCCACTCACAGTTGACAGTCTTTGTATTGAGTTTGTGCTTAAAATGTACTGTAAATTCTACAAACTGTTAATAAAGATTTCAATCAATCAATCAATCAATCAAACCAGCACAAAAGCCTCTGCCCAGGTTCTGTACATACATACATACATACATACATACATTGGGCATGCCTGACAAAGAACTCCATATATGGGAATACATGGGACTGGACACAGACATAATAACTGGGTGGGGCACGCATTTGACACACCGTTCCACACCACCACAATGATGCGCGACCTCGCCCCTTTATTAGCCAATTGATCACACCTGATTGATCACCCACCAACTGGGCACTGTTCTAGTATTCATATAATTGCTCCATAATGCTCATTATAAGATGCCACCAATACGGTCTACTCACTCGCGTCTGCACTCTAACAGTCATTTCCAACAAGATTTCAAGCTTTATTTTTCTTTTGTATTAATGCCAGAAAAATGGCTTCTCTCTTTCAGCATGCTAAGTTTCCAGGAAGATAAAAGCTCTAGTTTCTATAATTCACCCTTTGTCAAGTCCCACCCATGGTTGTGCCCCTCTTCACACCCATTGGTTGCCGCTTTGTGGTTGGACAAAAATCCTTTCCCTCCATCCACTACCATTGAAATAAGGTGTTTTTCAGTTGCTTAGTATTGATATTCTGTGCATTCAATTCTTATTTTAAACTTGGTGTCAGTAAAAAGGAACTTCACAGGTGCAGCATGGTGACTGGACAATGGACATGTTTTAGCAAATTCAACATAAACAAGGTGGAACAAGGCAGAAAGAGCCTGCATGGTTAGTCGGTCATGGACCAATCAGAATGTCTACAACCCAATGATGGGTTTATAGTAGCCTTGCTACATAAGAGTGTTTGTTCAATAAGCTCTCTGTGTGAACAGAAACACCTTTTCAGGTTGCCTATTTCAGCCAATCAAGAAAAGAGTACCCATTTTA
Organism: Protomyctophum parallelum; assembly: GCF_964188405.1. Classification (NCBI taxonomy): domain Eukaryota; kingdom Metazoa; phylum Chordata; class Actinopteri; order Myctophiformes; family Myctophidae; genus Protomyctophum; species Protomyctophum parallelum. Next base: position 37,282,506 of record NC_139707.1, read on the forward strand.
TCAGTTTTCAATTTTAAATAGTGTTCCAGTTCCAATTATGTCTGCTTTGTGTCATTATTTCCACTTGTTTATCTTGTATCCTGTGTGAGTTCTCTCTTCCGACTGGATAAAATGTGTGCATGTGAGCTGGAGACGACCCAGGGAGACCCCACTGAACAAACACTCTATATAGCTATTAGAACATACTTTAACAAACATATATCACTTACTGGCACCTTAACAAACATATATCACTTTACTGCACCTTAAGTACTGTATTTCATCTTCCTGGCACACAAAATGCTCAAGGTGTCTTCAGGCCAGCATGAGAAAGTTATGATGAAAGATCTACATACATACTTTACAGTATGTTTACTTCTCCTGCCCTACTCGTGATATTTCGCTCCTTGGTTCCGCAAATCTTTCAACATTCAGTCATAATCGATTGCCACTCTATCGGTGTACGACTTGGCAGGGGTGGAAGACGTACATAGACAATTTAATTAATCAAAATCTGCAAAGTCACTATAGTACTTAAAGCTGACGGATATTTGTAGTGCACTAAAAACAAGTACACATTTGGCTCTGACCAGTTTAAAGTGTCACAAAATGGAAATACTCAATAGTAAATGTATGTGAAAATTGTATAGGCTACTCAGATACTTTCACTTAGTTACTTTTCCACCAGTGCGATAATTACTCTGGTAATTAGCAGTGAGAGTCGGCAGAAGTGGGTCTCCGCGAGCCCCAGCCGAGAGCGAGTGCTGCACTGTTGTCAATGTTGTTTTTAAATTTGTTTTCAGTGTCAACGTTGCTTTATATTCAGTGTTGATACTACATGGTCCACATTCTAGTACAAGTTGTCACATCATGGCAGCACAACATGCCTGAGGCGTCCGTTTCAGAGGTTGTGGGAGTTTCTTTAGAAGTGTATTTACATTCTCTAGCATTCTAATGCATGGTGCTAGAGGGCATTATTCATGGCATTGGAAAGGGACGCCTGCTGGGGGCACTTGCAGGCACGTGCAGAGAGTGTTAAGAGAGGCAGGGGCTGAAAGAGGGCACTTTTGGACAGAAATAGCGAAAATAGCAGATCTACAAGCTCTGCTTGCAGTAAATGCTGCATTCGTGGTCTGGAGAGGGCAGTTGTTTTACAGACGGGTAAAAGGGCAGGGGCTCGCAAGCCCCCTTTGACGTCTACGTGTGCAGTGTGCACGTCCCTGCATGGCACTTGACCGCAAGTGGCTGTATTAAGATTAGGGCATGAGAATGTTTTTGACCGAGTTAAAGAAAAAGAAAACTAGTACATGGAACTGCAATCAGCATTTCATGATGATATACTGTATATCAAGGTGAATTTAGAACGTCTGCATCAATACAAAGGTTCAGTCATCACATAAAGCCCACTGTGGTTTATTAATAAACACACACACACACACACACATGCACACACACACACACACACACACACCCATGCATGCACGCACACAGTCGCACATTCATGAACACACGCATACATATGCACAGGCTATTGTTTTTATGGAAGCATCTGGAATAAGCGTTTGTAAGTTAGACAATGAAACATTAGCAGCTCCTGTTTTAATACAAAGGGTGACTCAACCCCATGTTGGGAACAATATATGTTTCTCCAGTACAGAGAAATATAACATCTGTTAGTTTCTCAGAACACTCACGGTTTTACAGTAGCTGCTGCTACTGCCGTGTTTGTATTGGGTTTATGAATGAATGAACCACAGTGTATGTGATGAAACTAATCTACATCTACCTTAGAAAGAGATGAAAAAGGGCAGATTGCTGGAAGTACGTTAAATAATTCCTCCCCTCTTCCATTCACATCATAGCGAGCCGCAAACAACACCTACTGTTATCGCAGATGTCTTGATGGCTATGCTAATGTAAACGCCGTTCTCCATAATTGTTCTCCATTGTTCCACCTTATCAGGCCTTTATCTCCCACTGACATCACGTCACAACAATGGCATTTACAATCGGAGGCGGGGCTGCGTGTAACCTACAGTATATGGACATCGATGCCCCGGGGGTCATGGCCTTTGATATACAGTACAGATGACAAAAACAGATATTGGATACACACCAGTATGAGTTAAAGAAAATGCCTGAATCTGCCCCCATAGCGGCTCCGCTCGGCACTGGCAGATTAGCGGGACAATGTGGTGTATGTCTCTACTTTGAGCCATAATCATGTGACTGACCCAGTTTGTTTCCTTCCTAAATTTATCTGATGAGGCTCTCTCTGGACAGCGTCAATGGAATTACGAGCCAAATGAACAATTCTCATTGTCCCCCCCGTAAGTCGACGGAGCTAAACCTGTGGCAGCGACATGAAAGGGGGCAAAACATAGGAGGAGATGAATAAAGCATCTGTTCTTCCAGGAAAAAGAGGTATAAAAGCTCTAGTCATGAATACGTGAACGTTTTCAGGTCCTGTAAATTACAGTCGAGCCCCGACTCACATGACATGGTGGGATACCGCAACAGAGATCTGTTATCTCTATTAAGGTCCCTCCTCTGAGTCTACAGTATCATAACAGCCCGGGGGGGCTGTATACAACATTGCACTGTAAGTGTTGCATTTAACCCACATATAGTGTAAAAGATGGACCTGCCATGGGACTGTCAGGTGATGTGATAAAGTGCGATAAAACTCCACGTTAAATTAAAGTCTATTCCGTGATGTCATGTGGCAGGTCGTGTGCTACATAGAGAGAGAGAAACGCGAGGGCACACAGAGGCACATCTCTGTCATGGCCAATGAGCTGGGCGCGGGATGAGAAGTGGGGCAGTGCTTAAGAAACCACATGCTGGCCTAAACCATCAATCAGCTAACTCCGAATGGGCCCCAAGACGTAGCACATGTTTTTCTCATTTAATCTACATCATGTGTGCACGTGCCTTCAGAGCATGCTTACACACACACGCACACGCACACACGCATGCATGCACACACACATACACACACGCGTGCGGTTTTGTTCTGCAACAATAATGTCCGGTAGATGAGGGGTGGTGGTGAGTGAGGATTAAGGAGACTTTCAGTGGTTGGGGGGGCGTTGTCTCAGGGAGGAAGTCCGAGGGTATCCCTAAGGACCACCGCCCCTCTCGTCCTCTGCTCAACCTGGACACCTCAGGGCGGCTACCGCCCTTAACCCATAATGTGCTCACTTTCTCCATGGGCTGGCTGACCCGCTGAACTTGGTGTAATGGAACCCCGAATGGAAACAAGACCGCAAGGTCTGTCTTCGGAAATCCTTTTGGACCAAAATGCCAACATGTATCTGCATTAAGCATATTGATAACCGTGACATGAATGATGATTGTCCAATACTGTATCAGAGGGACTGACTGTATCCTCTGCAGTGCATCCAGCTGGGCTATGGGTTGCTCCAAGGAACAGAAGTGTCCATGTTGGGAGGGAAGCCGGGTGGGAAAGGCCATTTCTGACACACCGCACTGTACACTTCGATACAGGTTGGTCAGGGTATTATTGGTTCAGCAGGGAGAGGAACTAGGTCGGATAGCGTGATTCGATCTCCACATGCATGCATTATGTATATATTCGTATATATATTGCCAGATATACGACTCGTGTACTCGATCGTGTGTAATCCTCCCACATGACCAGCTCAGCTATAGGCGTTAACAGCAACAGGGACTATTAATGTATGTGTGGAGAAAAATGTAAAGGTTTGGGAATCCACTACTCTAGATGACATTAATTTGCTCGTCATATGCATGGGGGGTAGGGTGAATTATTGGAGAGATGCAAGAGGCTGTCTCCCTCAATCCAGACTAAACTCTTTATTTGATTTGAATGGACGTTTATAGAAACAACTGTGACTTAAAGCAGCTTTGGAAAATAATTGGAAACAGCAGGGCTCTCCCGCCATTGCACCAGCAATTGTGCCTAGTAGTGCGGAATGGGATACGACAGATATTAGATGAATATACACGGATGACGACAGCAAAAAGGGTATCAATCATGTTAAAGGCTTCCACATTTTTCCCATCCATGACAAGTTATAACAAGTTTAAACGTATTAAAATAATGGACGGGCCGGTTGTGAGAACCTAGCAGATATAGAGAGAGGACGTGCTGTTAACTTGTTTATCTGAACATCCATTTCTAAGTGTGTATTTATTTTATAAGACAACATCAGGGGAGTTTCACATAACATTCAGCACGCCAGTCTGAGAGAGAGAGAGATAGAGAGAGAGAGGAGTCAAGAATAGAATAGAGCGAAAGAGATGGAGAGAGAGAGAATAATATTTGTATAGCAAAAGGAAATGGTCCATGACAAATGTAGATTTGGATTTGGTTGCATGGGGATGGCCTGTGGGCTGTTTAGGAGACTTTCCCTGTACTGACCAGTACAAGGACTCTCTCACACACACACGCACGTGCACGAACATGAACAGGCGCATACATACGCACACATGCACACAGAATGCACATCATCATCATCATCAACAAAACTATGCACAAATCAAATTCAAGGGAAGTGTATTGCACACAGATACATGCACAATATATACACCTCATTTAGCTAACACAAAGCTTCATCTCTCTCTCTCACAGTCACACACAGGCAATATAGACATAGACAATCACAAACCACGCACACACACACACACACACACACACACACACACACACACACACACACACACACACACACACACACACACACACACACACACACACACACACACACACACACACACACACACACACACACACACACACACACACACACACACACAGGCCCATATCACAGACACACCCAGGCACTATTAAACACATACACAGACACATTGCAGACACACAACAGTCTCAGACGCAACGAATGCAGAATAAACACAGGCAGAGCAGCATGTCCTTTAAGGCCGTCACAAATAACAATGTAATCCGGCATTCACACCCTACAGAAACGCTCAAAGATAAACACTGTCTTTACGGCAGACTCATAAATAGCAATAAACCTCACACACATTTAGTTTTTTTTTCCGTCTTCGTCTTGTCCTGTACTTATACACGCAGCACGCAACAATGACAGATTCACAGATCCACAACCTACAACTGACATGGCAGAGCAGGTGAAGGAAGTAAAGGGATGACCCATGGGGTGATATAATGGGAAACTATGGCCCCCTGGACTTTTTTTCATTTTTGAGTGGTGCAACCACTCCAAGGAACAGCTTTGTCTATGTCCCAACCTATGTCCGTTTAGAGTACCAATAGGGGGTGCTGTTGCACCACTCGCTTCAGACTGGTCTGATTTTTGTAATAACAGCAACATCAGAGACATAAATCTGATGATGCCATATCAGTCAGCCTGAAGCAGGGGGCGAGGGCGGGGGGGGGGGGGTGGAAATATGTCAACAAGGAGAGAGTGAGACTAATAGATTTGGTACGGGGTGGATCTTCACTGGCTTTGACCCACATTCCTGAACCCCACCCACTGACACACATCCTCCACAATCACGCACACGCACACACGCACAGTCGCACACACACACACACACACACACACACACACCTTGCAGGGGGGGTCCTGTTGTGTCAGACACACATATCCGTTTACACCCCTCCTTCACTCCAAACGGTGAGTGACATTTATAATCCCCCCCTCATTTCGCTCAAAGTGCTGAGTGACATTTATAATTCCCACCTATGCAGTATACACTGTATTTTCTACAGTTAAAAGTGTCAGCTACTGTATAATTTGCACGTCCCGCTATTAGCAAACTGACCCCGGGCCCCGGGGTGAAGTCTGCTGTCAGGCTGGTTTCCTGAAACGGTTGATCTACTAGGAGAATTTAACACCGTGGGACGAATGAATCCTGTTGGTGTATAAGAGGAGAGTCCCATTCGAGATGCCCTCATGGTGATCCCTGATCCACTGGGAGGAGAGAGCAGTTTGACTGTGTTTATATTTATAACCATGGTCAGCTATACTCCTCTCACATGCAGTCCCAAGAATAACAATAGCATTTCACCAGGTGAAGGTTGAAAAATGAACAAACACCCGCACGCCGTCTTCAAAATGCAGTGAACCCACTTTAATAGGAAAACAGCAACGTTTCGGCCTATGCAGCCTTCATCGGTCTATCTTCATGAAGGTTAAAAATAAAACAATATAGCCTAATAGTACTTAAGAAATGGTGGACTATCTGTCTTTTAATGTTCATGTATTAGGTATGACCGAAATGGTCTTGATCAGGTATACATGTATCTGATGAAAGTTGTACTGAATGAATAAACTCCTCATTGGGAGCATCGTACACCTAGCCCGGCACACACACACACACACACACACACACATCATCAGCCAGACTTCCCGGTCCTTCATTGCCACCCCCAGTTCCTGCCTACTGAAGCATGTGTCCCTATAGCGATGACATCAGGGAACGACAGCTTTCTACCTCTGGTCCGCCCTGAGGCAGGACTCCAGAGAAGAAGGGAAGATATAACCTCATTGTCAGCTCTGTAGCAGTGGCCGGCAAACTGTGTTCTTCTGGATCGGACCAGTGAAGAAACACGGTGAAGGTTGCTGTATATTAGATTAGTCGATGGGTGGCTATTCCAAGACAGATTTTGCGCTTTCATTAGAAGGCGGGTGTAAGTGCCATCCAACCGATTCTCTTGTTTATTTGAAAGTGTCCATGTCTCGGAGCCATAGAGTAGAATCGGCTCAACGGTCGTCCTAAATATTTTTACTTTTAACATCTTACTAAGCTGGGATGACCTGATCTTATGCATGTAATTGCAAAGTCCTTTTGGGAAGAAGATATATAATTATGAACCCAAATACTTGTAGTCATCAACCCGTTTCAGAGGGGTGCATATGTTTACGTATTCATTTGCATATGTTTACGTATTCAGTTTTCGTCTCGTTGAGATAAAGACCAACACACACGCACACGCACACACACGCACACACACACACACACACACACACACACACACACACACACACACACACCCAGTGGGAAGAGGTACGTTGTGCACCGCTCTCTGAGAATTACAGCCAAGGGGCATTATACCTTGCATGCCCACCCAAGAGTTGTTATCAAAATACAGACGAGACAATCACAACTCATGTTTACAATGACAGGTGTCAGAGGTCAGGCAGGTTAGGGACGGGTGGTCACTCGGTGATATAGGGATAGGGTCAGCTGTCTCTGGGAGGGGTGTGTGTGTGTGTGTGTTTGGGAGGAGTACGGGGTCTCTCTGAGGGGTGTGTGGGAGGAGTACGGGGTCAAAATGCTCATGCCAAGGCCAAACTAGCCTCGGGACAGTCTACCCCACTGTAGGCTGTTGACACAGCAGGTGTCTTTATCAGCATTCTTATCTGTCAAGAGACAATAGACACACACACACACACACACACACACACACACCTCACTCTCCTCTGTGTGTGTGTGTGTGTGTGTGTGTGTGTGTGTGTGTGTGTGTGTGTGTGTGTGTGTGTGTGTGTGTGTGTGTGTGTGTGTGTGTGTGTGTGTGTGTGTGTGTGTGTGTGTCTCTCTCTCTCACTCTACTCCAGGAATGTGCTAATCTATCCATTATCCTCCTCCTATTCCTCCACAACAGTATCAAATCCTGTAAAATCGAGAGTGTAAAAAAATATTCAAATTAACCATTTGGGTAAATTGGTGTTAGATGAACATGGGGGATTTTCACTGCTAGGGAATGAAGGTGACTCACTCTCTAGTCTAAGCAGACTGAATGACCGCCAAGGAAGAAGCACTTCATTCTGTTGATATTATATAATCAGTGGAGAGAATGGTAGCCTATTCTCCCCAGGAGTAAATGGAAAATAAATTAGGCACAAAATCCTGAACTAAATCTTAACACTTATTTTCCGTCATTTAAGAGCATGTAGGAGGAGAAGGGCAGAGCAAACTCACATCATGTTCCCACTACAATGCTTCTCAAGTCAATTTGACCCATTCCTTAACCTCATTACGTGTGTGTGTGTGTGTGTGTGTGTGTGTGTGTGTGTGTGTGTGTGTGTTATGATTGCACGAGTATGCAGTTTAGTCTATGGGTGTGTGGGTGAGAGTTTACGCTGTTTGTTTAGCCCAGAGGTTCTACATTTTCACGTCAAGGGCTCCTTTTCTTCATAGATTAATAAAACTGTCTAGGTGAGATAACAGTGGAGCGTGTTAATCACTTTCACCCTGCATCCTTAATGGGCATGTCAAAAAAAAACATTCAAAGATAAAGTTTGAATAAGCTTAAGTGGATCTATGATCAAATTCTTACACATTGTCTAAATCAATGGTAAACGGTGCATTTATATAGCGCCTTCATCCAAGGCACTTTACATAGTGCATTACATTCACCAATTGCGGCGGAAGCCATGCAAGGCACCAACCAGCACATCGGGAGCAATTTGGGGGTCAGTGTCTTGCAACAAGGACACGTAGACAGGAGGAGCCGGGATTCGAACCGCCGAACCATGGATCATTGGACGACCTGCTCTACCTCCTGAGCCACAGTCGCCTAAGTTGTAACTTGTAATATTGAAATTAAAACTGTTCCTTCGTTTTTTTCTAGAGAACCCCAGGAACCTTTCAAGGACCCACTTTGGGAAGCAGCCTGCGCTGATTGCATGGGAGACCAAACAGGAGACTCCACCACTGGGTGAAGGTCACTTCCTTCTTAGTGTGGAGACAGACGGTACAGGGAGGAGATAAAGAACCTGAGCAGCCCTTGACTTGGACGTCTGCCAGTACGCTGATCTCTATCACCGGACTCCAATTAATTTAAATGCAGGTCACGACAACAAGAAAGGAGTAGAGAGAGAGAGTCGTTGAGGAAAAAGAAAACAAAAAATTATTCTTGCCGCTGCTTTTAACCTATACAGTAAAAATACAGTGTCAATTCAACTTTTGAGAGTGTGAAAATGCAGCCGTTATATATTTAACCCTGACCCTAGTGTGCCTAAACAGGGCCAAACATTCACCAAAAAAAAGCAGCTCTACAAGCAACACAACACACCGCAACATTGCACGTTGTGAGCTTGTAGAACGCCTATTTTCATCAAAGAGATTTGGTGTAGAGGGAAAAACACAGGGGCCTATGTAGCCTGCTGTACATGGCTCCAGTCGTATACCTGCATACTGTAGGCTTCAATTTGAGGGTTGAAGTGAACCACTGAGGACCAATGAGGATTTTACTGTGAGATGTGAGCTTTTCTGGGTGAATGAAAACTGTTTGTTTGTTTGTTTATCTTTCTGCCAGAAGAGTTTATGCAGTATATCCTGTTTAACTATTGCATTTGGATGTATACACACACAGTAAAATCCTGCAGTGTCGCATCACAGACTTCCTGTTGTGGAGCGAGCGATGCACAGCTCCAGTGATTGGACCAGCTGGGAACATGCAAAAATCCCCCCAACAGCAGATCCAGAATGTTGAAATCTTCTGATTATTCACATGACTAGGTTCATCGCTATTGTGTCATGTGATCAGTGACACAATAAAAAGCTAATTTTTAAAAGCTAATGGTCCCACACTTATGAGTCACCCTCTACCCACACAACTATGTTCTCTCTCTCTCTGTCTCTCTCTCTAGGGGGTATAGCCTGTCCAGATGTCCTACGTCCTGTCAAGCCCACACGTTGGAGAAACGCTGGTTCGGAGCTTTGCTTAACCTGATATCTCTGCTCTCCTACGCTGGTTCCTGAGTAGAAATGCAGCCTTCAGAGACGGGGGTCATCCCTAATGTTCCCAGGGTCCTATAGGGTTGGGGTTTGGGTTGGATTGGGAGTTAGAGTTGGGAGTTGTGGTTTGGGTTATGGTTGGGGTAAAACATAGGGCTGAGTGAGGGAACATGCATTGCTCCCTTAAGCCAAATTCATATACTTTGTCGTGTGACTAGTCTAGCTATGGTAGGGTATGATATGGATGTATTTGAGCAATTGAGGATAGCATATGTGACAGCGTAATTACACGCTTATTCCGAACAGGGTCCTCTGATGTATACCGCAAGACAAGACAATGTAAAAAAAAAAAAACACAATAACATAATAGGACCGTGAATAAAGATCAGGCAGAGAAAGGGCGTGTGATTGCAAATGGGTTGCATGAAGACACAACAGCAAGAGAGAGAGAGCAACTGGATTCTTGGTGAAAGGTTATAATGAAATCCATCTTACTGCGTGGTGAATAAACACTACGTTTTTTAATCATGTAGGTTGCAAGTGAGTTTTCCATCAGGGGAAAAAAAAGTATTGTTCTGACGTCTTTACTCGGTAGGGGGGAGGGGGGGGGGGGGGTTGGGGGGGATATTTTTGTGTTGACCTCTAACTGCTACTGTTTTCCACAACTGCTTCATGATGCTGGACAGTGTGTTTCCACTGGAAACCCAACCCACATGTTAAGGTATTGGCCGTGTGGCCTTCATCAACGGGAGCCAAACACTTGAGAGTTCAATCTCACAATAGTCATTCTAGTAGAGTGAACGCAGCATCTGCACAAGCTCGCCAAGCTTTTTTCCCCTAATCTCATGGGAGAGTCATACAAAAAAAGTGTTTTTCTCCTATCATCACCCCCTTTTTGTCTGGCTGTTTCCAGCTCTTTCCATCCAATGTTGTTGTTCATGATTGTGAACAGTTTCATGGATCTTCTACTTTTAAGCAAAAAAAGGTGTTTTCCCCAACCATTAAGACCGCTATTTCCTCTGGCTGTTCCCCTATGATTTCTCACAAAATCAGTGGTCTAAATGGAGTTGACAGGATAGACCTTTAATATGGCCTAATTGCTTTAATACAAGTGCAACTACTGGCATTATCTCTACAGAGCAATGCAGGCTTGTCTTTTTCTGTAAACTCTCCTCTCGTCCTCCTCACAGCAGGAAGGAAGGAGATCCAAACATCACACACAGCTGGAATAATTCGTCCCGTCACTCTCTGGTTTAAAAAACATCTGATCTCATCTGATAGTCCAGACTAGTATATTATATCCAACGGTTTTTAACTACTTTGCTTTGTGAACTAAGGATCCGTTTAGCTATACAGCACACAATAAAATCATTATATGTATATATTACAGGTCAATGTGATCACATATTTACACTCTCCGAGTTACAAATGGTCAAATGGAACACTGCAGATTTGACTGTATGGACAGAAGAGTCGAATTTCAAATGGCTGATTTTGAGATAGTCTGGGGGAGAAAGGGTCTAGGTTGGAGGCAGACTGTGGACAACATAATTCAGGTGCAATTAAAAAATAAATCAACAAAAATAATCAGGGTTAGGGTTATAAATCTCTAGAGCAACTGCACACCACTGCAATACGTGAACTCTCAGTGATGGTCATAAATTAATGCTGTTTATATCAGGGGTGTCCAGATGACTCAACAAATGGAATGGTCATGTATTTAACTACTACATTGAAACGAGACTCGACCGAGTCACCACAGCACAGCCGGAATTAAACTACATACATAAATGCACTGCAAACAAGCTTCTCCCAGGCTCGGTATATAATGACATTATTTATGATGCCATTATTCTTACGTGTAAAATGGGTATGCTTTTCAAGAGGTACTGTACCATGAATGGGTTACTGGGCTACTCTGTAACAACACAATAACATTTCTTTTAGATAATTCACAAGTTCTTGACCAAAATATCCCTTAAATCAAACTGGAATAGTTAGTGGTGACGTGTTGGAAAAGGAAAGAAATGACACAGATGACAAGTGGTAAGCTAAATCATCTTTTTGTCACACTTACTGTAGGCCTACCATTATTTAGTGCTTCCCTCAAATAACATTTGGTGAGAGGCCAGTATACTTAAAATCCTGCATGACCAAAAGCAAAGACAAACAGTGATACGTACTGTACATAGAAGGCTATAAGATCTAAGATAGAAGATCATTCTAAGAGGTAAAGGTGAAAGGTAATAGGTATAGGTATAGGCCTATATTTGTCTGAACATTCCTTCTAGAGAAAGGAGTGAATGGTTCCGTTTCTATTCCAAACAGGATCATGAATGAAAAGGTTATCATAATTGATAATGAAACACTGTGCGCAGTGGACTGTTTTGTGTCAGTCTACTACGCACACACAGACGCACACACACACACACACACACACACACACACACACAGAGTTGGGATTAACATTCATTCCATATCTCCTTACCCTAACCTTAATCATAGACAATCTAAGTTATCTAACCTTTTCCCATGCATGAAAGTTGAAACCGCAGAAAAATTAGACTGAGCTGGACACCAATTTTGCACACAATTAGACATGTGTCCCCAATCATCTGGTTTGTGATGTCCAAATTGTCCCAATTCCCAAAATGTGGCCTGTCAGGTCAGGAACACGCACACACACACACACACACACACACACACACACACACACACACACACACACACACTAAACCTCAACAAAACTACTGTACTCTGCCCCACCCTCTATCTCGAAAACTTCTCTCTCTCTCTTCTCTCTCTCTCTCTCTTCACCAGAAGAGAGTTTTCAGTTTTGAGTTTAATTTGTCACAGTAGGACTACAGTGAGTCAACAGATTAACCAACACAAGACATATATAAACATAACATTTTTAAAGTATAGGCTATTTTAATCACCATTTTGACAAAGTGTTCAATATTGGAATAATGCACACCATAGGCTATAGATAGCCTAATTATGAACTCACGTGAGTTATATCAGAACAAAATGTGAAACACAGACGTTTTTATCAATTATACACAGGATTGTAGCCAATAAGCCACAATATTAGCCAGATGCGCTCAGGCTCTCACTCTGCAGTAACAAGAAGTTAAGAGAGAGCAAAGCGCAAGGAAGGAGATGCGCGTGTTTCAATGAATCTACAGTATACCGCTTCGGAATTATCAACTGAAATGTCCTGTATAAGTTATGATAACGGTACAAAAATGATTCAAGTGAGCTTACCCCATCTGCTCCTGCCAGGTCTACGGTTGAGGACAGAGCCGCCAGTAGAAACAGAGTGCAGGTCGGTAACAACATCATAGTGGAATCTATAGCCGCTACTGTGCAAGAATGGCTCCGAATAAGAAGAGCACCTGTTGAGAACAGCGTATTCTCCGTTTAGCTTCAAGTAAAAAAAATACAGGTTAATATCGTCAGAGCACAAGCAGCACGTTTGGCTGCATCTTTGCCCGAGACGATGTGAGAGGTTGTGATCAATGCAACTTAGCTCTTGTTTCTTGTCCACCACCCCACCACACCCCCCTTGGAAACGACCACCCATCGCCCATGCGAACAGACACAACCCTGTTTTTGCAAACACTTTGACTTTTCTCCGTAAAGGAGAGGGACTACTCTTAATCTTTTGGAAGTTTTTGCACAGTATTTGAGGTAACTTTGATGCGCGTGTACCTGTAGCATTACTTTTCCTGCTTGGGATCAGCGCATCTTTGTAGCCTGCCAGCGGCGACCCGTTATAGACACTGGATTTTCTTTGCCACTGTGAGAGACCGTAAGTAAATCACTTTTATTCGTAAAACTAATCGTTTAAAATCAAATGTAATATTGTTATTTTAACATTGTGAGAAGCATGTAGACTCGTCGAGCCATTGAGGTAGACTTTATTATAGCCCTATAATGAAAGAAAGGAGACTGGATCTTAGCCCCACTGCAAAGTATTTTACACTTAATTTTAATATAGGCCAATATAGGCTAATAATAGGCTCATTCACATTTACCGTTTTTTTAAAACAATTACTGTGAGTCTGTGACTCATGTGAGCCATTTCCCCCTGCTTTCAACTATCGCATGCAGGCTTGTTTGTCTGATCTGACCCTGTTAATTTTGACTTTCAACAGTTCATCAATAACACAGTATCGTAGTCTGATAATAATAATAATTAATGATTGTTAATTCATTGTAATGTAACGGTCCGTTTCAGGTTGCGCTCCCGGACGGTAGACATGCTTTAGACCCGTCTCCGCACCACAAGGAATTATTACAGCGGAGTAGTATAGGAATGACGTTTGAAGTCCGGCTGAGTGGAGTCATGCCATCACAGCAGCACGCCACACGGCTCAACAATTTGAGGCAAGTCGCTTATTGTTAGGCCAACAGTGCAGTTAAACTGTGATTAGTCTTAATGGATTACTTACAACACCTGATTTATTGTGGGGGTAAATTAATGCTGTCACTTTCATTCCGCTATCTATCCCTTCAGGTGTCTGCTTTTCTGCCTCTTCGTGGCCATCCTCGCTTCAGGAGCGCATGCAGTAAGTTATACATATTATTTTCACCATTTGCGATAGGCTATAGTAGCCTAAGGCTACTGTTTGTATGCACTTGCAATGTGGGCCATTCAATTCAACCATTCGACACAGCATGCAGTGCCAGTGTTTAGGGTTGTCTCCTCAACAAGCAAGTCTCTTCTTTGGAGGCGGAGCTGCCTCTGTCTAGGCATCTGTAGATGGTGGGCGTGTCACTTGATAAAACTCCTAATTGGGTAGTTAAACTGCCTAGAATGTTGTAGGCCATTGATGATAAGGTGTAAAGTAGGTATAGTTGTAGGTATAGTATAGAAGGGATTCTTCAAGCCAGGTAGGACTTTTGAAAGGGTGCATGTGTTTGGTCTGACTTAAATGGTGCATTTATATAGTGCCTTTATCCAAGGTGCTTTACATACATTGTGCATTACATTCACCCATTCACACACGTTCATATGCCAATGGCGATGGAAACCATGCAAGGCACCAACCAGCACATCTGGAGCAATTAGGGGTTCAGTGCTGTGTTCTTGCTCAAGGACACTTCGACACTAACTCTGGGGAAGCCTGGGTTCGAACTGGCAAGTTAGGTTAGTTTTAACCTGCCACGGGTTAGTTTTAAACTGCCACGGGTTAGTTGTAACCTGCCATGTATGTCGGGAGCCACGGGTTAGTTTTAACCTGCCACGGGTTAGTTTTAACCTGCTGCACATGTTGGGAACGACGGTGTTGTCGAACTACTGCCTGTCGGACTGTTAGTATGTCTAACAAACGTATGCAACCCCTTTTGAAACACCAATGTCGTGACTCCAGGTAGCGACCCCGCCTCCCCACACAAACGGTGTCAAAACAAACATTAAATTCTCTTTATTGTTAATGGCATTTAATGTTTGTGTTTTTAAAACAAACATTGAATTAAACACAAACATTAAACCTGTATATAGGCCCAAAAAATAGTTTGTCAAGACTAAATGCACATAATTAGCCTGGAATGTGAAATCCAACCTGATTCACTCCCTGACGGGAGACCTGGCTTATGATTGGCTGGGATGGGCCGTCACATGGATAGGAAGCGCTCCGCTGTGTTGACTTGGACAGCGTGTGAGGCGGGTGTAGACATGGCGGAGGAAACTATGGGGGGGGGCGAGGATTTACGATTATCTCCCTATTGGAACATAACTTGCATAACGTTGCGAACTTCGCAACGTTCGGCACGGCAACTGTCTGCGGTGCCACTTGTGGCTATATGGCCAAACTGGTCCTAAATGTTCTAATATGAGAAATAAACATGGGCGAGATATCCACACTTCTGGGCGAGATATCTACGCTTTGGGGGCAAGCTATAAAAGTTTCATCCACATCGGTCCAACGATGCCAGAGATTAGCTGTTCATAGATAGATACATACAAACAGACGGAAGTTCACAACGCCTCGCATTGGGAGGGAGTCTGTCCTGTGAACGTTGCACTAAAATGCCTTGCACACTGACTGAGACACAAACAAAAGGTTGTTCTTTAGAGGTTCTTTGGGGTTCGTGGTTGAGGTAGCATTGCTGCCGAACAAACAAAGAACCTGTTAAGCCCCTTTATGGTTCTTTAGAGAAGTTGTTCCCAAACCTTTTCATGTCAATGACTCCCAAAATTACCCCCTCATTAGCCTGCAGACCAGATCTACAAGCTCATAGCGCGGCGCTATGAGACCAGGATCGGCGGCCAAATACATATAATTGTGGGGATCCTTGACATGAATACGTTTGAGAACCACTGACATAGAAACATGGGTTTTTTCAGAAAACTGTCAGGATTTAGAAGACATTTTGTAGAATCGGTCTCGGTCGAAATGTATTAATGAATGCTGACATTTGGGATTTTAATGTTGATTGTGAAAACCTTAACCCTATCGTGTGGATGGGTCGAGTGTTGACTCAACTCTGTTGTGTTAACTGATTGGCTTGGCTCCCTGATTGGACCTGTTCCATGTGGTGAATTTCCCATGTTTATTCAGTTATCTGATGAAGGCCGGATGACTAGTAGTATGATTAGTATAACATTGTATGTAAGTGAACATAGTGTGTAGGACTCTTTTAACGGTTTTATGACATTAATTTTCTTGAAAAGTTGAAGTTAAAGCTCTATACTACTACTATATGATAGTAATCATTGGTAGAGTGTTTGTTCAGTATCAGAGGTCTACCCAAACTCTAACCCTTTAATAAACAGTAAATATATTTCCAGGTGGGTCACCAATTTCATCCAGAGAAAGAACCCATTTATCAGCTTCCAATTCGGATTTTGTCCGCTAATCTTTTGGTTCATAGCTTCTTTATACTGTATCCTGAATGAGTTATCTCGCATGATTGGATGAAATTGGTTTCCAGACCTGAAAAAGTATGTTCTGTTGTTTAAAGAGCCGAAGAGATGGGGAGACATCTGTTACTGAAGAAATACTCAATGGTTACTATGGGAAATGGGAATAGAATAGAATAATAATTAAACACTAAATTTAACAAAAACATACCATGACACTTACGCCCTCTTTAGCCGAGGATGACACACCAAAAAAAGAAGAAAATCGTAAAATCGTAAAATCTTCTAATTTCATCTCATTCAAAAGATTATGATGAAATGTCAAGTTATCTAGTTTGTAAACATCTGCCGCAGCCCGCAGGCAGATGTTTTTCTCTCTCCGGTTAGGCAATGCACTAGCAGATCTACATGCTCACAATGCGTTGCAGCACGACGTGTAGTGAGCTTGTAGATTTGCTATCGTGGGTGCGTGACACTCGCACACAACTATAACTCCGGCTATAGGTCTCACCTTTTCCAAAACATTGAATCATCCTGCTGCCAAACGCCAACTAGAGAATGTTTGAAGGTGTAGCCTATACCTGCTCCTCGGGTCACTATAAATCCCCCAAATCCCCAGAAGAAATGCAGAGGTCATAACCTCAGTGTTCTCAGTTATAACTACAGGCATGTACTGTAGGCAAGGAGGCAGCATCTTGAATAAAGGCCTTCTTATGAATTCAGATTAAACAGATAAGGTCAGAGCAACGTATATGATCCTTAACCTAGGAGGGATTATGGGGAAGGTTCACAACGTCTTCAGAAATTATGATATGCTGCTTGACCTTTGAGATTATATCGCTGTAATGTATGTACTGTATGCACTGTGTATGCACAAGAGAATGATTCGCAAACAAACAACAACAAAAACATATCAGTTTCCTTGAAAACACCAGACTAGGACTTTTTCACTTCAGGAAAACACTTCCTTTACAGTGCCAATATTCTTCCTGCGTAATGAGAAAGTGTTAGATAAGAATATAAACGTTGAAAGTCAGTTACCAGTTCCCTTCTTTTCTCTCTCTCTCTCTCTCTCTCTCTCTCTCTCTCTCTCTCTCTCTCTCTCTCTCTCTCTCTCTCTCTCTCTCTCTCTCTCTCTCTCTCTCTCTCTCTCTCTCTCTCTCTCTCTCTCTGAGGCTAACAATCCAACTCACTGATTTACTGAATTTAATTCCACAAGGATTGTAACTCATTCATCTGGAAATTTCAAAGTATTTAATTTGGGCTGTACTCAATTTAATGAATTTATGTCATTAAAAGTGTTTCATTCATCAGTAGCTAATACAAAACAGTTATAGATAATTGTCCATGTAATCTTCTTAAATTCCCTTTATTATTATATTATATCCAGAGAGAGGGGGGGGGGTGATAGGGGGAAATAAATCAGGATAAACATGGTTCACTCACATATTTATAGACATGAATGACTCTCTTTCAAGACAAGAAACAAGAGAAAAAAAAGATTCCCTTTAGGATGTCACAACTAACAAAACTCTCGGCTCTGCTCCGATGACAGTGAATGGTGGTCTGATAATGTAGTCGTGTCCCAATTCAGGGGCTATACATCCACTTCAAAGGAAGTGTTCTACAAAAGGCGTGTGTCTTTCGTAAAGTGCTGAATTATGGTAACCTGACTCCAGACGCCAGATTGCGATGGTATTGAGTTCACAAGTTCCCTCCTCCCCCTATACCTGCATCTGGTCTCTCTCTCAAGCAGAGACGATGAACCCGAAGCAGCGGGACAAAAATCTGATAATCTCCATAAAAATTAGTCCTGTGTTTACATTTGCGCTGTGGCACAGCTTCAATACGTCACTCTCTAGCGGCCGCGTACGGCCGCATACGGCCGCATATCGCTCCGGTCAGGATTTGATCGGAGTGCATCGTCTCTGCCCGAGAGCGACCAGATGGGAAGCAGGAGGAGGAACTCACTACTGCCACCATCTGGAGTCACGTTAGAATGACGGGCCCCGAATTCGAATTGGACCACATGACCTGAGATCAGATTCTAACGCACAGAAGAATGGTGGTTCTTTAACAGTTTGACTGTTTTTTACGATTAACCCGCATTTTAATCAACCCCCCTTCACTGCCGAGATTGTTGTATTACCTTTAGAGCATACGCTGAATTATTTGGGCTTTTAATCCGCGAAAATCCATCAAAAAAAGCTCCCGTGGTTTGTTATGATCTGTGTGTAGCATCCACCATCTTGGTGCACCCGGAAGACGCACACAAGATTGGTTTCAATGAGGCGTTGCATCCAATGCATTTCCATTGGCCTCAATTTCCCAGAAGCCCTAGCAGCCCACAGCATGTGACGATTTCCGGTTTCGTCATCACAGCGAAGCCATCCAGTCTCATACTCCGCGACGAAGACGGATTTTCTTTTGATTCATTACATTACGGCGGATTAAACACATAAAACAAAAGGCGGGTATGTCCGATACGGCAGCGACATTAACCTGGAGTAATCCATTCAAGGCACGGAAACTGTTAATGCATTTTGACCTGAGATCAGATTCTAAAAATGTCTTAAATCCTGACAGTTTAAAAAAAATAGCAGACCTACAAGCTTGTAGCGCGCCACTCGGTGGCGTGCTATGAGCTTGTAGATCTGCTATTTTTCAATAGCTAAAGCATGACATGATGCTAACACCAAAATGGGTTCCCGCCCAGAATGGGTTAAGCCAGTACTGAGGGTGATCATACATTTTAGCACCAAAAGAAATGTATGCTGATCCAAAATAAGCCTGTATTCTATGTAAACACATAGAAATATACACGTTGAAAGTCAGTTTCCAGTTCTCTTCTACTCTCTCTCTCTCTCCTATTCCTGGCTCTTCTAAAAGTTTCACTGAAGACAAGTCTACTCAAAGTAAATAGAGGGATGCCTCATGAAAAGATCATGTTTCTTTGATATTCATTCAACATGGCTCCGTTATGTTTTCTGTTATTCTTGGTCTGCCGCTCTCTTGACCTATTCGCTGCACATCAGTTGATTTGATATTTCCATGTCCAACCACACCATTGTAACGTCGATTCACTATTTATATACTGTGTGTGTGCACGTGTGTGTGTGCGCGTGCATTGCGTGTGCGTACAGTATGTGTTCATGTTTGCACGTGTTTTGCTCTTTCGGTCTCTCGCTCAGGAATGTTTGCGTCAGTGTCAGATGGTTTAATGCTCTATAATAAGACATTTTAATATCATACCCTGGCTCTCTTCAGATGCACACAGATTTTCCACAGGACCCAAATGAAAGGGCCCCGTTGTGTATTTGTTGTTATCAGATTTTGTGAAGGGCTGATGAAAAGCGTGTGACACTGCTCAGGCCCTCTCTGTGTACTGTGAGGAGAGGCTCAGCTACTGGGAGACTATTTTTAGATCAACAGCATCCGTGACTCCCATATGTACCATAACCGCACCGGCGATTCTCAACCTTAACCCATTTTGGACTGAGGTAGATTTAAAAAAAAAAGGCTTCTAAATCCTAACATTTATCTGAAAACCTCATGTCAGTGGTGCTCAACCTTTTTCATGTCCCCCCAAGGACCCCCAGAATTATCTCTATTGGGCCACGGACCCCCATCTCAAAATATGTAGTTAAAAATGTTCGCTCTGAAATATATATTCAAAGATTTGCACCACATTTTCACGATTTTTGTAGATCTGCTATTTTTCAATAGCTAAAGCATAACATGATGCCAACACCAAAAGGGGTTCCCGCCCCAAAATGGGTTAAACACGTCGTCGCAATGCAACATGTGAGATTTCAGGTCGGGTGTTTGTGCTATATTCGTCCAAACAACAAAGTTTAATGGTTAACTCAGAGACTGTACACATGTATGTACAACATTTTAATGATACCAGGAGAATAGAGCTAAGTGGATGTTCTGCATCGCTTTGCGATAATGTTTCCGTCTCTTCTTCACTAGCAAAAAAAGGGTCCACGTGTCATTGACTTATAAGCTAGTGAAATCTTGTTTGTTCCAAGAGGATACCGGACAGTGGCGTGCACAGATAGACACTAGGGGTTGCTAGAGCACCCCCTGCCCTTTTGATTAAAAAAAGCTTCTAATATATTATTTAGGCCCCAAAATCTATAAATCTCACACTATTAAGGCAACCGGCCCCTTTTTTCACTTGAGCACCTGCCCCTCTAAATGTCTGTGCACGCCACTGATACCGGATATATTGTGTTCAGAGCTTTACAAAATCACACCTGTGTGGGACGTGTGAAGTTAGGGTCGCTCGTGTCATGGTACAAATTTACGTCATATTTGGCGGACATTTGACCCGATTTCTCCTTTCATTGTCAATGGCAAATATTGAGACGTGTGGTGACAAAAGCTGCTAGCACCCCTCTCAAAAATGAAAAAAACGTGTCAGGGAGTTTGGAAAGTTAGTATTTGCTGTCATGCTCACCGAACTCTCTGTCGATGTTTTTACATCCAAGCCACAACTTGATCATCAATCTCCGTGGCTTCTAAGAAACGCCATCTGTCTAATATCAAAGCTGTATGTGACCCCCGGGGACAGTTTCACTTCTCTGAACCGACCCTTGCGGCACCGCCTGCGCAGTACAATGCAACTCTTTCCCACCATCTGTCTACATGTGATGCTTTACATGTGGAAATCCCCAGCATATGTGCAAATATGTGCTGTTGATGTGTTCTTTCTTTTCCCAATTCTTGCGTTCCTCTACGGTAAAAAAAAAAATCACTCCCGTGTGAAGTGAGGGGCGCTCTTATCATTATACTGTACATCATCTCATGAACACCATGAACATATAGCAGATTTGCTCGTCTACATATGACGTAAATTTTCCATTCATTGTCAATGGCATTTAATGTTTGTGTTGCCACAAATTCACGTCATATTTGGTGGACATTTTGACCTAATTTCTCCTTTCATTGTCAATGGAAAATATAGAGACGTGTGGGGTCAAAAGCTATATACAGGACCTCAAAAAAGGAACCAAATGGAATCGTGTGGCACTCTCTTGATCCACGTACAGTATGGATCGGCATGGATGGCTCCAGTCAGTGTGGATTCTGGACATGCACTCTAAGAGGGCCAATAATGTCAGTCATCTATGAAGCCAGTCGTCGGACCGTGACATACTGTATCGACTTCATGAGCATGACATATGACTCCAAATTTGGGGAACTGAGTGTGTGAACTGAGTGGTGCTGTACTGTACTCGTGCTGTAGTACTGTACTGTACTGCACTGTACTGTACTGCATGCCAATTGGCGTCCTCACTTTCTTTTGCGGCTTTCGCCTTTTATAGAGAGACAGACAGTAGGCTGACAGGAAATGGGGAAGAGAGATGGGGGGGGTGACATGCAGTGAAGGCCGTCGGGGTCGGGAGTCGAACACCCGGCACACTGCCAGACTTGTACTACCGGCCTAGGTGCCTGGACCGCTGAGCCACGGCCCAGGCCAAGCCGTCTTCATTTCTGCCCTCACTTTTTTTTATCCTCAATATGTACTTTGCTCAGCCAATCAAATCATCGCCATGGGGTGATCATCAGCCAATCAAATCATCGCCATGGGGTGATCATCAGCCAATCAAATAATCGCAATGATTCACACACACACACACACACACACACACAAAGCTGGGCATAGGAGGGGGGGCTAGCCCCCTCAAAAATAGACGGTAAAACAGGAGGTGCAATGTGACTCCCCGGCTTCTCGCCAATTGAGACACAAAGTCGAGTGTGTCTGTGTGTTTATGACCAAGGTCAGCCTTGTCAGTCATGCCCCCTTTGACTCTATAGTACCATGCTACAGGCCATCTGGGACACCTATATAGACCACAACCCTCTCTCCAAAAGGACCCTATTTTGTTAGGATTTCCTGCTTGCTCTGTCGTCCACACAGAGATGCCATACTTTATTGGGAGCACACACACACACACACACACACACACACACACACACACACACACACACACACACACACACACACACACACACACACACACACACACACACACACACACACACACACACACACACACACACACACACACACACACACACACACACACACACACGGGGTTTAGCAGTCTCCTAAGGAGTGGGAAGGAAAAGGCCTCTGAAGGCAGTAATGTTAACAGGATGTTCAACAGAGAGAGGACAGGACTCTCGGAGATGATTTGATTCTCCTATAGAATTGGAGAATGTCTTTTTCAAGATGTGTTCCATTTCCAGCCCGCTGGACGGATAGGAGATAATGCTGGCAGCGGATGAGTGTATATTAGTGGGGGAAACAGGTCTGTACAGTGGCGGTACAGGATCTCTACCAAAGCTGGGCGACCCATGCTAGCCGCGCGTGACGTCTGTTTTAGCCATTACTCTAGTTTGTGGCTAAGTGGATGATGATGATGGATGTTGTTGCTGCCTGTGCCTATTTGGCACAGTGTTGTATACTGCAATTTACTGTATATCCGTCGTGGTTCCATGCACGATAAAATCCTCTGTCTTATTCCTAATTTACTCTCTGTCATAATACATTATGGGCCTTATTTATAATATTATATATCGATAAACTCATAACAGCTTATGTATATAAGCTCACACAACGCGTCGCGTTCGCGGCGCATTGAGAGCTTACAGATGGGCTATTTGTCGGCCGTCACTTTATACTCGCACAGTTACATTAAAACGCTGACGATTTCACAGGGCACGACTAATAAAAACAATGCGAGGGGGGGGGTTGTAGGAAACATGTGCCACTTTTCATGAGTGCATGCACTGAGGCATTCACACATTAACCCATTTTGACTTGAGGACGATTGAAAGAAATGTCTTCTAAATCATGACAGTTTTCTGAAAGATGTTTCTATGTCAGTGGTTCTCAACCATTTTCATGTCAAGGACCCCCCAGAATTATCTGAATTTGGCTGCGGACCCCCATCTGAAAATATGTTGTTCCAGGGATGCCCCAGAAGCAAAGCATTTGAGTTAGAAACGTTCGCTCTGAAAGAATATATATTCGAAGATTTGCGCCACATTTTCAATTTTTCAATAGCTAAAGCATATTATGATGCCAAAAAACACCAACAGGGGTTCCCGCGCAAAATGGGTTAAGTGTGAATGAGTGCCGTGTACAGGCGTCTTCCCAATGGAACACAGTCGCGTTTTGCGTATTGAATGTTGGTTGCTCAATGGAGGAGGAAAGCATGCGTCTAGGGTCGAGAGGAAGATGTCTGACGCTGATAAGGGCAGAGAGCAACGGCATGCAGAGCACATCCCCTGCTGCCAAAATGTAGTCAGTGATTGAGACTGCCCCAGCTGTAACAATCAGGGGAAAAGTCCATTGTATACTGGAGCTGTCAGGAAACCACAGTCACTCTCAGATGACAAGCCCATGTGTGGAACAACGGGATTTCCCTATCACTTGGTGTGTGTGTGTGTGTGTGTGTGTGTGTGTGTGTGTGTGTGTGTGTGTGTGTGTGTGTGCGTGTGTGTGTGCGTGTGCTACAAATTACCTCAGAGATTGACCCCTCTGACTCCTATTGCCTATGGGAACTGCATCACAAACGCACATACACTCAAGTACGTTTATGTTTGCATGCCTTACAACACAAAAAGTTGTGTGTGTGCGTGCGTGCTCGCACGAGAGCACACGTGTCTGTGCGCGTGTGTGCGTGTGTACTGTACATGCGACTTAAAAGTACATGAATGTCTTTTGTTCAGTTTGCCAGCAGTATTTTCCACGAAATGGAACTTTCTTTGGGGATTATTTGAACCGTCACACGGGGGCTAGGCATTGTGACAGTCAGGAAGGGTTTTGCGGGCTTGGCTGTTTGCCTCCATTGGTTTTAGAAAATGCCACCACAGGGTTGATATCATACCGTACAAGTTGTTTACATCAACCTAATTGTGCTGTATTCCCCGCATCGAGGTTATCTGAGGGTTGCATGGACACGGACCCCATTCAACTTCTCCTTCTTTGTGACCAGTTTACCGGTGTAAAGGGTTGGGGGGGGGGTGGGGGAGATATTTTTGGTACCATACAACAACGCTGACGAAGGCTTGACGCCGAAACGTGTACGTTAGCGCCGTCACCATGCCAATTTATATATTTAAATAAAAGTGTCTTAAAATACATTTTCTGTGAATGTTGGTATTTTCTTTTAGAGTTTTATTGTAGCCTAAAGATATTTTTTGGTACCGTACCAGTTACCCATGCATGGCAGACCCTCTTGAATAAGAATAAGATTTAATGAATTACGACACTAAGCCGATTTGCTCAGACACGTCAAATTGTCCATTCATTGTCAATAAATGGATAATGAATGGAATACTAGCTAAAAGAGTACCTCAGTCTCTTAGGTCTCAGTCTCTAGGATATAGTATTCATAGTCATATCACATTATCACACAAAGGCGATATTGGTGATATAGTGTAATGGGAGCACCGATATCATGGCGACCGGGCTCAGCACCTGCTCAGTATACCCTGATGGCCAACCGTCCAGGCCAGGTATCCTTGTTTTCTTGTGTATCTTGAAGACCCAGGCCCGTTGCAAGTTGCTTTATTCTAGTCCTCTACCCTGAGGCATCCCCCACCCTAGCATAATGAGCAAGGGTTAGGTGAGTTATGGGTGTGAGACCAAGTAACCTGACCAGTTTGTTTTGAGAGGTCTGCTGCTTCTGGAACCTCTCCACCAGTGTTGATTAAACGAAAAATGTTCGTCGACTACCTTTTTTCACTGACGAAAACTAAATGGAAACTAAATGAAAACTAAGCTATGATGACTAAAACTAAGACTACTGACAATTTAAAAACTAGACTAAAATGTTGAGAAGGGACTGGTGGACAAGAGATCCAGTATGAGCCATTCATCAATCAACCGTAGATGTATTCGACTAAAATCGTATGACATTTAGTTGACTAAAACTAGAGTAGTAGTATTCAATAGTTTTAGTAAAATTAGAATAGTATTCAAGTGACTATAACTAAAACTAAAATAAAAATGTACCGCCAATAACAACACTGCTCTCCACTGCATGCCACGTCAATGGACACGGAGCTCTGCCCTTTCATCTGCTTGCTGTATAGTTGACGATCATCTCCTTGGTCACCTTTGACCCCACTGTGTCACAGTGATCTGACACTTCATCAACACACATGAGGCATTGGGTCAAGTTTGTGCTGTGTGCTGAAATTAGAGCCTGTCCGATTGATCGGTCAGGCAATTTCAGCCGGTCGACGTTGGCCTATATATCACAGATATAGGTATGTGATTCCTTTCACAGCAAATAACTCACAGAACGAAATGCTTGGCCTGTATGTGCGCATGCAGATGCGGGTCAACTTAGGTAAATTAATAGTCAGGAATTTACTGTGTATACTTACTGTACACACACAATGCATTTTGAAACAAACAGGACTTGCCAGGAGGGCGGTTGCCAAAGTTCAGGAAAGTGCATGAAGACCATATATCTACAATGAATTCCTGGGCTTTCTTTCTGAAAGATGAATGCCTTTAATTAGTTGGGCCTATTTGCGTTCCCCTTCTCGGAGGCAGGCAGGATGTGTGTGTGCATCATTTTCTCACTGACTGCACGTGCGCCGCGGCAATTGTTGGCCATGTTTATCGGCACGCTCAGTGTGATTTCTGAAAGGAAACATCCTGAGTATAGGATTGTGTTGTGAACAGAAAATAAATGGATCATCCCCGAGACCCGCACTCTAAACAGGAAAAAGGAAATGGTGGGTAGCCAAATGTGTCAGGGTTTCTCTTCAAGGACCCTCAACCTTTTAACTATGTAAAAAGGTCCCCCATACATGGTTTGGTCACGCCAGAGGATATTATTTATTTACCGAGTTGTGTATATGCCTTGTGTAAACCCAGAACCGCTGCATATTGTACACAGTATAGTGAGAGAACCAGAAAGGGGTTTACAATGATGCATGTGTGTGTTGTGTAAGCGAAGCGAGCGCGCAAACACCGCCTGCGTTGGTGGCCTTTCTTTATGCTTTGGTCTCACTTGCTATAGCCTGCAGCAAAGTTGACTGCGTTTTTTTAATCCAGCGCCTTAGAAATAAATGTGTTGACAATCCTTATTGAAGAGCTATGTATACTGCTACATTATACCTCCGTACCTTGATGACACATTGCTCTGGGCATCCTCAACTCAAACTTTATTTACATAGCACGTAACACAACGACCAATGGTCGACTAAAGTGCTGTACAGGTTAAAAAAATCACACCCGTGTGAACTGAGTGGTGCAACTCCCCACCTCTCTCTCTCTCTGTCTCTCTCTCTCTCTCTCTCTCTGCTGCCACACTATCAAAAGAGCCGCGCACATTTTACATTTTTACATCCCTCTCTCTGTTTCTGCACAACAGCGCCCCTACTGGTACTCATTATGGTGCTCATTAACACATACATAGGTGAACACATAGGCGGACACGGACATTGCCGTTCCTTGGAGTGGTTGCACCACTCAAAAATAGAAAAGACAGAACAGGACATGCAAACATACAGTAATCCTGTACACATGGCCTGCACACTGGCAGTGCTCAGGGTTTGTTTTCTATGGATGTGCACGGTACTGGACCATTAATTTTGACCCGACCTGGTTCCCATTTTGCCACATAGATCAGTGGTTTGAACTTGAGGGAGTTCCAGGGGGTCCCCAGCTAAATGATAGTTAGGAACCAAATGTACCCTTATGGGGCTGTAACTCTGAGAGTGTACAAATGGATCCAAACGGACGCTAATGGGTCCGTTTGGTTCCATTTGTACATTCTCAAAGTT
Organism: Protomyctophum parallelum; assembly: GCF_964188405.1. NCBI lineage: Eukaryota > Metazoa > Chordata > Actinopteri > Myctophiformes > Myctophidae > Protomyctophum > Protomyctophum parallelum. Next base: position 37,309,894 of record NC_139707.1, read on the forward strand.
AAATTAACATTGCTTTTACAATATAAATTGGGGATCCCAGAGATAGAAATGCCATTAAATGGGGGTCCGTCGACTGTTGCATGGCAGACTGGGGGGAGGGGTCCTTGAAATTAAATGGGTTGAGAATCTCTGCTAGAGCCGTAAAAACCTCTCTTATGGGGGTCCCTGGTATATCTTTTCTAATGGTTTAGAGACCAGGATTACTGCATGTTTTGTGTCAGGGTACCTACAGTACCCAGCTACTCTAGCGGGGACACGGGGAGAACATGCAAACTCCACACAGACAACAGAGATTTGAGTCCATGGAAAACCACCTTTCATGGTTATTATTTTTTTCCTCCCTACCATGTGTGACAGGGGACCCCCTACCTAGTGTAGTGTAGTGGTTAGAGCATTATGCCTTTCATGTGGAAGGTTGCGGGTTCAAACCCCGCCTGGGGTCGACGTCAGCAAGGGCATGAGGTCGCCACGGGTTCCTAACAGCCAAATCAAATGGGTTCAGAATTCAGATCTGAGCGCGTGTGAGACAGCACGCGGTCACAGCACGCACACGCCGCACACACACAGATCATATCTGGTCGTGCGTCAAAAATGCTAAGGGCTTGTTTCCTCTTTAGCACTCGATAGTTTCTCCACCTTGAGCCTTAAAAATAGGCTTTTGTTTAAAAACATAACTTTGCCTCGTTTCACTTGATATACCGAGCTGGTTTTTTTATTTGACTTGGATGGAAGTAAGGGAAGCCAAATCATTGTGGACATTGTCTCCAGACAGTCTCTAAATATCCACCCCCGTCATCGACCCGCTACCCCCTTCCTCTCCTCCCAGTGATTCATGGAGATATGCGAGGTCCCATAAGGCGACGCTGAAAGAATTCCAAAATCTTGGTCTTCCCAACTCTCCTGGGCTTCAGTGTCTCAGCTAAATTCTCTCCACTTACAGCTTCCAGTATATCCCTCTCCCTCTCTCTCTCTCTCTCCCTCTCTCTCTCTCTCTCTCTTCCTTATATAGACTCATCTCTGCCCTTGAGCTCTGCCCGGCAGTAAGTCTTCCCTTCACTCTCTCCCCATCTATCTCCAAAAGGGACATTTAGCAGAGTCTGTTCTTGTTCTCTCTCTCTATCTCTATCTCTCTCTCTCTCTGTCCTGCACGTGCGTCTCCGGTCGCCCGTCTCTCCTCCGTGGGGGTGAAACCTCTTGGTGAGCTCAGACGGAAGGATTGTTTCAGCTGTGTTTGGACAGGGGACCTTACGGAATCACTCTGGTGTAGGCCTATGTAGTCTGTTTGGCTCTCTACAGGTGCCCTGTGGCAATTATGTTTCTGGAGTCATTTGTTTCGATTAGCTTATTTATGTATTTGGGAAGTCTTGTGATTCTAAAGACGTGAAGTAAAAGATAATGCCATAGCAACAGATGGTTGCCACACACACACACGCACCACACACACACACGTGCGTCGTGCACACACATGCATGTGCGGACATACACTCACACCTCCAGCATCTGATTTTTGCTTTCGTCATCGCTGGTGCCTGGTTAAGAGGTCCACTGTTCACTGGTTTCAGTGTAGTGCTTTATGCTATACTCTAAGACACATACCATTCCATTTTACACCAGCTGGCAATTTGCTGCAGTCAAAATCAATTAGATTGAATCACCTTTTTTGTCATGGGAAGGACTCTTAATAGAGTTATAAACTGTGATAACATGACCTTGCCGTCCGTATGTGTGTTGTTAGTGAGAATGGGCGGGAGAAACTAGGCACAGCTGCCGGACATGAGACTAATTAATTAGAGCAGAAGGGAGTTCCAACCGCGCCTCTAGCCTATGGCAGGCCAGTCTGGTGCATCTCAGAGGCCTCTAGCCAATGGCGGGCCAGTCTGGTGCATCTCAGAGGCCTCTAGCCAATGGCAGGCCAGTCTGGTGCATCTCAGAGGCCTCTAGCCAATGGCGGGCCAGTCTGGTGCATCTCAGAGGCAGGCCAGGTATCATGAGAGAAGGAGGCAACTGGAGCAGCTATGACAATTCAGGCCCTTTACTTTAATAACAGGTTTCAGTTACATCTTCGTCAGGTCATGCTTTTGACCTGCACCCTGTTAATAAAGTAAGGGCCTAAATTGTCTGAGCTGCTCCAGTGCCTCCTTCTCTCATAATTAATTTGAGCAGTGTGTGTGTGTGTGTGTGTGTGTGTGTGTGTGTGTGTGTGTGTGTGTGCGCGTGTGTGCGCGTGCGTATGTGCGTCAATTTAACAAAGGTGCAGATGATCAGAAATCAGCAAAGAGTGAGTGACGTTTGCGCTACTCTATGCCGAATTGAAGTGGACGACTCGGCCCCAGACTTTTTTCTCTCTCTCCCTGGAAATAAAAACGTCTGGGGTTTCCGAGGCTATGGATCATGTGATTATCTGATTAGAGGTGTAACAAGCGGGGATGTGGGGGCGGCGAAGGTGGGGAAAGGTTGGCCCGTTATAGCACTGGGGCTCCAGGAAAGCAAGGCCAGCAGGTCTTTAAATGTTATACCTCCACTTGGCTTGGGCCAGAGCAGGAAGCGCTGATTAGTGAGGATGGCCTCCAGGGAACATATTGCAGTTGGGTCTCTCTGTGTGACCCGAGGCTAGTTCTGAGAGAGGGAAGGGTCCAGCTGGTTCAGGCCGCAAAGCAGAAACCAGAGCTGTGTTTACACTGGAATCCAGCCAGAGAAACACAGTGGGAGATATTCTGCTCTGCTTCACGACGGTCCTTTCTTTCTTCTCCCTGTTCATGTCCCGCCCCCAAAAAACTCTCCTGTTCTACTTGTGTTGCTGCACATCAGCACACATGCACACGCACGCACACACGCACATGGAGAGGGACTCAGAAGGGGTTTGACTCTCTTTCTCTCTCCATCTTTACCCCACTCTCTCTCCCTCTCTCTCTCTAAATACTGACTTGTACGCTTTCCATGGCTGCTCTGCTCTGCAGGGACTCAGGAAATGACTTCCTGTGTACTGTACAGTCTCCCAGCCCGTTCCCATACTAGCCCATGGATATTTTCTCTCTCTCTCTCTCCCATTTTCATCACGTCTCCCTCTCTTTCCATTTGAAAGAGTGTTGAGTGTGTAGCATTTGACAGACGAGGCTGCATTACTACTTACAGTAAATGCTCTCAAGGGAAGCACTAGTGTGATGAGGCAGGAAGGTGTGCTGGCTTACAGTAACAGCGGCAGCGGTGCGGGCTATGGCGGGATTATGCAGTAATAAAGCAAGTCGGGAGATCCATAAAGGTTGTGTGTGACGTGGTCTTGGTCTTCATTGAGGAGGAGCTCCATGACAATTTCCCATATCATTTTAATGGGGGGGCTTTTTTTGGGGAGAGCTTTTGTATGCCTCAATAACAAGCCAAGCCAATAACGAGCCAAGCCAAACACGATTATGTTTCATGTTTTGCTTTCTGCTTTGTGCGCGCGTGCGTGTGTGTGCGTGCGTGTGTTTCCTTATTGTATGGCATGCAAATATGTTTGTTTAACAATTTGGTGTGCTTATTTTATACAGCACTATGTTTAGTTGAACCGGAAGGCTTAAACTGCTTTGGGAATGCAAAAAGTCACCCAGTTGACATGCCCCCCCCCCGCCCCGTGGGCAATGGGCATACAATTTCAAGGAATAACTGAAAACGGCGCGTGCGCAAAGAAGGCCGAATGGCCTCACCCCACGGTGCCGCCGGCTTCAACGTATGCTTGTTTTCTTTTGCCGCTTTACGTTTATTACGTTTATTTAAGTTTATCATTAAGTCTACTGAAAAGAGGAAAGACCAGAATGAAAGACAAACTAAGTACACAAGATTCGAATGTAGTTATTAGGGAGAAGGACTGGTGAAAAAACACATGATACAATCTTGTTTTCAACGGTCACTTGCGTGCGTGAGAACATGTAGTACGTGTTTCGTAAATTGGAAAGGATTCTCCCACGCCATATGATTCACACAGAGAGACGGCAACAATGAACAGCATGACTTGTTCACGGAGTCTGTGTTCAATCCATCAGTTTGCTCGTCAGCACGCATACTTGTGGTTTTATGTGTACTGTATACTATATACCCACACCCACACACTCACTCATATAGGGGTCATTTAAACATGCTCCTTTCCCCTTTTTATATATTTGGAACTAAAAGACCCTCATGCCAATCACTCCCTTTATTGTCTTGTTCTTATGATGATGCTGGCTTGGATCCCTGTTAGATCTCTGTGTGATACTTTTATGTGGGCTCCAATTCAACAGAGCATTCAACGTCTCACCAGCAGAGCACAGATGTCTTATTACACTTAAGCCCTTATATACTTCTGTTCTGAAATATTTGGCATTTTTGGGGTTAGGGTTATAGGCTAAGCCTATAATCACATGCCCAAAAAAGAGGTGCCAGTAAGTAACGCCAAATCAAAAGTAATATGGGATTAATTTCCAAGATCAAATTCAACACAGCTATTTGATGAAAGTTGATGAAAGTTTGATGAAGTAAGTTTGATGAAAAACTTACTTCTAGCATTCTTTGTGTGGTTCTGCACATTTCGGTAGGCCTACTAGCAATTAGCAAAGACATTTTGTCTGCTATAGTAAAAACCAAAAATGTTCGGTTTAAGGCACGCAAGTTCATACACAGTATGGTACTCAGCTACTGGAAAAGCTCAACAATTTCTGACTTTGCTCATGGCACAGCTTCAAATTCAACATGTACTGTAGTGTAGGTGACACATTCATTACCAAAACATTGTTTAACTGTCACAGCTTTTCAGACATGACATCAGGGGGGCTCTCCAAAAACTGTATCAGGCCAGACAGACAGCAGACACTGGGAACTCCGTATATGGGCGTAAAAGGGTACAACGGTTACTCTGACAACAACCAGTACAACTGGTGGGGAACTTTCCTCGTTCCAGATTTGCATATATATCTTTTTTTACAGATCTACAAGCTCACAATGCTTGTAGATATAGGCTCCTTTCAGATTGCTAAAAAATAAAATAGGGCTTACGTGTTTAAGCTGTTCCTCGTTTAGCCCGGGGACCGCCTTGAACCTGCTCCAGGACCCCTGCTAGTCACCAGACCCCACTTTGAGAACCCCTGATATACAGTTACAATATGTCCTAATACCATGCCAATTCATCACCTTAGCAGTGACAGAGACACGGTGTATAGGCATGCATCAAGTAAGACATCACAGATGTCACACACCATGCATTATAACCCTCGCTCATCAGACATCTCTGACCACATGTTCTTACTTCTGACGACCTCTTTGAACGTCTTTAAGTTGAGGCCTTTTTGCATTACAATGAAGAGCTGCAGCTGTTACCTCAAATGGGAGTGATAACATGGTTGCACGCACACATGCCGATAACATGGTTGCACACACACGCACACATACGCGCTCGCACAGACACACACAAGCAGGCCTTATTCTTCATTCACCTCATTAAGAGCTCATTTTGGTAACAGGTGGACCTCGTCTCCCTCGTCCCACGTACGTGTCTTAGGTTAGAACAGTTAGGTCACTGTGTAGGTGGATGTGTTTTGAGGCCATAATTGCTTCTAGCTCCACGCAGCCCCATGAGGAGAGGGCTGGTACTTCATCCACTGACCTGAATGGAGGGCTTCAAACATTCCTCTGGGTCCTCCAAGGTCAAAGAGCAAAGGTGAGAGGTCAGAACCCCACTGAGGATAAGCAACAACCTCTGCCAAAGCGGACCTGTACGATGTATACCACATCACAGTCACATGTGTAACACCCCGGGACTCGAACTCGGTCTCCCAACATCTTAACCACTAGACCAAAGGGACATTCCTTTCACTCTGATAGCCTTGAGATTTAGATTTAGATTTAGTACTCAGAAGCAAGTGTACAAATGGACCTTACTGGTCCATTTGGTATCAATGTGTGCACTCTCAGAGTCAATTAACAGCCACATTTGAGATAATTCGGTCCTCCCGCAAAGGCTTTATGAGCTGGACAAGAGGTGAGGGATAAATCTCCACTGATCCCACATCAAACAGTGATACTGACCCCCAGGGGTCTCTGGTCGCTGTTCATTTGATCCCTCAAGCATGGAGGGGGGGTCTACACACACACACACACACACACACACACACACACAAACACTGTTTTCGCTCCACTTGGCAGTTTCATGTGTGTAAGCCAAGAAGCCACCTATGAGAGGCAATCTGTCCTGTCCATCATCACAAGAGGGGGTGACGACGGCTGTGATAGTCCGAGATTGAGGTCTTGAGAATGCTAGGACAGTGGGTTCTCAAAGTGGGGTCCGGGGACCCCCACAGGGGTCCTTGAGGGAGTTCCAGGGGGGATCCTCAGCTAAATGATAGTTTGGAACCAAATGGACATGGGTCTGTAACCCTGAGTGCCACAATGAAGAAAAATTGTCGTGAGAATTCTGTCCTCCTCCATCGATGAAATGTCACCCCTCGGGGGAAAAGGTCATCCTTATTATGATTATGATGGTCATGCAAGTTTTAACCCATTTTTGGCAGGAACCCCTTTTGGTGTTAGCATTATGTTATGCTTTAGCTATTGAAAAATAGAAGAACGACTTGACATAGAAACATAGCTTTTTCAGAAAACTGTCAGGATGTATAGAAGACATTTTTAGAATCTGATCTCAGGTCAAAATGTGTTAAAATAATTGTATTAGTGAGAGCAAAATGTGATATGTCTGTGGGGAATATTGAGCGTCATAGTGAATGATTTGCCTGGAGAGATGTGGAATGTACAGCTGTGTGTCCACATCATGGAGTCGTTGGACACTTGCGCACGCACGTGCGTGTGTGTGTGTGCGTGTGTGTGTGTGTATTCATGCGTACTTGTGTGTGTGTGTGTGTGTGTTTGCTGTAAGTGAGGTAGTTAGGAACCTTGAGTAACCACCTGTTGTTTGATCTGTTTGTCCGTCTTCATGGGAGAAAGGATTTCAATTCCTCTGAAGTATAGTGAAAATGCTGTGTGATTTTGGCGGTTATTTGTGAAGTACAGAGTCTGACTGTCCTTCCCTGTGGGCTATAGAGGTCCTAGACACCTCCCTATAATTACTAACTCTCCATCCAGGAAAACAAGTTAAATGCTTGTTTTTCAAACCGTGTGGTTGATTATTCCATATCTACTCATCTTCAAACTCTTCTATCACCAATCGTGAGTTGTGTGGGCGTGGTGCGTGTTGTTGACGGTCTCATGTCGGTGGTTTTGTCATCGTTTCCACTTTGCTGCCATTACATGGCATTAGGCCCTATATACATGTGGCATTCCATATATGTGGTGAAATCTGTGGGAAACGTTCTACAAACGTTGGCGAGTAAAGCCGACCACGGAACAGACCACACAAACCAACACACTTGGCCAACTTAACACGGCCTGAAGACATGATTATTGGTGGCAATATAAGACCCGCCGCCGCGTAACTCAAGGAAATGCTCTCTGTGGATCTGGGAAAGATAAAAGGGTGAGATCATAATACAAGGGGAAGCCATTTAAGCGTTGAAACACATGGCCAGGCAGAAACACTAAAGAATCATTCATGTTTATAACCAACAATCCCAGATAAATGAAAGAAAATGACAGAGAGAGAGAGAGAAAAAGATAGATAGATAGATAGATAGATAGATAGATAGATAGATAGATAGATAGATAGATAGATAGATAGATAGATAGATAGATAGATAGATAGATAGATAGATAGATAGATAGATAGATAGATAGATAGATAGATAGAAAATTCCACCTCCATTACACCCTTAAATGAGGAACACGGAGTAATTCTATTTATTTACACTGTACTTGTTTTGTTTGGCTCAAACTACTGTACAGTTCTCATCCGTTTCCTGGGGCCATAAGGCTCCTAATCCTCCTATACATTGTAGCAACGTTGCTATACAGTAAATGAGGTTTTCCTGTAGTGTAAATCATCCGTCTCCATTGAAACGAATACTCAGACATAATCTTTGGACATTTGCTGTAATAAATCCTTCATAATGTGTCACGTATATCTTTGATGGAAGGGAATATTGGTGACCTTTCAACTCTACTGAGGAACAAGCTGTCCTTATTTGCAGGGATATATTACTCAAGTACACAACGTCCCGGCCGCATGGCCTCAAGTGCAGAACATTGGAACGTTTTACTGGTAGTGGACAGGATTTTATTGGCTCATGAGACAAAGCTAGAGTTTGACTTGGGAGAGGAGAAAAAAAACAATGCATATAAGCAGCCACGCCGGGGAGGCTGAACTCTCTTGCCGTTATGATGTTGTTTCTGTTAACATTATAAGGGGGGGATATTATATGGTGGGATTTTAGAAACGTGGGAATGTTTGAGTTCCCCTTCTCCTATGGCTGCAGCCTCTGTGGACTGGCAAAGCATGCGTACATAATATGGATCGGGTCGCTGTGCCAGGGGCTTGGACTTCACCTGGTTTTCATCTGCATGTTTTTGCATTTGTGTGCGACTGTGTGCGTGTGTGTAGTACTGTGTACAGGCGTGTCATATACGCACGGTAGAGCAGCAGATCACAGTGGTTCTCCCACCCAGACCTCCGATTGCAGTTTATAAATGTCAGCATGACAAGAAAGATGATCAACACAGAGATTCTATACACTGTAAAGATGAAGTATACACACAGCAGCAGCAGACCTGCTCTGCATGGGAACTGCCCTGGAGTTGTTGTCATAGTAGAGAAACATTATGTACATTGTTCCTCCGCTGTCCACATGTGCATGTGTCCTTGGGCAAGACACTGAGCTTTGCCACCGTCGGTGTGTGAATGTGGGAAGTGAGGACGCTGGCGTCGACTGTTCGCCGCTTTGAACCTCCCAATGTATGAATGAATGGACCGTTGTAAAGCGCTTTGAGCAGTTTGCTATAAAAATGCAATTCATTATTGTTACACTGTATCATATAGTTCTCATAACAATTAGCTTACAAGGAAATTTGACTTCGCCAACACATTCCCCATTACAAATATTGATTGCTGTTTTGCATTCAAATGGGATATGGACATCAGTTCTCGCCATGTTCACGCCAGAAAATGAACATTACTATTATATGAACATATTATGAACGACTATGATTAGCAGCACATGGCTTTGCCTCCAGCTGCAGCTGTCTCAAATGAGCCACTTCCTTTATGATATTGCACTGGCTGGCCTATAAGTGTTGAGTCTGGGATCGGTTCCACACTGTTGAGACTGGAAGCCTCGCAGTGTTACATCAATTTTATGTTTATGTGTCAAAAACTAAAAAAAAACTAAAAACTCAGTTAAGTTGTCTCCCAAGCCAAAGCGCTATGCGGGTGGTCTGGTCTTCTTGTCGCTATGTCTCATACTGTATTCAGCACGTCGCGAGCTATAACCAGTCTTGGCCTAGCAGCCCATAGCTGGTCTGTTCTGGTTCCTTTCTTTTTTGAGAACTCAAATGCGCGTGACATCATCATCATACATCCAAACAGAAAAGTCCTATTTGATTGCACATTAAAAAGACGTGGGGAAACAGGAAGGAGGGCTGGAGAGGAAATTAAATACTGTAGCCTACCTTGGTTGAGGTGCTACCTGTTAGCAACAGCGCTAATCCTCCTTGCGCAACCTCATTAACAGTTTGACTGTTTTACACGCGTAACCCGCATTTTAATCAACCCCCCTTCACTGCCGAGATTGTTGTATTACCTTTAGAGCATACGCTGAATTATTTGGGCTTTTAATCCGTGAAAATCGAGCGAAAAAAGCTTCCTCTGTTTGTTATGAACGACCGCACCACCCGCCATCTTGGTACACCCGGAAGACGCAGCACAGGAGCCTTCTCCATGAGGCGTTGAACCCCATTCGTTTGCATTGGCCTCAATTTCCCAGAAGCCCTAGCAGCCCACAGCATGTGACGATTTCCGGTTTCGTCATCAAAACTAATGCATCTAGTCTCTATCTCTGCAATGAAGACGGAGTTTCTTTTTATTTATTACATTACGGCGGATTAAACACATAAAACAAAAGGCGGGTCTGTCGTGTATGGCAGCGACAATAACCGACAAAACTGTTTTAATTTATATTGTTTTGAACAAATGTATATCCTACTTTACTTTTCTTATTAGGTATTGATGTTATGAAAACATGCTGCAGGCCTTAAGCATGCACAGCACACTGACAGCCACGGTCATGAACACATGCACGGTACATGCTCACACAGAGACGCGCAAGTCGCACACACACACACGCATGCGCACACACACACAAAATGATGTAATTGGTGTAATTATGGTAGAATTATTATGCTGCTTGTTGTGATGGTACGGGTCAGAGAAACAGGATACTGTAACACAATCCCATTGTCTTCGGATGAAATAGCCATCAACTATTTTAAGTGACACTGCTGTAAACTCAATGGATTTTTTGCATAGCTACATGTCATGTCATTGTCCTGCTGGGGGACCTACCTCTCCATTGTCTTTTGTGTGTCTGTCCGGAGGTGTGTTGTTCAAGGCTGAGCGCATAACTCCATCACAGCTATGTGGGGTAAAGGATGCCACCATAAATGGTAAATGGTGCATTTATATAGCGCCTTTATCCAAGGCGCTTTTGCATAGATTGTGCATTACATTCACCCATACATTCATACACAGATGGTGGCGGAAACCAATGCAAGGCACCAACCAGCACATCAGGAGCAATTTAGGGGGTTCAGTGTTCACTTCGACACTAACTCTGAGGGAGCCCGGGTTCTAACTGCATGGCAACCTTGCGGTTACCATCCGGCCAGTCTACCCCTAAGCCACCGCCGCCAACATCAAATAAATTCAACTTGCACATAATTTACAATGAGACCAGATCGGAATACATTGAACATTTGTGTTGAATTATCATGCCGTTAGTATAGTTAGTTAGTTTAATTTATTGTCCACAATGTGGAAATTTGTCTTCGGTCTCATAAATTAAACAACAGTAACAACAAACAGCAACAACACACAAAAATGCAGGACAGCAGTGGCAAATACATTAAAAACAAATCTAGCGAGACATGGTATCATTTTAATCATTTGGTGCCTTAATGGCATTAGCCATTAGCCATTAGCTTTTGATATTTTGTACCGTCTACCAGAGGGAAGTAGTTCCTGCCATAGTGAGTCAAGTGTGCAGAGCAAATAACAATCTGTAGGCCTATAATGTTAGGTCATGTCTCAGCTATATCAAACACTAGATAAAACGGTTCACTCATCACGATCCACAGATAGCATTCATTAAGGAGAAAACTCTATCTTTAAGCATTCCACAGGGGATGGGAAGAGGGCCTTTTGTGTTGTGTAGATAGGAGATCATTAAAGGACACAGGCTAAAAGACTGTCTTTGTGTGTGACGAGGGTCTCAATGTGGTCTTTGTCAGCTGGGCCTTTGCGGGACATCGTGTCAGAGAGTGATGAGGGAGAATTATTCTGTTTCTTTATCTGCCATTTTGTTGCCACTGTGGGCATAGAGTGGCCGTTCAGAATATTTCAGATTTTTTTTTTCATGCGACAGAGGGGGAGGGTATTATTGAGGCATTTGCTGTCTAAGCAGACTATGGTATGGCTGCGTGGGTGGAACATGTAGGCAGACAGAGGACAGTCAGAGACGTCATGAGATAAGCTACCAACGACGGAGCCTTGTCTGTACATATCATAGCCTTATTAATGAACTAATGCAAATACATTGCACTCTAAAAAGGGCCTTTTCATCCGAATGACCGTGGAAACTTGAAATGGAATGCTCAATGTGTTTTTTTCCCTTTCTGTTGTCAATTCACTCACTATTCATTGTCATGCTCCACATGGTGATATACTCGGAAAGGAAGTCAAGGAACATTTCAATCTATTCAAATGGTGTGTCTCCAGTCATGCAGCTAAATGGACGTGCCTGAGGGCCTTAAATGCTTAAACCACACAGCTATTAAAGGGACCATGTGAACAGTGAACATGGCATGACATTTTGATGCAAATTCTAATTGTTTTGAAGTGTTTGGGGTCTTAATATTTGTCTGTTTTCTGTGTCATGTGGTGTCTATAGAATGATTGTCTAGTCTTCACAATAACTTGTCACTCTGACTGTATCGAGTTGTAAACATGGTACGTACCGTACGTGGTTCTAATTTAGCCTACTAAAGATAAACAGAACCATCCTCCCCAGATTTATGTGTCTTTAACCCATTTAGGCCTACGTTCGATTCTACAAAACGTCTTCTAAATCATGGCGGTTTTCAGAAAAACCTGTGTTTCTTTATCAGTGGTGCTCAAACTATTTCATGTCAAGGACCTCAGAAATTATATGTAATTGGCCGCCGACCCCCATTTGAAAATATGTTGTTCCCGGGACCTCCTCCAGAAGCAAAGATTTGAGTTAAAACGTTATATATTTTCAATGATTTGCGTCACATTTTCACAATAAAAAAAAAATAGCAGACGTACAAGCTCAGCTATTTTTCAACAGCTAAACCATGCTTTAAAACACCAAAAAGGGGGTTCCCGCCCAGAATGGTTTAATCATGTCCCAAGTCAAGCTCGTCTCGAGTCAACTATGATTAGTGTCCTGCCGCCCCCCTAACATGTGGTTTTGGAAACCCTGTTTTCCCCATAATCTTTGATCATGTCATGTGTACAGTGACCCTCCAAACAGGCTGCGTGTGTGTCCCTCTCTGGTGGCAGTTGTGGTTTTTGTGGTATGTGGCATAGTCTTAGCATCTCCACGGCGCTTCTGGGTTTCTCCCAGACACATTTTCCTGTCAAAGGCCAGACGGCCTTGATGAATGGAAGGATTTCATGGACACTTGGTTGTCCATTGTGCCATGACGTCCACGTATGAGTCATGCCAGCCACACATCCCCAAACATCCTTTTAGCTCTCTAGACGAGTATACAAAACGTTCAGACAAGCACTCAGACAATCATCCACATTCATGCGACACAGATCCACAGGCGTAAACAGCTAATGTGCACAGAAAACCCACAGAGTGCCCAAACACTGCCTGTCACACCTAGTACACGATTGTTTGTACACACACACACACACACACACACACACACACACACACACACACACACACACACACACACACACACACACACACACACACACACACACACACACACACACACACACACACACACACACACACACACACACACACACACACACACACACACACACGCAACTCTATAACCTGTGCTTTCTCTGTGTGTTTTTTTCTCTGACAGGGTGGAAAGAAACACAATGGACCCTGTGGAGGGAGAGACTGCAGCGGTGGCTGTCAATGCTTCCCAGAGAAGGGCAGCAGGGTAAGCTACACACATGCTAACTATACCGCCACTACGTATAGCCTATTATCTCTTGCCTTTCTTTAAACCTTTGTCTCCGTCTATGGAATCCTTATTCTGAATGGTTGAATAAAAGCCTTCTCTGGGGCTATCCAAGAGAAGTTATAAAGCATCAATGCACAATCATCAACAATGCACTTTGAAGATGATACGTAAATGATGTGAAATCATGGTAAATTAACTACAGAGGGAATCTTGAAAAAACGATGAAGTGGTCCGCATGCGCCAATAGTCAGAGTGCCAATACTTTATTAGGGCGCAGCAGGTTAAGACAAATGAATCCAACGTTTCGGCGGTTAGAGGACCACTTCACAACTTTTCAACCTATCTTCACATAATAGTTCCTCAGTAATAATCATGATACACTGGCACAATTTGTTTCTACTCGGTCTGTGTCTCATAGGAGGGCTGTGGGCAGTTCAGAAACCAGTCCACCAGTGACATCATCGATGGGGAATCCAAGCTAATAGAAACTGCATGCTTTCTAGTCCTGAAAAGTTGCAATGCAAAAATGGAAGCGATCGTTCTCACGATAATACAAATCTAAACATTTTTGTAAAAAAAAAAATGTTTAAAAAAAGAGATCTGCCTATAACGATTTCTGAACTGCCCACAGCCCTCCTACGAGACACAGACTGAGTCGAAAAAAAATTGTGCCATTTTATCAGGATTATTAGTGAGGACCTATTATATGAAGATAGGTTGAAAAGTGGTGAATTGGTCCTTTAAGCCTTCATCAGGGAATGAAGTTAAGTTACAGACACTACTTCTGGCCGTGACTAGGCATAGCGGTCTATGTATGGAACACAGCGTAGACTCATTAGCCATAGCTATCTCCTGGCCACCGAACCCCACCGCCAGCAGCCCCTTAGGCCTCATATGCTTATCACATTATTCCGATAGAGTAAGTGGTGAAACACTCCATTAAGCTCTGCAGAGGAGAAGGTCAGAGTGGGGGTCTTGTGGGGTGGTGGGAGTTCCATTATTAGGAGAAAGGGAGGCCAGACAGAGGGTTGGTTGAGTGAGAACGACGGGACGCAGCAGGGCTGATGTTGTGAAAGCGGCGCGGGGAGAGATAGACTAAACATCAGCCTCATAATGAGATAATGGGCCTGGAGGGAGGAGGGTAAAGGGAAGCCTTGTAATCAGCCAGTCAGTGCAGCCAGTGTGTGCCAAACCCCAGGCCTTGGAAAGTTCGCATTTGGGAATGGTTGGGTTGAACAACAGGTGCACAACCGCCCGGTAAAGAAATTGGGGGGGAAATGAAATAAATGACAACTACAATACTGTATCATACTACTATATTCGGCTAGCTGCACTGTAGGTGAATGCATTCTTTCGACTGAACATAAAGACATATTTTTCCAGAGCAGCCACTTCCCTCTCTACGTTCACTCATGGTTCTCCCAGGAGCTGTAAACTCACGGCATGTCTACAAGAAACAAAACTAGAATCTTTTCATCTTTTTTTCCCCGCCCCCACTACTGGTGAGAACAGAACATGCGGAGGTGGGGTTCTTTTCCAAAGAAAAAACAAAAACGAAACAGTGGATGGAAAAATAAATGTCTGGGAAATTGTGTTGCTGACGGGCGCAATGAGCAGAGAATTTGCAGCCGGGATCAACTTTTACTGTATGTGGAACCTATGACCCCATACATGCTCACCATGGATACAGGAAACCCCTTAAGGAGGAGGAGAGGGAGAGACTGAGGAAGTACATTCCGCATTCCACATTTTTGAAGGATGCAGAGGGGTCAGACCTTGAGCTGGACGCCCCCCACCCCACTCCAATCCACTCCACTCCACCCTCTCTCTCGCGCGCACACGCTCACTTGTTCATTCACCCTCTCACTTTAACTTATGAAAGGGATATAATGTTCTTTTATGACAATGATGATGATGATGATGATGATAATGCTCTGAGGGACTTTTCATTCTTTACTGTACATACTGTACGGAACGCCTTGGCGGTGATTTCGAGCTCTCTTTCAGAAAACAATAGCATGCTATAAGTAGTAAAAACATCCTCTTCATGGTCACCACTCCCTATTATCTACCCTCCATCATCGCATCCTGCTTCACACATATCACATCTATTGAAGCTGTTTCTATTTTCTTTTAATAATGTTGTTTTTCTTTGTGTGGCTTTCGCCTTTTATTTTATATTTTTTTGATAGAGGTATAGACAGTAGGCTGACAGGAAATAGGGAGAGAGATGGGGGTTGACATGCACTAAAAGGACTTCAGGATGGGGAAATCGAACCCACAACACACTGCCAGACTGGATTACCAGCCAAGGTGGGGCGACTGTGGCTCAGGAGGTAGAGCAGGTCGTCCAATGATCCGTGGGTCGGCGGTTCGATTCCCGGCTCCTCCTGTCTACATGTCAAAGTAGTGTCCTTGTTGCAAGACACTGAACCCCACATTGCTCCCGACGTGCTTGTTGGTACTTTGCATGGCTTTGGCTGCAATCGGTGTATGAATGTGTGTGTGAATGGGTGAATGTAATGCATTATGTAAAGCGCCTTGGATAAAGGCGCCATATAAATTTACCATTTAAGGTGTCTGGACCGCTGAGCCACGGCCCGGGCCCTGTTATGTTGAAGCTGTTTCAAACACTGTGACTTGGCTCTCTTCTGTGTTTTCCACCTAAAACATAGACGCTACAGACCGTATATACTATAAATTTGCTATAGTTATTGTCTGTCAGCTGCCTCCCCCATTGTCTCATTGCTTACATATTGTCGTAAATTTCCCCCCACGTCCTTTGAGAGTCTTTGCACGTTGCTATGGATTTTAAATCGTCAATTCTCCCCCCCATCCATCTCTCTATGCATAATCACGTTGTTTTGTATGCGAATGGAGTGGAACTGGAGGAGACGGGTTCTCACAGATGTCGTTCATCTCCTGCCTAGACCTGCTTTTCCGTCCAAAACGCGTGGCTTCCCAGAGGAGGACCCCTGGCCATTCTAGAACACACTCCGTTCTTTACACGGATCCCCTCACACTGACCGCTGATCTCTCACAGCTGCCCCGAATTGGCGGAGGCTTGTTACAGCTGTGGTGGAATGGAGGAGGATGAGGATGAGAGGTTTACGGGTGACTGCGAACCAAATGGTTCTATTTGTACACTCTCAGAGTTAAATTAACAGTGGTTTTACAATGGTAAATGGTGCCAATAAATGTATATAGTGCCTTTATCCAAGGCGCTTTACATAGATTGTGCATCAATTCACCCATTCACAATTCACCCATTCACACACACATTCATACATGATGGCGGCGGAAACCATGCAAGGCACCAACCAGCACATCAGGAGCAATTTGGGGTTCAGTCTCTTGCTCAAGGACACTTCGACACTAACTCTGGGGGAGCCTGGGTTCGAACTGGCAACCTTACAGTTACTATCCAGCCACTCCACCCCTGAGCCACCGCCGCCGCCCGCACAATATAAATTGGGGTACCAGAGATAGAAATGCCATTAAATCGGGGATCCGTAGCATAATGCGTGTGAAACTGGGGGGGGGGGGGGGGTGTCCATGAAATTAATATGTTTGGTAACCACTGCTCTATAAGCTGCGTCTGGACTCGGGCAACGAGCTCGATGCTCAAACACACTGCACGTTCTGGAGGTCAGATGATGACATGAAGTCAGACACTTACAGTAGTGAGAAGGAAGGAGATGGAGACAGTCAATTAGCACAATGAGAGGGGGATAGGGTCAGGGAGAGTGTGTGTGGGTGTGTGTGTGGTGTGTGTGTGTGTGTGTGTGTGTGTGTGTGTGTGTGTGTGTGTGTGTGTGTGTGCGCGCACGCACGCGGGTTTGTGTGAGAAAGAATGGAGCGTATTGTTGCTCCGTGGAGGGAGTTATGATGTTAACCCATTTTGGGCGGAACCCCTATTGGTGTTTTAAGCCTTATGTTACACTTTAGCTATTGAAAAATAGCAGATCTACAAGCTCATAGCTTGTGGGTCTGCTATTTTTGAAAAATCGTGAAAATGTGCAGGCGCAAATCTTTGAATGTATATATTCTTTCAGAGCCAACGTTTTTTTAACCTTGCCATGAAAATGTTTGAGAACCACTGAACGTCAGGATTTAGAAGACAGTCGAAATGGGTTAATTTGATGGAGTTTTGCTTGAGGGAGAGGAGAGAGATTTTGGCAGCATGGCCTCTCTCCCAGCATTACCACCCACTCCCCGTGGCAGCTTGTGCATCGGAAGGCGTTCAGACAAATATCAGCCTCCCCCACGGCACACACCATCCAAAGTGCTCATTGTTGTTTGTTTCTTCTGATACACATCATGGAGGACTAGAAGAAGAACATCCCCACCAGAAATACTTGTTTAGCAGAATATCTTGATCAATGCTCTGCTTTGTGGAGGAGCTGAAAGGCCTGGCCTGGTGCCGTACTGCTGTGGTTCTCAACCTTTGCAGGCCTGTGACCCTCCAATATGATCATATTTGAACTGGGGACCCACCAATATGATCATATTTGAACTGGGGACCCACCAATATGATCATATTTGAACTGGGGACCCACCAATATGATCATATTTGAACTGGGGACCCACCAATATGATCATATTTGAACTGGGGACCCACCAATATGATCATATTTGAACTGGGGACCCTCCAATATGATCATATTTGAACTGGGGGACCCTCCAAAATAATCATACTTGAACTGGGGGACCCTCCAAAATAATCATACTTGAACTGGGGACTCCCCCCCCCAACCCAACCTGATTATAAGCTGTTTTGGAATATAGGAGCTGAGTCATTACAGTTTGGGTTCCACAGATGAACACTGTGAAAATACTAAATAGCCTATCTAGAAGATCACACAACGCCTCGCTTTGAGCTGAGGACGCCCCTCAAAATCCCCTCTGGGGGTCCCCGACCCACAGGTTGAGAAGCCCTGCTGTACTGCTACGCATGTCAGAGAGAGGAGATGCTGAAAACGGGATAGATAACGAGCGAGAATTTTGGACAGAATTTGGGCAACCATTTATGGACAGATGTTCTTATGGCGGTCGTATGTAGCAGAATGTGGAACAACAGAGGAATTAACGCATCTTGACCCAGTTTGGAACAAAGATGAGTTCCAGCTTTGCCGTCGCGTCGCGTCCCGGCCCGGCCGGCCCCCGCCATGGGAAAAGCTTGATGTAGGACAGGAAATGACATACGTCACAGGAAGTGGAGTACAATGACTCTCCACTGATCTCTCTTTTTATATAGACAGTGTCTCTGGTTTTGTGGGAACAAGATATCTTTGTGCCTGCGTGCGCACGCTCATTTGTGCGTGTGTGTGTGCACGTGCGCAGGTCTGTGTTTTTTTTTCTGTGACTATAATTGGCAAAATAATTCCTTGTTGTTTCCACAAAAACATGGCCATATATATTCTGTGTCATGTACTTCCCTGTCGCCGCGGCAGAGACAGGGAAGCACAGGGAAGTGGTCCGTTCTCCCTTTGGACCAAAAAAAGAACTGGAGACGGACGGCTAATAATAATAACGAATACGTCATGAGTTTTTGCCGGAAGCGTTCAAAAGTGCCACGGAGAGGAAAGGGTGGCTCCGTTGGAATGTGAAGTTGACAAACTGCAACAATAACAAAAAAAGTATTCTGCCTTTCTTATACGTGAAATCACTGAACCGGCTGAACCTGACCTCTTGCTACAGTCTGATTGCCATCGGTGGTCGTCAGTCATTGCCCTCAAAGATCTTACATAATTTATTTTGATGGAAGCAGACATAAGTTATAGAGCCCATTTTTCAAAGTTTGCATGCCTGGCCCGTTGATTTAGTTGGAGTTGTGCTTATTATCGGTAACAGGGATGATGTATAACACATGAAGTTTATGATGCAAGAATCCTCCCCAGTCCAAACCTGTTATCGAGAGTATTATCGTCCATCCCTCTACAGTCTTCTGGCCCTGACCTAATAAAGGCCTGTCAAAGACGGTCAGGCCCCTCATGGAGCAATAATGAGAAAGAACTGAATTCATTGATGAGGGGAAGGAAGGGAGGGTGCAAGCCTGCCACTATCACTAGCCGTTCAAACGTGAAGCGATATAACGCACCTATAGTTCATTTTCAATGATACCTGCGTATCACTGTGGAACAGTCGCGGTATTTACGTGAGCGCAGTCCCGTGAATGTGTTTGCGCGCGTGCTCGTTACGTCAAGTGCACACGCCCGCGACTCACCAGACCTGGATCCTGTTTAGCTTTTTTTTTCACGCTTGCGTTGTCGCGCCCCTCTTGAGCAGACCTGTAGCAGACCTGTCGTTGATCCAGGCAACAACGCCTGCGTTCCTCGCTTCCCCGTTTGAAAGGCCCTTAAAGGTGCGTTCAGTCTTGGAGCGGCGCGGTTACATACAAAGTCAATGCAAAGACGAGAATTTTCGTGAACGATCGCGGCATGACCGGGATGAACCGAGGCGAATATATATATTCAGGTCTGAACGTTTGACTGCATAACCTATATGTCTTATATTAAATTAATATAAAGCCCTCAAAGTGTTAACAATTTGGAATGGCCAAGAGGGATGGACAGTTGGGATCAGCCCCTCTGTGCAGTGGGTCGATGTTGGCAAGCTGTTTGACAATAACAAATACAAAAAAAAAACTGACAAGAGATGCTTAGTAGACAGACAACGAACAGCTGTGCGCATGTGTATGAATGTGTGAATATGTGTTTGCACATGTGTGTGTGTGTATCTGTGTGAATGTGCACCCCAGCATATGGCAGACGTGGGGGAAAATTAGCACATTGCCGTCGACCTCTGCTCAGGGTCAGGGGATTTTAAAGGCGCCTCAGCAACAGTCTGACCCAATTCTGTTCAAAGTCATGATGAGCCCCCTCGACGTCAAAGTAGAAGAAATACAAACTCTTAACTATAGCTCGTAAAAAAAAAAAGAGAACTCACGTAAGACGCCTCACACAATTTATTTGCTTTGCATTTCTCTTCTGGTCTCGGTTTGTTAAAAAAAGAAAGAAAAAAGAAAGATTGACACGGTCAGTCAGCTGCAGAGGAGAATACAGACAATAGCGAAGTTATAAAGGGGCCTGACGGTTAGCTCAACCGTCTGGGCACCTGGGCTGCAGAGCCAGCCGGAGCCAGCCGGACTCCCGATCTCGACGGCCCTTGCCTTTGTGTGTGTCCCCCGCCCCCGCTCCCTCTCTCCCCAGGCAGAAAACGCAAAAAGAAAATATCTTATTAAAAAGAAAAGTTACAAAGGGCCTTGAAATGAAAGCATTCCTGTTAGCAGTCAGAAGCAAAGAGTACAGTACTTTTGTTTCTCTCTCATGTGCGTGGGTGCGTGCGTGCGTGCGCACACGTGACTTATAACTTGTATTGTCCTCGACAGGGGTGTTGAATCTTCCTGCACTTTGACAAGGTTATAGAGGCCCCTTTTTATCACACCCTCCAAGTCTAGTTTGGACACACACACACACACACACACACGAAAATCCCAAGATCATATTTCTCCAGTGACATCGCCAGCTAGAGTAAAAATAAATTCTCCTTCCACTTTCCTTGTCTTTTTTCTCTCTTTTTTTTCATCCATGTAGTTTGACCCTTCCACCCCTACACAGACCCATCTCTGGTTCAGCTTTAAGAGACTATTAAGTGCCTCACTTTCATGTAAAGACGGCACTTTTTACGGACAAGAGGACTATTGTTTGTGTGGACATGCAGACAGAGTAGCATCTCTTTTTAAAGGACGCCACATGCACTCTGCATGTGTGCATGATGTGTGTGTTGTGTATATGTATGCACATGTATGACTACGCATACTACACACGGTCTTGGCATGACAGTCAACAATGTCCGTCCCATTGTCTTCTACACCACTGTGATCCTTTCCATCAACTTCGAGCAGCAAAAGGAGATAAAAGTGCAGTTGTATATTAGTGATGGTGAAAACGAAAAGGGACATCAATAATTATGTTTACAGTCGGCCAGATCCTGGTGTCTTGAAAGCAGCCATCCATCCATTGACTAGGGGTTAGGCGACAGTGGCTCATGGGTAGACCGGCCGACTGGGAACCAGTTTGATCCCGGGCTCCCCCAGAGTTAGTGTCGAAGTGTCCTTGAGCAAGAGGCCATTAATGGCTCCCGGTGAGCAGGTTGCCTCGCATGGTTTCCTCCGGCGGCATCGGTGTATGAATGCGTGTGTCCATCCATCCATCTTCAACCGCTTATCCGTAGTCGGGTCGCGGGGGCAACAGAGAGCTCCAGACCTCCCTCTCCAGAGCAACATTAGTGTGACTTCCTCCTGGCGGGATTCCGAGACGTTCTAAGGCCAGTGAGTCGATAATGTGTTTCCTCCAACTGCGCCTTGGTCTGCCCCGGGGGTCTCCTCCCAGTGGGACGTGCCTCGAGGACCTCCCTAGGGAGACGCCCGAGAGGCATCCTAAACAGATGCCCGAACGTGTGTGAATGGGTGAACGTAATGCACAATCATTGTAAAGCAGCTTGGATAAAGGGCGCTATATACATTTGTATAATATTTATTTGCCATTTTCTTATCATCAACGAGGGAGGGCACATGGTGTGGAGAGAGCGTATCTAACGGAAAAGAGAAGATTAAAGATACGTCTATAAAGCTCACATATCTCACAGATCTGTTGTTTTCAGTGTGAGACACCGGCACACAAGTGCAAATCAAGCGTTGTGACTTTGAGCTTAGACACACTTCAGGGAGGCCGTAATAGCAACGTGCTGTGTGTAGTAGGTGGGGTAGGTGTTCCCTCGCTTCAAATGTTTTCCCAAAACATTTCACAGGAGTTGCCAGTGCCCAACCTCTCTCTCTCTCTCTCTCTCTCTCTCTCTCGTAAAATTATCCAGTAAATACCTGAAATTAACGGTGCAATTCATTTGTTTTTCCACACAAATCATTCCATTCCACTTCCCTGCCTCTCCTCACCTCAGCCTCGTCGCTGCGCTCTCTCGTGCTCTCTCTCTCATTCGAAGACAACACGCACATAAATACTGATATTCCCACAACACCTAGGTCAGCTATAGGTAAGGTGTTAATGTTTTTCCTCTTCCGCTGGCGTATACATGGAGTTTGAGGCTGTGGTGGTCAGGGGGAATGTTGGGCCCGTAGAGAGGCCTCGTCAGGGCCATAGAAAGAATGTTGACCAGAGCGGTGTGGGTCACAGGCAGCAGCAACGCCATGTGTTCCCCATCACCAGGGCATGGTTGTGGGAGCAAAGGAGCAGCAAGAGAGGCCTAGCTGCTTCTGCAAGCTGCAGAGGAAACAATTATACCGACGTTAATATGCTCGCCATTTATCTCCCACCCCAGTACCTCCACCTTCTCCAGAAAGTCACGTTTTGCAGTATACAGCTGGTTCTCTCTGCAGGGCATGGCAATGATTGACAGGCCTTTCTGCGCAGAACGTTAGCTGTGACAGTAAATGTGCACCTCCTGTAGATAGTTAAATCGTTTTCTTTTTTCCCCCAAAATCAATAAGACAAGGAGGGTCACATTACAGGGCCTCGTCTCAGTGTCTGAGCATCGTCAACATTCCCAGGAAATGAGGAAAGCAAAGTTATTGATGTGATCTGCTCGCTGCACAGTCAAATCGTCAGTTGTTAAAGGTATCCTTGTAACGCATGATGAATGTGCAAATCGAATGCAATTAGTACAATCAGACTTAAATGAACACGGGGATATTACGATAATAATATTCACACGATAATCACACAATGAGTCAGCTAATCTGCATCCACCGCTACTACACACAAGGACCTTTGTCCTGATTTCCTCACTTGCACTGTAACCCACGCTGGGCAAGACCTAAGGTGTAGATCATTTGTTTTGGGCGGAAGTTGCGGGATTTTGGCAGAAGTACCGCTCAATGAAATGACGTTGATGTTTTACAAATCAGAATTAAACAAGTGTTGGTCGGAATAATATCGTATCTAGGGGGGAATAAATTTGTCGGATATTCCGGACCGACACTTCTACCGATAGCGTCTCTGCCTTTAGGTTGTGACCAGGCTCTTCTCTTCGCAGACGAGTAAACCAGGGACCGAGGCTAACTGTAACCTTGGATGCCCACGCCAGCTGGACTAGTGGGAAATAGGCGCTGAATGAATCCCCCAATGTGGGAAAATGAAATGTTTTCCAGAATGGTATTATTTCAATTAAGATCAACTGGGCTGTGTGGGCTGGGAACAGCTGGAACGGTCGGCTGGAAAACAGATTTATGGGCCAACATACTGTAGGATTACATGGGGATTCCCTAACTGCAATGTTATTGGCTGGACTCCATGTCACTCAGCAGGGCTTCACTTCTAGCGTTACGAGAGAAAAGGGACTGCGATAATGCCACCACAGCTGGGTATAATTAGACCATGTCGCCGACTTTCAAGTCTTTTTTACCGCAACTCTACGAGGTCATCGTCGGTCCATTTGGTTCCATTTTAATGGAATTAAATTAACATTAAGATTTGGCCCGGGTATACCCAACATTAATAATGTTCCCGAAGATGAGATGAGATCCCCGTGACCTATCAAAAAGTGCCCTGTTGTAATTAAGTGGGTATTTGAGATTGAGACAATGGTGTCTTTTAAACAAGTGGAACGTTCTCACACTTCTTTGCCACAAAATCTTTTCCAACATTCGCTCCAACTGCTTCCTCCAGTCCTTGCAGATAATGGAGTATGGTGTGTGTGTGTGTGTGTGTGTGTGTGTGTGTGTGTGTGTGTGTGTGTGTGTGTGTGTGTGTGTGTGTGTGTGTGTGTGTGTGTGTGTGTGTGTGTGCACGCTCCCGCTCCGGGGCAGCGTTTGAACCGCTATATTTGCCATAATATACTGTAGCTAAAAAGTTTGAGGAAATTGAGCCTGTCTTGTGTGGGGACATAACAAACAGGAGCAGACAATGCCCTGGGGTATTCCCTGTACAGTATGAGAGGATGTAATTGCCTCATAATAGCGGTTATTAACCCATTTTGACCTGAGATCAGATTCTAAAAATGTCTTCTACATCCTGACAGTTTTCTGAAAAAGCTATGTTTCTATGTCAGTGGTTCTTTGATTAAAAAAAAAATAGCAGACCTACAAGCTGTAGCGCGCCACTCGGTGGCGCGCTATGAGCCTGTAGATCTGCTATTTTTCAATAGCTAAAGCATAACATAATGCTAACACCAAAGGGGGTTCCCACCCAAAATGGCTTAATGTCACCATGGGATTGTAGACACGCACACACACACACATACACACACGCACTCACACACATGTGCAGCTGGGTTCTGTTTGGACACACATGTGCTTTGGAACCCAGACGTGTCATTCCTGCAAAGTGAGGCAATATCACAGGTGTCAGACCAAAGGAACTCCTCCGGGGGAAGGCTGGAGGGCCGAGGCTGTGCCGATCTCAGTCTGAACGCGATTCCCCCGGAGTGTTGATCTTTAACACGTAAAAAGTGCAGTATAATAATAATTAGCGCTATATTAACGTGCTCTTTTTTTCCTCATCGTTCTCTCTCCCTGTGAATGCCGTCATCGGTTCTCCAGCATGTGCGTGTGTGCGCGTGTGTGCGTGTGTGTGTGTGTGTTCACACACACGAACCCTAGACTAAGTCAAAATGATCACATAGTCTAAACATGTTAATTCTAATGTAAACTATAGCCTAACAGCGACCAGAGCACACTCTGAGAAGGTGTGTTTAAACAAGGACAGACATATTTCAATGACAAACACAGTAAAGTGACAACAACAAATAACTGGTGTTTGTCTCGTTGTCACTAGTCACTTCATCCTTCTCTTTCCTTGGAAAAGGAAACTTAGGAAAGGAAGGGAGGGGGTGAGTCATGGGGGCCTGTTATTGCACCAGCTGAGAACATTGTTGCAAAGTGTCTGTGTTGTGTTGTGTTGTGTTGCGTGCGTTGAGAGATGGGAAATAGTTCGTCTCTGGGATAGACATGACTCATGTAAACCTTTTTTAAAGATTTCTTTTTGGCCTTTTGCCTTTATCGATAGATCAATAGTGAAGAATGACAAGAAAGAGGGAGAGAGAGAGAGACGGGTCGTCATGAATGGGACTCGAACGTGCGACATGCCGTCAGTCCAAACGCCTATATGTGGCATCGTGTGCTTGGCCACTTGGCCAGCCCTCATGTAAACTCTTCTCCAAACATTCACCTGTCTATATTAGATATTTCATAATTATAATAATATTAGATATTTCATCATTTGAGGCCCGGTCGGCCCTCTCGAAACCTATTCCATCACTTCAGGATCTCTCCAATAGAGGGTATGCGCATTTTGCATGTAGTGAGTGGATAACTCTTCATGTGACCACCGCGCTCTGACTTAAGGTGCATTACCCGTTCAAATCAATTCATATGAATAACGGTAATGGGTCGCACACACCAAGACTGCATTTCAGTAATTTATTCTTGCATTCTGCATTGCATGCAGGAGACAAACGTTTCGGCTATCCAGCCTTCATCAGTGTGGACACTGATGAAGGCTGGATAGCCGAAACGTGTGTGCGACCCTTTACCGTTGCATATAGTGAGTGGCAAATCACGGGTGGCAAAAAGTGAGTTTGACGTCGTTTAATGTTGTTTAATGCAATCAGATAGGACTTTTCTGTTTGGATGTATGTGCTGTCAAGGCCAGAAAATAGGCGTATAGGCGTTCCCGCATAACGTTCCGGGTATGATGATGTCACGTGCAGACCCTCCATCCCCACGTGGTCATGGAGGATGTATCGGAGCCAGTGACGACGGCTTTTCCAAGTAGACGGATAAGAGAGGAGACGCTATGACTCCTCCGAATGCAGCCAGAGAGATCTAAACACTCCCCTCGATATCTAAACATCATCTAGACGTTTATTTACTCTGCGAGTTCTCCTCGGGGCATTCAGTCGAGAACACCTCCTCCTCCTCCTCCTCCCCAGCCTCATCTCTCTCTCCCTCCTCCAGCTTGCTGACCCTTTCCGAAACCTCTAGTCCTGCTCCAGGCGGAGACCCCTAAGGATGTTGATTTTTTGGGAAGCGTGTACAAGAGAAACATGAGAACTTGTTCAGGCCTGGTTCCTACTAGTGTAGTTTGTATAGTCAAAGAAAGAGTTTATGTTTTTGAGTTTATGTTTTTGTTGAAAACTCATGTTCTAGCATCCCTCTCTTTGTTTCCTACCCTGAATTCCTTCCTTAAGCTTTCCTCCTTTCCACTTGTCTGCATATGTTCCTGTCTGTACTATTCATTAATAATGGCCATTATGCTTGTGTCATCATTATGGCGATGTGTTGAATAGCCATATAGCTTAATACATTACATGTGCGCACCAATGTTCACCAAATGTGCACTTTATGTGCATAAAACTACCTCCAGGGTTAGGTTGGCGTCGCAAGTCTATGGCAGCATTTGGGGTCCAGGGAACCCAAGGGGTCCTTGAGGGAGTTCCAGGGGGTCCCCATGGGGCTAAATGATAGTTAAGAACCAAATTAACATTGATTTTACAATATAAATTGGGGTCCCAGAGACAGAAATGACGTTAAAATGGGCATCCGTAGCTTAATGCATGTCAAACTGGGGGTCCTTGACATGAAAACAGTCGAAAGTGACTGCTAGAGCCGTACAAATAGCGGTCCGCAGGTTAATAGATGTCAATTTGGGGGTCCGTTGACACAAAAAAGTTTGAGAACCACTGCTCTAACTTATACCATCTTCACCAACGGCAGCATCATTTCATAATGTGAGTGTCAGTATGATGGCTGTGGGCCACATTAAACACTTTGACTACTATTCACGAGTTGCCCGAGTTAATAAATTGTAGAACACTTGCGCTGCGATTTGCGAGTTGCCTGAGTTATGTTTTCATTGTTTAATCCACATTTTTAATCAGTTTTAAGTCAGCAATCCACCAGACAGAATGGGATAAGAGGCGCGTTTTGATGACGTCATCGCAAAAAGGTCTGTAGCGCCGGTCGTGCAAAGGGTTCTGGGAAATTGAGTCCCTGTTGTTTACAATGGGAAAAGCTGCCTAGCAGCACACAGCCGCCCCGTCCGGGCTGTTGTTGTGGTCGGCACATTGGAATACTTTTCAACAAGCGATTACACCGTTTTAAATGACAAGCAACTCAGCGGTCGGTGCCGTGGCTGTTCAAAGGTATAACTCTATACTTAGGCAGTCTGGGCTATTAGACCGCCTGTTAAGACTCTGAGGATGTGAGCTTCTGTCCACACTGTCGTCATATGCTGGTGACATCAGAGGATGCCGTTCATGCTTTACACGGTATCAGTCTTTCCTCCCGACATCTTCCACCATCCTGTTTAGATTCCTGTGTTATTTCTGAGACGATATACTGCGTGTGCAGCAGCAAGGGGGATATATATTAACAGGCTGAAACTAAACAATATTAACAGTGTAGGTTGTGACAGCATCCAGATCTGCAAAGTAAATATAGGCGGAAATAAATAACCCGTAAGCATGGCAACGAGGAAAGTTGTTATGGGGGGGGATACAGTATCCTTGGGTGCATTAAACGGCTATGGTAAAGATTATTACATTTATGTTCTGTTTTCTCTCCCATGGATGTATAGCCAACATAATAAATCTCAGTTTTAGAGTAACCGTTAAATATGCCATGTTTATTTAATCATATCTCTTAATATTAATATTTATTATCACAAACGCCCGCCTGTCAGTGTTCTTTTTTTTACCAGCTGCTGTGTAAACACAGCTGGTCTAGTATGTTCTGATTGGCTTTCATGCCCACTCGACCTATCTTTCTCATTGGCTGCTGTATTGACTAATGACTACCTACCGTATCGTCCTGATTGGCTGCCTCGTCTCTCTAGGCAACCTGACACTTTTTTTACTCTAGCCGACCTCTCAGCCAATGGGATAGAATTGCAGCCAGCAACAACCCACTAGTGTGCGCGTGTGTGTGTGTGTGTGTGTGTGTGTGTGTGTGTGTGTGTGTGTGTGTGTGTGTGTGTGTGTTTTACCGTTTTACCTAAACTGCTTTTATCCTTGATATGAAATTACGGACGGCAGACAGAAGGAGAGAGAGAGACAGAGACAGAGACAGAGACAGACAGACAGACAGAGCTTCCGGACATTTGTTTATTGTTTTTAATTTTTATTCGTCTCTGGGGTCAGTAGTTGGTTCACTGGTCGATGTTTTCCCATCCTGCTCTTAGTATGTCATTCCATAGCACCCCGTCCTCCCAGAGGAGATATTGGGCCCAGGATAAGATTTATACATCAGGACAGGGACATTTGTAATGGGTCTGGATTGCAAACGAACACCCACACATGTAGAGTGGTACGGGTAGTTGGTTTTAGTCATTTTCAGTTAACCCATTTTGGTGTTTTAAGCATTATGTTATACTTTAGCTATTGAAAAATACCAGATCTACAAGCTCGTAGCTTGGCACCGAGAGACCGAGTGCCATGCTACGAGCTTGTAGATCTGCTATTTTTTTTTAATTGTGAAAATGTGGCGCAAATCTTTGAATATATATTCTTTCAGAGCGAACGTTTTAAATCAAATCTTGGGGGTCCCTGGAACAACATATTTTCAGATAGGGGTCGGCGGCCAAATACATATATTTTTGGGGGTCCTTGACATGAAAATGTTTGAGAACAACTGACATAGAAACATATAGGGTTTTTCAGAAAACTGTCAGGATTTAGAAGACATTTGTAGAATATTTTCTCAGGTCAAAATAGTTTAAACGTTTTCTACAGAAGCCATCACTGAATGAAAATAAAAAGGCCTGAATTCAGAGTTCATTCTTCCGTGATTATGACTCTATATCTCAGTAAGTTGAGCTTTAATTTTGTGAGGAATAAACCAGGAGTTAGAAAGGATTATTGCAACGGTAGGTACAGTACAGCTTTTGGGCAAATATGAGCCTCTAGAAAATTGAATGAGAGTAAACGAGAAAGAGAGAAAGAAAGAAAGAAAGAAAGAAAGAAAGAAAGAAAGAAAGAAAGAAAGAAAGAAAGAAAGTACACTTGGAGGACAGACCGACAAAAGCTGCTTCCCACCTGTGCTTCGATCTGGATCTCATTATGGAGTTGTTAAGTTATGCTCCTGCACCTTTAGAGCAATTTTAAGTACCTTTTTCTGTTTAGTGTTTCAGTTCAAGTCGCTGTTGTGACCATGCCTGTCACCTACAACAGAAAAATGCGACCAAAATGGTCCTCAACTTCCCTCACAGGTCTACAGCTGTGACTCTGGCTTACTTTATACATACAATGTTTTATATTTGTGATTTAAATAATGCCATTGTTGTGGGATATTTGGTTCTGGTTACTAAGACATGGCTTATTTAGGAGAGGAGAAGAGTAATTATCCTGTCAGCATCTAGTCATCGCACACCTTCGCTCAATTGCATTTGCTAGCGGGTTCTTCGTGTGGTCATGCATATCTGTGTGCGTCCCAGCTGCCCAGCTGCACGCGCCTTTGCCACACTGATGAGGTGAGTCGAGATGGGATAAAACCCAGACACCAGATCTAACACAGAGAGAGGGAGGCGTTTTTATTGCACTTTTACAATCCCTCTCACGTTTTATAATCCCTTCTGCTCTCCTCCTATTCGGTTCCCTTTTCCTCTCCTCTCCTGTGTTAATAAACTGCGACTATAAAACTATATGTGTTATAAAACTGCGACGTTTTATAATACCGGGTTTCACACAGGAAACACTGTATTGACCTGGGATACACAGGCTGTTGGGCCCATTTACAGCACACCTTAATCACAAGGTCGCAAGGTCACACAGTGCTAGGGGCTGCTAGCAGATCTCTCTTTTAGAACCCTAATTACTGTAGACCGTCTACGGTATGGGCGTAAAACCATTCAATTGGTACTCAAAACAACGGCAGTGCTGGGTGTAAAAATGCTGCCCCTTAGCAATGTCCAGTGGTGGAAAGTAACTAAGTGCTTTTACTTAAGTACTGTACTTAAGTACAATTTTGAGGTATTTGTACTTTACTTGAGTATTTACAATTTCCAGTACTTTGACTTCTACTCCACTACATCTCAGAGCCAAAATTTGTACTTTTACTCCACTACAATTATTAGAAAACTTTAGTTACTAGTTACTTTGGCGATTTTGATTAGAAAACAACATACATTAACCACTTCAACGCTATACATTTTGGCAATTTGAAAATAGCCGATCTGCTATTTTCAATAGATTTTGTACACATTTTGAACACATACTTTTTCCACCACTGCTTTTAGAACCCTATTTAGACTACTCTATACTCTACGGCAGGGGTACTCAACTGGCGGACCGCGGTCCACGACCGGACCGCAGACCACCTCTCTTTTTTTTTTTTTTTAAGTTAATAATATAAATAACATCAGATGGTACATTTCTCATGTGAAATTGCTGCAAAGGCCCCCAAAATGTCCCCCAAGGGCCCCCAAAATTACGCGCGCGCAGTGTGGCCTGCCAGGGCGTATAACTCCCGGCCTGATTTGGAGTTCTACTCCGGGCCTGCACTCTGCACCCCATTATTGGTTGGGTGGAAGGGGATCTGATTTGTATAAGCTTGGCTTGACCATACTAAACGGGCATAGAGCCCCGCTCTCCGATGGACGCCGCGCATGGGACCGGACCTCGGTCTTATTTAAAAAAATATTTGTGGACCTTCATCATTTCTATAGTTGAGGACCCCTGCTCTACGGTATATGGGTGTGTGTAAAACCATTTAATTGGTATCAAAACAACGGCAGTGCTGGGTGTAAAAGTCCTGTCCCTTAAGCAATTGCAATGTCTTGCACCGGGTAGAAGCCTGCCTGGAGACACATTGAGTTTACTTATGGCCACCTGTCCATCTGTCTGCCCCTCCCTCTCATTTAGTCTGTTGTTTCAAGATTATAGCAACTCCCCCCCCCCCTCCACCTCTGGAACTGTAGGAGAGCGACCTTTAGACGTACAGTACAGTAGGCTGTTGTGAGGGACTCATGGCTTTCGTTTTGACCCTGGAGTCCATGAAACCCACTCAGAATTAATCAAATATGCATGATGATAAGCGTGATCATTAGTCTGAAAATATATAGCTCTCTTCGGAGATCCAGACAGATAATTCTGACAGCAGTGATTAGTCTGTGGGGAATGTTTCACTGCCTTGGGTTTTAACCCATTCTGGGCGGGAACCACTTTCGGTGTTTTAACGGCATTATGTTATACTTTAGCTATTGAAAAATAACAGATCTACGAGCTCGTAGCGCGAGTGCCACGCTACGAGCTTGTAGATCTACTATTTTTGAAAAATCTTGAAAATGTGTCGCAAATCTTTGAATATATACAGTATTCTTTCAGAGCGAATGTTTTTAACTCAGATCGTTGCTTCTGGGCGGGGAGGGTCCCTGGAACAACATATTTTCAGATGGGGGTCCGCAGCCAAATACAGATAATTCTGGGGGTCCTTGACATGAAAAAGGTTGAGCACCGCTGACATAGAAACATAGGTTTTTCAGAAAACAGTTTTCTTTTATATTTAGAAGACATAGAACAGAATGGTCATGTCTGGTTTCCTTATAGTTTCTTATGTTTGCGTACATTGAAAGTACATGCCTGTTCATGTACATGTATGTACGCAATGTACAGTAAAAACCATGACTCTTTTTTATCATTTTTCAATTGAACTCCGAGGGTGTAAAATGAAGTTAAATGAACACGGGATGATTTTGCAGTGTACAGAGTTGTGGAATGTGGAGCATTGTTGACCGCACAGGCGTGGTGATCCATGCTTCCTGTGTTGCCATAGCAACTCTGGTGACACCCCTGTCAACAACTCCCCTTTTGAGAGATGATTTCCACTTAGCAATGATGACACTGCATGTATAATGCAATATTGCACACAAAAGTATTTTCAAGCCTTATTACTTTATTTGCTACTTACTTTAGTTACTTATAGACAACTATTGATCAAAAATGTTCAATTGCACTACAGTATATTAGGCACATTTTAAAACTAATAACAAATATATTTTTTGTAAAAACTAAAAAAGAACTTGCCTGTTGAAATTGCTATTTTGGCAAGAGCCACACATCGGTTTATAGGCCCACATAGATGAAAACTGTGCCAATGTCTGCTTCACTGCACTGCATACTGTACGTAGATGTGTGTACAGCATGTGTGGGTGGGGCAGCGGTCTATCTATCTATCTATATATCCCTGTCAATTTTGTATATTTTTCCTTAAATTGTAATAATTGAGCCACCGTAAATCATTGTAATGCTAAACTGCTGTTTGTGTGTATAGTCACTTTCTGAGTGGTGCAAGTACTCCTATAGACAGCTACTGTATGTGTGTGACTGGCTGGGTCTGTCCCTGGCCGTGTCCGAGCACAAAAATAGCGTTATAGCGTTTGTTCACCACCAAGTGTCACAGACAGGCCAGGGAGGAGGGCTAGTACAGTACAGTACAGTACAGTACAGTACAGTACAGCACCACTCACTTCAGATGGGTCTGATTTTTCTGCTTCCACCAGAGGGAGCTGGCCCGACTATATATGCATACCTCTAGGTTGCCTGTTTTCTCTTCAGTCCAGCATGGCTATGTTAGGAAAAATGAAAATAGAAATGAAAGCTAGAAGTGATTGCACAGGCCATATACAGTATGGCCGTGTTGTACA
Organism: Protomyctophum parallelum; assembly: GCF_964188405.1. Taxonomy (NCBI): domain Eukaryota; kingdom Metazoa; phylum Chordata; class Actinopteri; order Myctophiformes; family Myctophidae; genus Protomyctophum; species Protomyctophum parallelum. The sequence continues at coordinate 37,342,890 of NC_139707.1, forward strand.
TTTAGGGTGGTGGGAGGGAACGGTATGGAGAGAGGATAGATGCAACCACGCTGGAGAGATTAAACCACGGAGGGACCTATACTGACCTCCAATCAGAAGTTACTCAGTTCAAGTCTACCTATGCTGCCTTTCCCTCGGGGTGCCTTTCTTTCTTCCACTCGTTTCCTCGTTATTAGATTTGACTGCTACTGATTTGACGGCTGGTCGTAGCCCATTATGGAGCTCACGGGAGAAGAGGTTAAAAGGGGATGACGTATGTGAGCCTCTTCTCGGAGAGGGAATGATGAAAAACAACAACGAACGAACGCAGGTAGTTACCTAAAAAAAGACACAGCTAATGTCCAGTGAATGCTGGACCTTGAAGCCAACCCTGCAGAAGTCTCTCGATGGGTGCTACAGCAGAATGTTGCGTGCAGTACTCAACATCAATAAGAGCACACATGTTACCAACACAAATCTGTATGATGTAATGCCAAGGGTGAGCCAGAAAATAGCAGCCAGGAGAATGAGACTAGCAGGACACTGCCAAAGACACCAAGCCAGCAAACTGGTGCTGTGGGAACCAACACACGGGCACCGGTCACGAGGACGTCCCACGCTAACATACGTGGATGTACTCAAGAACGACGCAGGAGCGCAAAGCACCAACGGACTGGCCAGATGTATGGAGAACCGGGATGACTGGAAACGACGATGGAGGGCTCGTCTGAGGACGACCTAGAGAGCTAGGGCAGCACAGTTATCTTTTATTACGCTGCATATAGTCTGCTAAAGTCATGAACAGCCTTCAAAGACAGAATGAGTTGAACTTGCATGCACACATGTGATGCCCGGTTGCCTGCGCGTGCGTGCACACGCGTGCGTACACACACACACACACACACACACACACACACACACACACACACACACACACACACACACACACACACACACACACACACACACACACACACACACACACACACACACACACACACACACACACGTCCAATAGTCCTGTATATGATCCAAACACCAGGAAGATGTTTGAAGAGCGGGCATTCCTCCGATCTATTTTATAGGTTCTCTGTTTATGCAGGTGTTGAATTCTAGGAGGTTGTGTCAAAATGTATTCTCACTCTCCTATAGTTCCTTCTCCATGTCTTTACGTCTCTGTCCCGGAACACCTTTTAGCTGTGCTGGCCGGCAGGCACTTCATCTGTTTTTTTGTACAGCGCTTGTGTGATTGTGTGTGTGCGCCGTGCACGCTCGCTCACACACAAACGGGTGTCTGAAGATACTATTGTAACTCAACAAGGCATTTCTTGGCTTTGGTTTATGATGCCACGGTTGATTTAGACACCTTTAGCAGATGCAAAGTGTAGATAAGAGGGGCCATTTGTAACGCCTCCCTTGACTATCTCCAACACCATTTCGTGCCTGTAATCTCTCCACCTTTTCACCTTCGATCTCGATCTCTGGTGGGCGTCAACTTTTCAAAACGTTTAGCTTTCTCAACAAGCTGTGGTGGGCTGATACGTTGAGACACAACTTAATGGGCCCATTCTCTGGGCTTGTAAAGACAGAGAGAGGGAGAGAGAGAGAGAGAGGGGGGGGGAGGGAGCATGCAGACAGAAAGACAAAAAGAGGATAAATGGAGATAAGACGCAAAAAAAAAGCGAGGTGAGAAGTCCCGAGGGGTTTTGTGGGAAGCCTTGGGCTGGTGGAAGAGGAAGCGTGGGGTGGAAGTGCTGTGGGGAAGATAAGAGCGGGGGAGTGACAATGCATGGTAGGAAGTGAGGATGTGGAAGAGTAGCAATTATAAGTGTAGAAGAAGTGACGGTGTGTGGGTGGGGGAGTCCTGACCTGAAGGGAGGTTTCCATTTTGGAGAGAGAGAGGAGGCCTAGTGTGTTGGGGGGAGGATGGGAGTCGCTTCGCCCAGAGAGACAGAGGGGACATGCTCTGCTATTTAAATAGAGAAGCACAAACTGCTCTGTTCTGTGTAGGTAGGCATGATCCTCTTGATACAGATTGTAACCTCCGCGGGCGGCAAAACTGCAGCTGGCAGCGGTTCAACTGCGCACCTCCGCGTGGCGTGCACGGCACGCCCGCACGCACACACACACACAAACAACTGGCGCTTAGAAACATCTCGGCCCCGTTATCGGCCCTCGCATGAGGAATGGTCTCTATCAGTCCACTGTTCTAGCCACGCAGAAAGATACAGCGCAGTCGCACCACATACCAATGCAGCGCTCCAGACGGCAATCTCTCATGCATTTACAGGCTTGGACAGAGACACGCATACACACACGCGCACACACACACACACGCATACGAGAATTCCCATATACTATAGTCCATCTCTCTCACACAGTATATCTTCCTGAATTATAGCAATTTTCATTTTAACAGGATCATTTATCACTGAGAAATTAGGCTTAAATTTGATTCATGTAACGTCGCCGAGGTTAATGACAAACAAACAACACAAGCTGATGCATGTCATCTCTAAAGGGTGAAGGAGAACGGCCCCATCTCATGGGGCCGTTCTCCTGGGACTATGGAGAAGGGCTGGTCGCTTTGTGTATACGGTTCAGATTCAGTGGTATATATCATTGGTTCTTTCCCAGAACAGCTTTATACTTGGGCCGTCATGACAGAGCCGTATACGTTGTCTGTCTGTTGTCTGTTCTTCGTTGAACAGCTGCAGGCTTAAGGTTGAAACGGAGACAAAACACATACTGCTCCAGAAAGCCACCCAGACAAAGCCCTGCCTACCGCGCACGCACGCACACATGCACACACACGCACGCACAGAGTGTCAGGTGAGTGCATTTCTATTTTCCGCATCATCTGCATCCTGCATCTGACAGTGATTTGTCAGTGGGCTTGTTTGAATTGTTGCCTGACATTTGTTTAGAGGCTCTCAGTGGTTTTATTAATTCCTCCGCATCACCCCAGGACCTCCTTTGGCTCCGGTTTCATATCGCCTGCATGGCCCCGGGCCGGGACAACTCTGTCTGGGGACACAAACATGACTGTGTTTGTTGGTTCTCACAGTAATGCTGTCACTGTGCAGACCCCCCCAAACCCCCCCCGGGGGGGGGGGGGGGGGGGGTCACCATGGGCTGACAGACACCCCGCGAGCTCCCAAACCACGCAAGCGTTTCCCATGCTATCGTTGAACTCACGTGTTTCTTGACCCTCCATCTTTTCAAGCACCCCCTTCCTTCAAGCACCCCCTCCTTCCCCTAGCTTCTCCGACTATATTCTCTCTCCATTCCTTCACCCTTGAGTTTGCAGCTTCTCCATCTCCTCTAATCACTGGCACCCTATAGGGTCCCTTTCCAGAGCAAATGGCAGATCTACAAGCTCTTAACGCTTCACCATGCGATGCGTTGTGAGCTTGTAGAACAGCTATTTTTTGTCGAAGAGATCTGGTATAGAGGGAAATACTATCGAACCTAATATAGAGCCTTGTGGTCAACTAAGTATATGCCTTTCCGAACGCCACCAGGAGGCCCATTTATGTGCAACACTCTTTTTTTTATATATTAGTCCTTCAGATTTTACCTGTGGCCCAGAGGGGCACTTCTTCTAGTTTTTACTATGTTGAAAAACATTTTTGAATTGTTAAAATAGCCAATAGTCAATGTAGATTGGCTATTCTAACTATTAAAAAAAATCTTTTTGCCAAGTGACAACACAGATTCACGGAACACAGCGAATCCAGGTGACCTTTCTCTGCCGATCCCTACTGGACTGGTTGGTCTTGGAGACAGCCTGGGCACACTTGAACTTCCATGCGCAGCCAAAGGAAGCTGTCTTTTGTGTCATTTCCGGGTTTTTAGACAGCTGGTGGATGGAAATGAAGCTCCACCTACGTGGCAAAATGCCGCTGGGGCAAGCTTTTCCAGGAATCTGGCCTTCGCGGCAATCTGCCGCGTGGGTGGAGCTTAATTTCCATCCACCAGCTGTCTAAAAACCCGGAAATTACGCAAAAGACAGCTTCTTCTGTCCGCGCATGGAATCTTAGGTGTGCCCAGGCCGAGATGGTGACAACAAGTACATGGAGGCAGCTGCTTCTTTTCAGCTGATATGAGTTTTACCAGAAACGCTTGTGGAGGAACACGCTTTCCCTCCCAGTTCCGCTCCTTGCTCAACAGTCCAATGTGTAGGAGTTACTAGTGCAGTGATAGAGAATGCATGCGCTCCCCTGCCGGCTTCCTGCCCACTAAACCCATTTAGGCCTGATGTCGAAATTTAAAAAATGTCTTAAAAAAATCCTGACATTTTTCTGAAAAACCTTATGTTTCTGCTCAATATTTCATGTCAAGGACCCCAAAAATTATATGTAATATGCCTCCGCCCCCCCCCATCTGTAAATATGTTGTTCTCAGGGACCTCCCCAGAAGCAAAGATTTGAGTTAAAATGTTGACTAAGTAATAATAAGATTTGAGTCACATTTTCACGATTTTTCTAAAATAGCATGAGCTTGTAGATCTGCTATTTTTAAATAGCTAAAGCATAACATAATGCTTACAACACCAAAAAGGGTTCCTGCTTAAAATGGGTTAACATGGCCAGTTGTGTTTGTTGGGAGAACGATAGCTCGGGCCAATTAGAACCAAACCCCTGTCTCCACCCCTACCTTTTCATTTGGTATCCTTTAAGTGTCCACGACCCTTCAATTGGACCTCTGCAATGTTTTGAATCCGGTGAGATATTTTATTTATCTAATTGTGTGCCTGGGTGTGTGTGCATGCAGCCTCAGCGCCTGCCTATTTGACTGCATGCATGGCTGCATGTTGAGGCGTACTTATAAACACAAGCAGCGCTGGAGGGGGTTGTTGTAGGCCTAGTTGTAGCAGCACCGTGACTCTGAAGACCAAAGAGAAACCGCTTCACCCAAAGAGGAAATGACGGGCTGCCTCGTCTTGAAATTAACAGTTTGACTGTTTTTTACGATTAACCCGCATTTTAATCAACCCCCCTTCACTGCCGAGATTGTTGTATTACCTTTAGAGCACACGCTGAATTATTTGGGCTTTTAATCCGCGAAAATCGAGCGAAAATAGCTCCCCCCGTTTGTTATGAACGATCGAACCACCCGCCATCTTGCTACACCGAGAAGAGGCAGCACAGGACCCGCCTCCATGAGGCGTTGAACCCAATGCGTTTGCATTGGCCTCAATTTCCCAGAAGCCCTAGCAGCTCACAGCATGTGACGATTTCCGGTTCATTGTCAACACGAAATGCACCTCCTCTCTTCCTAAGCGGCGAAAAAGAATTTTCTTTTTTTTGTTTACATTACGGCGGATTAAACACATAAAACAAAAGTCGCGTAAGTCTTTTATGGCAGCGACATTAACCTGGAGTAATCCATTCCCGGCACGGAAACTGTTAACAAACATCTGACATCAACATGCAGTCGTAGGAACCGAGCTACCCATATAATGACGGTGGTGCCGCTGCCGCAAGCCCCTTGTGAGTCAGCTAGCTGTGTGTGTGTGTGTGTGTGTGTGTGTGTGTGTGTGTGTGTGTGTGTGTGTGTGTGTGTGTGTGTGTGTGTGTGTGTGTGTGTGTTTGAGATAGAGAGAGAGAGAGAGAGAGCGTGTGAATAATAGCCATTCCAAAATGGACACATTTTCAATATTAGCAGATGACCTTTTCAAAAAGGTCATCTTTTAAAAAAGGTCATCCCCTAAAACATTTAAAATATTTTATTTTTGGTTTGTCCGACTCCTAAGATATGTGATACTACGGCCTAATTTCAAGCACTTATTACTATATTCGAGTATTTTTACATAGATTTTGCAATCTTTTGGTCCAACAAGGTTTGGCCTTATGCAGTACATCAAAATGTGGCAGTTTTCTGAATGTTTGCCTAATTTTAGACTATAGTCTTGTAGTCTGTTACAGTGTAACATTGTAACAGACTACAAGACTAGTCTAAAATGAAGGAATGTTAAACAACAATTTAGACGTAGAGCAGAAATTGTGGACACAGATGGATTTTACTGTGTGGCCCCGGAGCCATGTTAAGTTAAGTGGCCCTGGTGTAGAGGGAAAAAAGGACTGTACCAAGTGTAGAGCCCTGGGCACTCCAATCAACTAAGTATATGCAGGTTTAAAGGCTCAACTCATGAGAGTTCTGACCCCATGGGTCTGTCTGTTCTCTCTCTCTCTCAACACATTGAGCGTCACAACTAACACGTTATATTTAGCTTGCAGATCTGCAGTCTCAAAAGGGCCAGCAATAAGGTCCTCCATGATGAATGACCCTTTGGAGTTGTTTTTTGTTGTTTCCTTTAAACTTTCATCTTACAGTACACTGTGTGCGTGTGCGTGCGTGCGTAAGAGAGAGAGAGAGACCTAGAGGGTCTGGAGGTGCGTGTGAGATAAAGAGGGTCTATCTCCCTCCAGAATCAAGAGTTTATTGCATGAGAGCACCCACTCTGGCTATCACAGGTCCACACAGATATTCCACCATGCAGGTTTTTTAAAGTCTTCCCAGGCACATTTTCCACTGTGTGACTGTGGATATGGGAACATATTCTCTCTAATTAGAAATATTTCTGCTCCTCAGAAACCCCAACCCTCCCCTTTCTAAGTGGAAAGATATTTTGAGGTGGGAATGTTTAAAAAGAAAAAGACGTTTCACATTAAAGTCCCGAGAGTCAATTTAACTCTAGGTTTTGTCAAGTGTGTTGTTGTTAGCCATCATGCCTGGCTTGCCTGCAGCCTTTTGGACAGGCATACATGTATGTGTCACTACATAACCACTGGGTGGAAGTAGAGAGCAAAGAGTGACATGAATCAAGACTTTACCTCCCAAAACAAGATAAATGTCTCCCCCTACTGGCTGAAACATGATCAAAACAATCAAAACCAAACTATCATTAAAGAGTAAAGAGCACATGTTTAAAAGAATGGTTACATACTGGACATGTTTACCAAACAATGTTCAATAAAAAATATTTTAAATAATCCAAAGCGCAGGACCAGATATTCCTCGGGTACTTTGTTGTTTATCTTCAATAATGTTTTGTGGGCGCCAACAGTCATTAAGACATGCAAATCCCTCGACTCCTTCAAAACATGTAAAACCTGAATCTCCCCCACCCAATCCTTTTCCCCCTCACTGTATATGTTTCTTTCCCTCTTTTTACCTCCTCTATGATGATTTCCTGTTTTTGGCTATATAGAAGTGTATATTTGTACGTCTCTAAATGTTTTGATGAATTGAAAACAGTATAGACCCTCTTGTAAACAAGTGTAATGCTTTATGGTGTCGTCCACTCACAGTTAACAGTTTTTGTATTGAGTTGTACTTGAAATGTATTGTAATTCTGCAAACTGTTAATAAAACATCAATCAATCAGCTTCGAGAGCGGTGTGTGGATACTTTCTGAACAGGAGGCAACAACAGACCTTTTGGTAGTTTGTAGTGTTTAATGTTGCCGTCTTGTTGTGATGCTTTTATGTATAGTAAATTATACTCTCAACCTCCTATATTGTTGTTTTTCTTCTCTTCGGCTATCGTCTTCCTAATCCACTCGTTCCCAAAGTGGGGTCCGGGGACCCCCAGGGGTGCCTGAGGGAGTTCCAGGGGGTCCCCAGCTAAATGATAGTTTGGGAACCAAATGGACCATTATGGGTCTGTAACCCAGAGAGTGTACAAATGGAACCAAATGGACCCGTTCCATTTGTACACTCTCAGAGTTAAAATAACATTGATTTTACAATATAAATTGGGGGTCCCAGAGATAGAAATGCCATTAAATGGGGGGTCCATAGACTAATGCATGTCAAACTGGGGGTCCTAATTAAAACGGGTTGAGAATCACTGCTAGAGCCGTAAAAATCTTCTCTTAAAGAAAATTGTACTTGAATGGGAGCCACCCAGTTAGATAATAGATGCTTGACTAAGTTGACTGTACTTGACCGTGTCTTATCTTTCTCTTCTGAACTATAGGGTCAACCAGGGCCTCTTGGACCTCAGGGGCACAACGGGCCCCCAGGGAGACCCGGGGAGGCTGGCATCCACGGACCGACAGGAGAGAAAGGCGACCGCGGCCGGACAGGAATCATAGGTCCCAAAGGAGGAGTGGTGAGAAATGATGAGCATCCGTTGTTTTCAATAGAGGGTATAGCACATGCATAAAGCGAATGGCAGATCGAGTGGCAAAGTGAGTGACAAAGTGAATTTAATGTTGTTTAAAGTCATTTAATGCAAACAAAAAGGACTTTTCTGTTTGCATGTATGGGCTGTTAAGGCCAGAAAGTATAGTTTTGCCACGTTCCCGCGTAACTTCCGGGTATGATGTCACGTGCATACACTCTATATATACAGTAATAGCTCCACCTTTGTCAGAGTGTTAATTTAACTTTGAGTGTACAAATGTAATCAAACTGACATTCGTTATTTATCATTACAAATAAATAAACACATTTTGACTGTGTATGGATGGACACTTCTTGCTTTGCTTGATGTATCGTTCCTGTCTCACTACAGGGAATGACAGGTGTTCCTGGTTTCGGCGGATTGGACGGTATCCCTGTAAGTCTGTCCATCCGGCGAACTGACAATAAACAAGTGACGTGTGATGTGATGTGATGTGTGATGAATGTGTGCGTGCGTGCGTGTTGTTTTTGTCGATTAAAACTACGACGATTTGTTTTGTCGACTACCTTTTTTCACTGACGAAAACTAAGCTATGATGACTAAAACGAGGACTAAATATATTGACAATTTCGTCAACAGATAAAAACTAGTCTAAAATGTTAAGAAGGGACATGTGGACAAGAGATCCAGTATAAGTAATTTCACACTGAAAATAGCCGATCTACAAGCTCACAGCTTGTAGTCGACTAAATGAACTGCAGATTTAGTCGACTAAAATCTTATGACATTTAGTCGACTAAAACTAGACTAAACACTAAAAACATTCCAGGTGACTAAATTGTGACTATAAAACTAAATGAAGTTTCATTCCAAAGAGAAATTTGCTGCAAAAAACAACACTGGTGTGTGTGTGTGTGTGTGTGTGTGTGTGTGTGTGGTACAACATGGCTGAAGGTCTGCTCTGACTGTGAATGTTCTTTTACATTGTCCTCTCCAGGGCCACCCAGGACAGGCGGGGCCTCGGGGGAGGCCAGGAGCGGACGGCTGCAATGGCACACACGGAGACTCGGGGCTGGGAGGGCAACCGGGATACGACGGCTTACCTGGCAACCCTGTACGTCTGTCTGCACGACTCTCTCTCTCTCTCTCTTGTAAAAACAGGTTGGCATACATTGTGTTATTGACAAGTGACTCTAATGTTACTCTCTCTGTCTGTCTGTGTCTTTGTGTCTCTCTCTCCCTCTCTCTCAGGGCCATCCGGGCAGAAAGGGAGATAAGGGGGATTCTCTGGAGCTCAGTGTGTTCATGAAGCGTTTCAGGGTGAGGAGGAGACGCTGTTCTGAACGACCTCTGGGGGTCACACAATGACATCTGTGAATGGACTACAAAACATGGGCTGTGAATGGAGATATTGATTGATTGAATACACTTTGCAAACTGTACGGGTGCAGCTAGTCATACACTCGGGTGTAGTCATGCACTATAAAACAGTACGGGTGTCATACACTCGGGCTAAAAGGATAACAGTACGGGTGCAGTCAGTCATACACTTGGGCTAAAAGGATAACAGTACGGGTGCAGCCAGTCATACACTCGGGCTAAAAGGATAACACAATAAAGTCCTGAGGACTTGTTTCCATTGCGGTCCTATGTATTCAATTCATAATGACCTTTAAAGACCTACAATAATATATCCTATAGACATAATCAACACTAGTTAGCAATAAAACAGATATTTACAGTAAACAGTTGTGGGTAGAAGGGGATAATTTTTGGCGTTAAGTTTAGACGTTGATCAGACCAGCAGTCTTCTCTGTTCAAACTCCTCTCTCTTTCTCTCTTCTCTCCAGGGAGATCAAGGATTGCCCGGCTACCCTGGCATATATGTAAGTTCCCTCATCAAACTCATTGTGACACTCATCTTTCTTAATCCTACTAATAATGGTTAGATTACTGCTGAAATTTTGGGGGCATGGAGTCGGTAGTGCTGTCGCCTCGTCACAGCTAGAAGGTCCTGGGTTCGATTCCCGCTGGGGACGCTGTGGGCACTGGGAAACATGTTTCACGTTCCTATTTTGCATTATTATTTTTATTGTATTTCCAGGGACCACCAGGTAGCCCCGGAAGGGCAGGTAACAGAGGCATTTCAGGACCACGGGTAAGCATGTGTGCATGTTTCTATGTCTTTGAAAGTCATTTTATAACGACTTGATAAGTTGATATACTAGTTCCTCATAAACCATACTGCAAAATCTTTTCTGTCTCTTCTAACCAGGGACCCCCAGGTTTTCGCGGTCCCCCTGGGCCAAAGGTCAGTTGACAACAATGAAATGTGCATATATGTCTTTGTAGACAAACGTTTTCTAGAAGTGACTTCCATTTGAAACTGTTAATTGTCTTCCTTCAACAGGGCACCATGACTTTAGTGCTGAAGGGCGTCCAGGGAGAGTTGGTGAGTGAGTTTTCTTTTGCTTTCTTTAGATAGGGTAGCACCAGTGTTGATTTCGTCGACTAAAACTAACACGAAAAATGTCCGTCGACTACCTTTTTTCACTGATCAACTAAATGGAAACTAAATGAAAACTAAGCTATGATGACTAAAACTAAGACTAAATATATTGACAATTTCGTCAACAAATAAAAACTAGACTACAATGTTAGGAAGGGACTAGTGGACAAGATATCCAGTATAAGTAATTTTACACTTGGTTGCATGCTGAAAATAGCAGATCTACAAGCTCAGAATCGTGCGAGCTTGTAGATCTGCTATTTTCAGCAAGTGTAAAATCAGTCATTACAACGGCATCAAGGCACGCCAAAATACAATTTAGTCAACTAAAACTAGAAAAAATACATTCCTGGTGACTAAATGAAAACTATTCAAAAGACTGACTAAAACTAAAATCTAAAATTGGTGCCAAAAACAACACCGGTTAGCACACAGACTTGAAGCTACTACTATATTAGTAGTAGTAGTTTATTTCAGTCCATTTAACATAACATGAATAGAATAGATACTGCACATACAGTTGAGGCTACTTATGAGTAGAAAGGAGGAGGGACATTCAACTGATTATCACATTTTTTTTTCCATGAAATGTCAATGTTTTTGGCTATTCTGTTTGCAACCACTGACTTCCATTCAGATCAAGGGATATTATTTGTATTTTACGTTGTACACATTTTGCTCTCCTGCTGTGCTATGACTGACTGATTCTAATTGCATTTCCATCTATGGCCACAGGGTGATGCTGGAGAGCCTGGTCCACCAGGGAATTCAACATTTCCTCACACATTGCCTGTAGATTATCACCAGGTCAGTACAAGTTACAACCAGTACTATCAGGCAGTACAGGGTCACTATAATGTAGACCCTGTACATGTATGTTTTACGTCCTTATATAATAAAGATAGGCATAAATAAGCTATAAGCTTCTGCCAATTCCTTTTCGATCATGTTTAAAAAAGAAAAAAAAGTTTTGTAATTGTCTAACTGAATAGATAGAAATAAACCATTCATTCATAAATTCATAATTACATCTATCAAAGTGCTTGCTACTGTGTGGGTGAAAACTCAAGAAGACAATGTATTTTATAATGCAATGATAAAGATTAACCAACCATGCACAATATATTGACACATTTTCCTCATTTCAGGGGATAAGAGGAGAGAGGGGTCAGAAAGGAGAAAATGGAGAACTGGTAAATGGTCACACACGCACGCACACACACACACACTCACACGTGTACCAACTTAAGTAGTTCCTCCTTCTAAAAATGTATTCATCTCTCACTTCAGGCTGACAACAAGGGAGAAACTGGTGTGATGGGATTTACCGGGGCACGGGTAAGCACAAGCACATTCATTTCAACAGGCTGTGAACCTGTAAGATCTGCTGTTTTGGCTATTGTTGCCAATGTTTGCAAATGTTTTCAAATGTTTTGACGATATTTGAAATACTTTTTAATATTAACATCTTAATAAATCTGTTTGGACAGGGTCCACCTGGCCGAGATGGATCGAAGGGACCAAGGGTGAGCTTTCATTTAATTGAAAACGTTAGGTTTAATAGGTTTAACTAATAATAAATGGATCGCTCTGCAATGTCCGAATCTGAAAGATTGAATGTATTCCAATTGTATACTGTGCAAGTACTTAATCTCATTGTCTATGCATGTCTGTCTGTTCTATGTACATTTGCAGGGGGACTCTGGCGAGCAAGGGCCAAGTGGCAGAGATGGCCCAAAGGTGACCGGCACATTGCAGTGCATAGCATGACGTTGCACCATATCTGCATGATTTATTTATGATCAGTGGTGGAAAAAGTACTCAATTGTTTGACTTAAGTAAAAGTACCAATACTGCGATTTAGAACTACTTTGTTATCGGTAAAAGTACGGAATTGAAAATATACAAAAGTATCTGCATCAACATGTACAAAGTACTAAAAGTTAAAGTATTCATATTGCAGAATGTCCCATTTCACAAGTTCAAAATGTGTACAAAATCTATTGAAAATAGCCGATCTACAAGCTCACAATGCGTCGCAACAAATAAAAAGTACAAATTGTGGCTTTGAAATGTAGTGGAGTAGAAGTTCAAGTACTGGAAATTGGAAATACTCAGGTAAAGTACAAATACCTCAAAATGTACTTTTACTTAAGTACAGTACTTAAGTAAAAGTACTTAGTTACTTTCCACCACTGTTTATGAAGCTGGTTATTAATGAATCTATTCTAAACTGTGTTCTCCCAGCTCTCTGAACAATGATACAGTTCAGGGAGTTACAGTTTACAGTACATTGACAAGTCAAGGAAGGACTGACAAGATGTTTGTGTTTCAGGGGACTAGAGGGGATGCTGGGGAGTTGATATCAAGATGTTTGTGTTTCAGGGGACTAGAGGGGATGCTGGGGAGTTGATATCATCAAGATGTTTGTGTTTCAGGGGACTAGAGGGGATGCTGGGGAGTTGATATCATCAAGATGTTTGTGTTTCAGGGGACTAGAGGGGATGCTGGGGAGTTGATATCATCCGGACAGAATTCCTGGCCCTGGTGGTCTCAGAAAGGTGATAATAAGTCTCAGTCCATTTTGTATACATTGTATACACTTTAACAGTTATTCTCAAATTGCTTGGGAGCATTTCCTGAAACTCTTAACACCTCATTCCCAAAACAGTAAAATCATTACCCGTGCAAAATAACCAATATAACATTCAAAATGATAGTCAGGCAATAGCTAACACCAAATGCATAGAAGCATCTTCTGATCATTGTGCAAACCTTGACACTGAAAATCATGTATGCGTCTGTGTCAAAGTGGCACTACGGCACTACGGTCCTGTGTTGTAATCGGTTTCTAATTACAGTAGTGTGTCCATGATACAAACAAACACACAGCCATACAGCCAGCCAGACAGCCAGACAGACAGACAGACAGACAGACAGACAGACAGACAGACAGACAGACAGACAGACAGACAGACAGACAGACAGACAGACAGACAGACAGACAGACAGACAGACAGACAGACAGACAGACAGACAGACAGACAGACAAAAACACAAAGTTACGCACTGCTGCACAACCAATCGCCACTCAGGAAACAAACAGTATTGACAAGTTCTACTTGACTCTGATTTGGCATCTGGCATCAAAATATTCATGTGTTCACAATTTTCTCAGAGAGAAAGAAAAGGCCTGCATAGTAAAGTACCACCATCACCATATTGTTCTTGGCCACCATGACAGTCATGAACCAATACAGCCACCCTGTCACAACAACTCACAACGAACCTCAGCAACCACAACACATAACACACATAAACTACTGTTTATCAGTCTTCAATTGAAAATTGATATTTATAATTGACGGCTGTTATAAAGCCCAAAACCTCTAGGAAATAGAAAATTCCCTCATAGGATTATTGAAGTGATCAAGAGCCACATACAAATATACTATTCCCCGTTAGAACTCACGTACCTTCAACGGCAGATAAAACACACAACATACAAACTGTAGATTCACGTCGGCATTCAATTCCAGAGCCAGAAACAGTTACATGTTTCATCATCATCGGTCCCAAAATGTCACCAGCTTGAATCACAATAGTATACAGGTACACACAGCATACAACACAAGCAGCAACGAAGCAAAAACAACTAAGTTCATACCTTGAGCCGTCTTCTACTTGACATCATCAGTTGTGTAAGCGATGCCAGGGTCAAACTGTGGGACCCTAATTCATGATGAGCCCTCCAGCGGCGTCTCCAGTCATCTCCATCCTCCATACATCTGGCTAGCTGGCCAGTACTTTCCTCCCAGTATCAAATGGCACCGACCGCAGCCTCATTCTCCTGGCTGCCATCTTCTCACTCAGCCTTCGATGTTTAGTACTGCACACACAGCATTCTGGTGTAGTGGTAGTGCAGTGGTCAGGGACGTAGGGCATGCAGGCTCTGGGGTCCAGCATTCTGGTGTAGTGGTAGTGCAGTGGTCAGGGACTTAGGGCATGCAGGCTCTAGGGTCCAGCATACACAGCATGTCACAGCTAGGAGAATGGACTCAGGGATGAGAAGAAGCTGAGCTTGGGGGGGGTCTGGCCTCGTGTACCTGTGGAGCAGGTTGAGAGAGACACCATATTAAGCTTTGAGTAAGTAAGGTAGAAAGAAAGAAAATTAGCTGACCAAGAGCCACATGCTGTACACTGTACCAAGTCACAACTCACTAGCAACAGCAGAGAGACATACACAGCCTGTATATATTTACGTAGTACTGTACGTACAGTACGTATATAACCTTCCAGTTGCAACAGATACAGCCTAGTAGCGGTGTAACGATACAATTTATACATTTATATAAAGGAAGCTGTGGGGACTCTGGAGTCTGGACATGCCTGGACTAGAATATGCCTTGAAATAAATGAAGAGCGTAGAGTCTAGAAAGATGTGCAATTCAGGTTGTAACACTAATATCACTTTTAATTAAACCATCATTGGTAAACAGTTAATGGGGTTTCATACAAGGATTTGGTGCTGTGATTCCTCAAAAAAAAAAAAACATTGTGTCTGTAATGTAAATTTATTCTATAAATGCTGCCTATGCGAATGAAAACAAAACAACCAAGCAGTTTGTTATGAAGATTAATTAACTTCTCTGCCAAACTGTCTACACACTTGTGAAGTTGTGACTGAGAGGTTTTCACTTCCTAACAACCCAGACTCCTCCACTCAACTTCCATGAGGTCGGTGAAAAGTTACATTTATAAGTTGTTTATTTCACTGGTTTTACTACTGCCGGGGCGATTTTCAAGAGCGTGCTTGAAGCCTACTCAGAGAGTGTTGAGTGTCTAGTGTCTACCAGTTCACTGGAGTGTCTACTTTCTAGTGGTTCAGAAACTTCAGACCCAAAACTTTGTTTTGTTGTCCATTCCATGCTGTATTGATGTGGAACCATAGGAGAGAAAGCTGGCACACGATCAAAATAGCAATTATTCGGCCCAGGCCGTAGCGTAACGGTCTGGGCACCGGACTGGTAATCCAGTCGCAGTGTGCCGCGGGTTCGACTCCCGGACCCGACACGGCCTTTACTGCATGTCATCCCCCCATCTCTCTCCCGTTTCCTGTCAGCCTACTGTCTGTCCCTTCAAAAATCAATAAAAGGCGTAAGCCGCAAAAAAAAAAAAAAAAAAAAAAAAAAAAAAATAGCAATTATTCTACCAAGACGCTCTCAAGAATTAAAGATCTATAAGGGTCCATTTGGTTACCATCATTTAAGTGTAACTGGGGACCACGTGGAACCCCTTCAATGACCACTAGTGGTCCCCGGACCACAGGTTGAGAACCATTGCCTTAATGACGTGGGGTTTTGAGGCTACTGTTATGAGAATGAGCTTTGAGTTTCCAAGAAATGCCTCTAAGCAATTTAACTGTAATACTGTAATGTTTTTTGGTCTGTATTATATTGTCCGTTGCACTAATAATGCCTCTCCGGGTGAATTTAGGTGGTGGTCCTCGCGGGCCTCCCGGAGAGCGTGGTGTACAAGGGGCGTCTGGCAAAGTGGGAGACAAAGGTATCCGTGGCCCCCCAGGTCGCACCGCCAGCGATGATCAGCAGCAGCAAATAGGTTGGTAAATTAACCCATTTTGGGCGAGCATTATGTTATTCTTTAGCTGTTGAAAAAAATAACAGATCTACAAGCTCATAGCGCGGCACCGAGTGCAGCACTATGAACTTGTAGGCCTGCTATTTTTTTTAAATCATGAAAATGTGGCGCAAATATTTGAATATATATTCTTTCAGAGTGAACGTTTTTAACTCAAATCTTTGCTTCTGGGAGGTCCCTGGAACAACATATTTTGAAATGGGGTCGGCGGCCAAATACAGATAATTCTAGGGGTCCCTTATATGAAATAGTTTGAGAACCACTGACATAGAAACATGAGGTTTTTCAGAAAGCTGTTTAGAAGGCATTTGTAGAATCGTCCTCAGGTCTAAATGGGTTAAGTCATGATACGACATTACATTATTAGTCAATAGTCGATACGTTTGCAATTTAGTGTTCCATGTATTATTATTAGGCCTGTTGTATTACAAAGTTCTCTCTTTACAATTATTTACAATTTAGGCATTTAGCAGACGCTCTTAATCCAGAGCGATTTACACTAAGCAAGAACAAAAAGAATGGCAATACATCAGATCACATACATACAAAAGTAGTTGCCATGAATCATACATAGGCTAAGAACGTAACAGTGGAATATCTATATAATGCAACTATGCATGTATACTTTATAGTGCTAGGTCTACATAAAATGCTATAAGTCTACATAAAATGCTATCTAAGTCTACATAAAATGCTATCTAAGTCTGCATAACATGCTATCCAAGTCTACATAAAATGCTATCTCTTTGGCAACAGCATGGGACTTTCTGGGACCATTCGGCTTTAAAGGAGAGGAAGGAGATAAGGGTCCACAAGGAGAGCCTGGATTCCCCGCTATAATTCCCGGACCTCCGGGCTTGGACGGCAGGCCAGGAGCAAGGGGTCTTCCGGGGCCTGAAGGTTTACGTGAGTGTCTGTGTGTGTGGTGTGTGTGTGTGTGTGTGTGTGTGTGTGTGTGTGTGTGTGTGTGTGTGTGTGTGTGTGTGTGTGTCTGTGTGTGTGTGTGTGTGTGCGTGCGTACTAGGATACATGTGTGGCAATTAACAGCTGAACCGTTTAGCTTATATGTGTGTTTGTTTCCATACTGTCAAATTTCTCTTTCTCTGTTTTCATGACGACCATACTCATATATTTCTGCATTTGTACAGTGGAAGAAGCCTTTAAGGGCGATGCGGGCCAGAGTGGAAGACCAGGCAATGCTGGCTATAAAGGAGACAAAGGTACTGAAAGGCATCTTAAATTGTATTTTTAGAGCAACATAATCTCTACAACAGTGGCCCTCAACCTGTTCTGGATCAGAAACATCTTGAAAGATAGCTCATAGCTCATGGCAGCGGCAGCCAAATTCGTCTTTATTTACTTAAAGAGCCTGTTTATTATGCAAATCACAGAGGCTAGAGTCAATGGCACACATTGATTGAAAACTGTATTAACAGTTTGTGGAATGGGTACAGTTCAAGGAAGGTACAGGTCAATACAAAATCTGCTAAGAGGATAAAACCAGAAAAAGCACTAACACTTGTTTACACAAGGGTCCTACACACATTTGAACACCCCATTTCTGCACAGCAGCAGCAATAAACAATAATGTATGTCTTACCTATATTTGGGAGAAAGGAAAGTGCCTTCCCTTTCCTCATAAATGTGTCCAACCAGGCAATAGTTTATTAAATGAGCTTGCAACCTCCAACTCAAATGTGAACAGGTGCAACCATTAAACAGGTTCCTGTGTCACGCAGTACCTGTTACAAAGGTTCCTACTATAGAAACAGACACCCATATTACTCAAAACAAACAAACATCTATTTAATTCCACAGAGTTAAATACATTATTGTTGTATTAAATAGATATATTTGTATAATATATATATATACATTACAAAAAAATGTTATATATTTTTTTTTAATATATATATTTAGTCTTTTAACACTAGGGGGTGCTGCACTTCCCGTGACCCTGACAGGTGTCAAAACGTGGGTGTGCAAACTCCGAACATTTTGCAGTTTCAAGAAAGGAGAGTCAAGAATAGAGAAAGAAATGTAGAAACAAGTTAAGCAAAGTAAAATATCAACAAGGCACAATGTCAACAATACAATTACATATATGGGTGAAAATAGAAATAAAATGTATAGAAACATTTGCAGTGTAGCAGATATCAGTCTCTTGTGCAGGCCAGGCGAGAGACGTATGCCGTGATTTTTGTATTTGTTCCAGTGTTTTGTGTGTTTATGAGGTGACGGTACTTCATTAGACCCCTTGGTGTGGTTAGTTATGTGCAATGATGTCTTCCCTTTGTATTCCGGCTTTCCTCCTGGAGGCTGAAACCTTGACAGTCAAACGTGCCAATGAAATAAACAGTGAAATCATGACATCACAATATCACCCCTCCCCTAACCCCTCCCGCTTTATCATAACAACCACAGCTGTAGGTGCGGCTTCAGTTCAGGTGGATCACATTCACCACCCATCACCACCCACCAGGCAAACCAGGCATAGGCCTACTCAGAGTGTAGAGTAGGAGAGTAGCGACACGCTTTGATCTCGCCGCAAAGCGGGTGCCTGTGGGCTATAGTTCCAAACATTGCTCCTATGGCTGGAACTATCCCATTGAGATAGAATGAGCACTTCCGCATTCTATTGTTACAATGGGAGTCAACGCTAGTGTCGCCACTCTCTTACTATATATTACTCTGGGCCTACTTAAAGAACTGGTGGGCGTGTCCACATAAAAACGATATTTTAACAAATACTGCACACTTTTTTAGAAAAGATTCTTCCTCCATACCTGATGATGATGTTTTAGGGTGGAAAAAAATCCCGGCACTCCATCTTTAAGTTATCCAAGGATATGTGGCTAACGTGTGTCTGTGTGCTTCCTGTGCTCCTCAGGTGATCATGGCTTGTGTAACTGCACTGTCATCAACACGCATGCACCGGGCCCAGGTGGTCCAGTCGGCGAGCGCGGTACCGATGGCATGGCCGGAGAGGATGGTCAGCAGGGCGTGCCGGGAGAGGCGGGACCCCAGGGTGTCTATGGATTACCTGTAAGCAAAACCACACTGTAATGTAATGTCATCCGAGAGCAGAGGTTCCCAACCACTGGTACGCGAGTCGCGGACCGGTGAGCTGGCCTTGAACCTATAACCGTCACCAGGAAGTCACTGACTGTGGTTTATAAACAGCGTAGAGTCCGTGCTATACTTCCGTGTTGCATTACAGTGACATCACTCGTTGAGCGAGTAGTAGCGTAACAACAACAGCTGTAGCCTATTTTGTCATGCTCGCGCGAATGAAACACTAAACAGGATTATTATTTAATTAATCTTTCATGTTGACATTCAAATAGGCCTATAACTATTAGGAGATAAGCCAGGTAAAGTAATGCGTCACTCTGCAAGTTTAACTCAAGTTTTTCACCTGTCCTCCAAAGTCATTTCTGAAAAATAAATAGGCCTAAACACAAATGCCGGTCCGCGAACATTTGATGGACTGTCAGCCGGTCCGTGGTAATAGAAAGGTTGGGAACCCCTGATCCAGAGCACCCTTGTTGTGATGCTAGGCTTTTCTCAGTACCTGCAGGAAGCCTGCTTTCTATTTTATTTACTGTTCAGTGCTCAAACTGTCCGGTCTACAGCCCATCTACTGCTGTATGCAGTCATTTCCACACACACGCAGACAGACCATTTCCGTAGGTACTCTGAACCGGATGTACAAACTGAAAAGCGAATTGATTGATTGATGATATTCTAATTATTATTAGAATATTACCACAAAACAAACACATTTTCAGACTTTTCACGTACCAAAAATAGCAGATCTGCAAGCCTTTTGGCACGTTTCACCAAAGTATAAATCAGGCTTTCTGTTTTGTGACTTCATTATTTTGCTTTTTTTCCTGTTGCAGGGATTTCCTGGTCCCAGTGGGTTGCCAGGTCCACAGGGGCGAAAAGGCGACCTCTCCGAGGCCACTGATAAAGGTATGGTACAAACGCTTGCTTGGGATTGTTCACATAAAGTAGCAGGGTATATAGATGTAAATTGATACAATGCTAAATGAATGGGGGGATTCAAAAGGGGGCTGTCAGGTCAAACCCACAATGTGCCTATACTTTCTTCTCAAGAGTGTTGCGCACAAACGTTAGTATTAGTTATTATTGAAAAGAAAGAAAAAAATACCTACCAATTCCATTTCTCCCATTCCAAGTGCATTTGTCTTATATAACAGCCCCCACAGGTACATTTAATTATTTCCAGCAATTTATTTTTGGGTCGGTAGATCTTGTTGAGCCGGTCATTTTGAAAGTAGCTCTCGAGTCAAAAAAGTGTGGGCACCCCTGCTGTAGATGGATGAATGGATGGATGGATGGATCTTTGCCTGTACCTTGTTTGCTTGTTTGCTTATCACACTTATCAGTGTGTAACCATGCTACGTGTCATCTCCGCAGGATACCCCGGTGACGAGGGGAGTCCTGGTGAGCTCGGTCAGCCAGGCGTGCAGGGGCTTCCGGGCCGAAGTGGTATCCCTGGGCGCCCTGGTAGCCGGGGCCCTAGTGTGAGTATACGGGTCCTTGAGACAGTAAATCACATGAACCCATTCAGGACGGGAACCCCTTTTGGTGTTTTGAGTATTATGTTATACTTTAGCTATTGGAAAATAGCAGATCTACAAGCTCACAGCGCGGCACCGAGTGCCACGCTACGAGCTCATAGATCTGCTATTTTTGCAAATCTTTGAATATATATATTCTTTCACAGCGAAAGGTATATTTTTGGGGCTTTTTCTGCCTTTATTGGATAGTGTAAACTGTACACTATCCTACCTAAATGACTGCCTGCCTAAATATGTCCCGAACCGGCCCCTAAGGTCTTCCACCGCTGGCCTGTTCGCTTTGCCAAAAAAAAAAGGCAAATAAAATATACGGTGAAGAAGCTTTCTGCTTCTACAGGCCGACGGCGTGGAACAAACTCCCACTGTACCTTCGACAGGCAGCCCCTGTAGACACTTTTAAAGCACAGCTCAAGACCCACTTCTACACTCTTGCTTTTAATTGATCTTTTACATTTCCTGTTATTCATGTCCTCAGTCCTCACTGTTATTGCATTACTGCTATTATTTTTAATGTTTTATGCCTTGCTTTTCTCTTCTTTCTTTCTCCATTTCTCTGTAAAGCACTTTGAGCTGAATTTCATGTCATGAAAGGTGCTATACAAATAAAGTTTTATTATTATTATTGTCAACAGGGGGAAGGCCCGCTGGGAGTTGGTGGCGAGCCTGGTCGCCCCGGTTATCCCGGCCCGCCAGGCGTGGCCGGGCAGATCGGAAACCCCGGCAGAGCCCTCGGAGTCGCTAAAGGTTCCCCGGGTTTACAAGGCGACGATGGCGTACCAGGCTACGATGGCTTGGCGGGAACACCCGGAAGCCCAGGTGAGAGGAACCTGACCACCTCATTACCTGTCTCTTTTATCATACATTCTCTGTCCTTCGTATTTAGTCTTCTATGTTGACTCTCATTTTTCACCTCTCTTCTGCAATCTTTCATTGCATTCCATGGCTGACCATGTTAGCACAGCAGCCATTTTACTCTTACGTCATACTGTACATCTTTGTATGCCGAATTTGATGCCGAGCATCATGCTTCTACTTCGTATTAGCGGTAACTCATGTCTCAAATGTCTCTCTCTCTCTCTCTCTCTCTCTCTAGGAGAAGAAGGCTGTAATCCTAGTCAGAGAGGAGATGGAGGACAGACTGGACAGTGGGATGTAACAGGTAACTGGAACATTTTTGTCCTTGCTGTCTTGTCGCCCTCATCATTTTATGCATCATTATAATGCTATCCTCTAAAAAAGTTTGGGAACACCTGTTCTAACCCACTGTTTCCCCAAACAGTGGGTTGGGACCCAAGTTTGGGTCACGGACCAATTTTTATGGGTCTCAAATAAATATCCCCTTTTTGTGTCTTCCATTGAAAATATAAAACAATTTTCAAGAGTGAATTATTTTTTGGTTTGATCAATTAATTGAATTCCAACATAGTTCAAAGGTTTTCATGAATCAAATTAAAACTAAACGTAAATCAAATAATTTCCATAAGTATATAAAAAGGTGTTTAAGAACTAGTGAAAATAGCTGATTTACAAGCTCACAATGTGGTGCGAAGCATCGTGTTGTGAGCATGTAGATCTGCTATTTTTATTAGTTTGGGTCCCAGCCTGGCTAAATGTCGAATTTCTCTTGTTTTGGGTCACGGGCTAAAACGTTTGGGAACCACTGCTCTTATACAGTATGCAAATGGCTAAAAACAGCAGTGGGAATAGGTAAATGCCAAATGGCATTCATTCGTAAGTGAAAAGAAAAGAAAAGAAAAGAGGAAACTATGCCACATTGACAATATCTTCTTTCACCAGCAGATGGCAACCGAGAGCATGAAACAGATCACAATAAATGGGAGTCTATATGAGACTCCACAAAATCATTGTATAAATATAAGTTATACATTTGCTTCAGCCGAGGGTCTGTCTGTGTGTCTGGAGCTAATCGCTTGACCAATCAGTAGCACCTCGACTGGTTATTTTTCTCCTTTTTCCTGCATTAATGCATGAACCTCAGGTCATGCAATACCCATCGGACCTGTTATCAGAGACAGAGTACGTACTTGCAATACCCACCATAGTTCTTCAAGGTCAGTCTAGTGATGCCATATTGACAACATCAGGGATCTGACTGCATATATGGGCATTAAATGGACGTTCAGTAGAATGGAAGTCAGTGACAGACAGTGGCATCATGTCTTGTCCACTTACCGACCATAAGGCATGGCGGCGATGTTCGACCTAAGGAGTGCAATTTTTGTGTTATGTTTAAATCAGGTGACTGCGACGGTGTGCCGGGACCTCCAGGGTCACCTGGACCTCCGGGACCCACTGGATTGGAGGGTTTCTCAGGTAACGAGACAAGAAAAAAGTGGCGAATGCTGCTTTGAAATGTAACGCAATTTAATTTTATACCTGATGCGATGCGGCATCAGGTATGATGTAGTTATCGTTATTATCCCATTTTGGGGTGGGAGCATTATGTTATGTTTTAGCTATTGATAAATAGCAGATCTACAAGCTCATAGCGCGCCACCGAGTGGCGCGCTACGAGCTTGTAGGTCTGCTATTTTTGAAAAATCGAAGAACCACTGACATAGAAACATAGCCTTTTCAGAAAACTGTCAGGATGTAGACGACATTTTTAGAATCTGATCTCAGGTCAGAATGGGTTAAGTATCATGGTGGAGCGGTTGTTCAGTCGCCCAGTACTGATGATATTTCTGCCATACCTCAGGTGTCCCGGGTCAAAAAGGATACCAAGGCATAGGCGGCTCAAACGGAGAAAAGGGCGAACAAGGAGATACGGGCATGGGAGGCACTCCTGGAAGTCGAGGTAAGAAGTGAACGGGAGACGTGATTATACTGTAGGACTATATAGCACTGGACGACAAACCTGATCTTCAATACTGTAAGTTTGGCGTATCAAACTGTCAAACTGGAAATAATTCTCTGTCACCTGTGTTGTTTTCGTCGACTAAAACTGTGACGAAAAATGTTTTGTCGACTTGCTTTTTTCACTGACGAAAACTACATAAAAACTAAGCTATGATGACTAAAACGAAGACTAAATATACTGTCAATTTTGTCAACAAATAAAAACTAGGCAGGGAGGGACTATACTAGTGGACAAGAGATCCAGTATAAGTAATTTTACACTTTGTTTGCATGCTGAAAATAACCGATCTACAAGCTCACAACAGTCTAAATCACCTGTAGATTTTGTCGACTAAAATCTTATGATATTTAGTCGACACTAAAACATTCCGTGGGACTAAAATGTGACTAAAACTAAATGAAAGCCATTCAAGAGACTATATGACTAAAACTAAAATAGAAACTTGCTGCTAAAAACAACACACTCTGATTAACCCTCTATAGGTTTCGTTGGCCCCCGTGGGGACTTGGGGCATCCTGGCGGAAAAGGTGTCGTGGGCAATCCCGGTCTCCCAGGTGTACATGGCCGGGGCGGGGCGGAGGGCGAGAAGGGCCAGCATGGAGAAATCTTCGGAGCTTCAACTGGATCTGCCGGTGACCCGGGTCCACCCGGCCTACGGGGGAACAAAGGCGACCTTGGAGATCAAGGAGAGCCGGGCCATTCAGGTCAGTAAACATACTTCACTTATTGTTGGTGTGACAAACACAACAAAAAGTACCGTATTAAGGATGGAATTAAGACCCATATAGATTCTTGAAGGACCTGTCCTCTTGTTCTTCTCCCCAGGGATGATGGGCATGCCTGGAATGATTGGTATCAAGGGTGAGGTTGGCCCTCCGGGCCCGCAAGGAGAGGAAGGGAGAACTGGGCCAGCTGGGAAACATGGCTACCCTGGCGCTCGCGGGAGGGAAGGCTCCCCTGGACCACCTGGGGCCACTGGACAACCAGGTTAGACTCGAGTCATGTATGCACGAGCACGATTATTGCACATTATGTAACCACCTAGATTTGAACCCTGGCTCTCCTGTGTGGTAAATCCAGACATCAGACAACCTCTCAATGAAACGGTAATCACCTTTGGCCATGTGAGTGTTAACGCCCGGGATTCAAACTCGGGTCTCCCGCGTGAAAGTCCAACATCTTAACCACTAGGCCAAAGGGATATCCCTATGGACCAGGGAAGATATTAGACTTTTGTCAGAGGTAGGCTTCTGACACGGACACATTCCATTTCCCCAACACTACAGAGTTAAGAAGACGTGACAACTGGAGAAAGGGACTATTACTACTAACACACCTGTGTCTTGTGATGTTACTCTTTGAACCTGTCGTCCAGGCCTCGTAGGTGAGACGGGAACCGAGGGAGACTCTGGCCCACCTGGTCCTATCGGATTGAAAGGGACACCAGGGACGTTTGGGGGTGATGGGCCTCTAGGAGAGCAAGGTTCTCCAGGTGACTCAGGGTTTCCAGGCCAGGAAGGACACCCAGGCCTCACAGGACTCAAGGGTTGGTACTATGCATAGTTGCATACTCAATTCCGTAATGGCAAAGTTCTATCAACACAGAATCATACTGTATATATATATATCTCTTGGGTCATTTGATTACTGAACTATTTAAAAGTGAGTTCCCATCAACGTATTATGCTCCCCGAACTCTCATGATTTCTTTTTTCTATTTCAGGGATCAAAGGTTCTCGTGGCATGTCAGGTTTCGAGGGCAGCTTGGGCAATGAAGGAATACAAGGTACTCCTGGCCTTAAAGGTGAACATGGGGGTCCCGGACTAGGTGGTGTGAAAGGAGGCATGGGGAGAGGAGGAACAAAAGGTTAGATCACAAGACCTTCGTGAAAATATTTGTTGTTTCTAAAATTTACAATTTCTCAGCTGTTTAGTTTTGAGGCTATACATAATGTGACTCTGCCCCTCTTTTGATCCGGTGTCTTCCAGGTGATCGTGGTTTGAGGGGAAAAGCAGGTGAAAAGCCCCGAATACCGAGTACCTTCCCTGATGTGATGAAAGGTGCCAAGGGAGAACACGGACTCTATGGGGAGCACGGTTTCACTGGGCGCAGAGGTACGAGACCAGTGGTTCTCAAAACACTTTCACGTCAAGGACGCCCCCAAATCATGCATTTGGCCGTAGAGTCCCATCCGAAAATATTTTGTGTCTTGTAACCCCATACAAGATTTGTGTTGTTAAAGTTTTTATTTGAAGATATCCTATTATATGGTCAAAGTGGTTAAACCAATTTACTTGTTACACTAACTAATTTAGCTGGGGACCCCCTGGAACCTCAAGAACCCTTGAGAACAACTTTTCACACTACACATTTTCTCACGCGTGTCGCATCCTGCTACACCTTACCGTCTCTGTAGGAAATAAGGGTAGCCCTGGTGTTCCGGGACAGCCGGGTGAACATGGTCACCCTGGTGACCCCAGCCATGACAAGGGGGAGCAAGGCAGTGCAGGAGCTGAAGGACTTCCGGGGCCAAAAGGAATGCCCGGACCAACCGGAAACCGTGGGATTAGTGGCTTCATGGGAATGAATGGCTACAAGGTGAGCAAATTGCCGTAATGTAAAGCTGCACTTGCAAATTTGTGTAATTAGGTCAAATTATTTCTTTCTCTGCCGCTAGCTGTTAGCATAAAATGTAGTTAGCCTCTGCCGCCATTAGCGTTCATTCAAGAGAGGGAGTTTCCACCCCACCACCCCCATACACACACTCAATACACTGGCGAGACTGTTTACCTCTCGCCCGGAAAAATTTACATGTCGGGAGCGACGCGGTACTAAGTCACAAATGACATCCGAACTTTGGATGGCTGAAGATCCACCATGGACAGCTCTCCTGGATTCCGACTTATGGTGGTTTAAAAAACCTGTTTGTATAGTCGAGGTAAACGGCCATCAGATATTACGTCCCATAGCTGGTGGTGACGGAGGCGCTGCATAGCAACCGGATCAATGTTAAAAGCTGCTGTGGGGCTCCACCATTATATACAGAGAGTATACGTTGGGGTCCGTATACGGACTTAGCAAATAACGTCCCCTAGCTGGGGGGGTACGTATATATACGGACATGGGAGAAAAATAATTAAATGACCCAAACAAATGTCATAGCAGCATTAACTATTTACCTTAATGCATCCTCTAACACCTCTCCAATTCACAGAGATGAGCAATGCTTAACTCACGCCATTGTTTCAGCGTGGAGAGAAGATAATCTGTATAATTGCTCACTATTGTTCATTCATACTGTACATTTCAGGGGGTAAAGGGTAGCACTGGTGCCTACGGCCGTTCAGGAGAGTTTGGACGGAAAGGAGTCAAAGGTACAATGTTGGTTTATGCAATAGATATTAAGATACTGGCCAATAGTAAGATATAGATGGTAATGACAAATAAAACTAGACTGCTCTTGCTAACTGTCAACGTTATGTTTACAGGTGATAAGGGCCAACGGATTGACCTCCCTGGATCTACAGGCCTGAGGGGGGAACTTGGTTTCGATGGGGTGGGAGGTAAGTAATAGTAAAATATAATATCGTTGCTGTCGGGAGGAAACCCCATAACTCCATTTTTGAGGTTTTTGGCATAATTCAGTGCTATTGAACACCCTTTACGTCTGTGTGTTGTTTCGAAAATATTGAACCAATGGAAAGTAGTAAAAAGTGCTTTGGACAAAACCTCTTAACTCCATTGGACCCTCAAAATGTCAAAATAACTCCACCACCTCTCCCCCTCTCATGGAAGTAATTGACAATACATAAAGTTACAACACCAACTTTGATGAGGCTGTATTGCTTTGTTTTAAAAATATATGGTTTTCTCAATTTCCTGAAAAATGTATATTTTTAATTTCCTGACTGGACCTCCCGACAGCAGAGATATAGTATACTTACTTACTGTTACTGTATATATGTTCCAATAATATCATCAGTACAGATTGGTTAACATTAAACTGCCATGCTCTTTCCAGGTGATAAAGGATTACATGGCCTTTTCGGGGACAGGGGCAGCTCTGGATTCCATGGTATTGGGGGTATGAAGGGCGCCCCTGGTGATCCTGGCACCGGAGGATTCCCAGGTATGACATCCTTTCAATATCCATCCTCCTCACATTCCATCACATCACAGACATCGCACACTGTATCGATCCTCGTAGAGTTGTTCTTGACAATATAGTATTTGTATTGTATTCCTCCTTCGCAGTGTTGTTTTTGGCAGCAAATTTCTGTTTTAGTTTTAGTCAAACTTGAATAGTTTTCATTTAGTTTTAGTCACATTTTAGCCACCCGGAATGTTTTATTGTTAGTCTAGTTTTAGTCGACTAAATGTCATAAGATTTTAGTTGACTAAATCTACAGTTGATTTTGTCAGGCCTTGATGCCATCGTAATGACTGTTTTTACACTTGCTGAAAATAGCCGATCTACAAGCTCACAATGCGTCGCAGCGCGACGCGTTGTGAGCTTGTAGATCGGCTATGTTCAGCATGCAACCAAGAGTAAAATGACTTATACTGGATCTCTTGTCCACTAGTCCCTTCCTAACATTTTAGTCTAGTTTTTATTTGTTGACGAAATTGTCAGTATATTTAGTCTTAGTTTTAGTCACCATAGCTCCGTTTAGTTTTCGTTAGTGAAAAAAAGGTAGTCGACGAACATTTTTCGTCTTCGTTTTTAGTCGACGAAATCAACACTGCTCCTTCGTTTCCTCCAGGTTCGGACGGGCAACAGGGAACTCCTGGTACCCAAGGATTCAGGGGCACTCATGGGAGTACCGGACATACAGGGACTCCTGGCTCACTGGGTCTTCCAGGGGATAAAGGTGAAACTCTTTCTGTGTTTTTGATGAGACAAGAGAAAGCTTTATTTTATAAAGAAACAATGGTCACCCCTTTGGAGAGCATTGCTGCTTTGGAGAGGGATTTGGTAGGTTGTATTCCTATAGAAATGGTCCCTTTCACAGAGACCATATCGTCACTGGTGGGCAGAAACCTTGTAATCAATCATATTATTTATTATTACAAGTGGAGTTTATGTTTTTAACTTTTTTCATAAATGAATGCCCTATTAAATAGCCGATCTACAAGTGTCCCAGCACGTTCCAACGCATTGTAATCCGACGTGTTGTGAGCTTGTAGGTCGGGCTGGTTTCGATATTTTGAAAAATGTTTAAAACATTTATCCTATAATGTGAAAAATATAGTAATATATAGTCTAAAATAAGTGCTTGTGACTTAATAATAACTACACTGGATTTTGTCCATATCCTGAAAAGTAATGGTTTTGGACATACAGTACAAGGTTTCCACCCCGAAAGTGACGATGTGTAACTGCTACACATCTTCAAAAGAGCTACTTTGGTATTAGTTTTACTTGAGGTTTCAACATAATAAGTAATGTTTCTTCTACTTGAGACATATTTAAGTCAAGTAACTCTGCTTGAGGAGAACTTTCAAGTACTCTTTCCAGCCACGACTTATTGTTTTCTATGATACTCCTATTCATATTATATCATCTCTTTTCTTGGCGTGCAGGTTTTCCTGGCCTGAAAGGTCTCTATGGATTAGATGGACTGAAGGGTACAAAGGGTGTCACCGGAATCCCAGGTATTCCACAGAATCTCCAGTATATACACAACAATACTGTATTCTGACTAGAGCTTGTGTTCACTGTGATCAATCATCAGTATTGCTGACAAAAACATCATTTGAGAGTGTTGCATGATTCATAGTAAATACCAGTTGTGGAAATTAACAATGTACATTTACTCAAGCACTGTACTTTGGTACTGTACAATTGTGAGATACTTTTACTTTACGTCACTACTTTATCCTTCTACTTCACTACATCTCAGAGGCAAATATTGTACCTTTTGCTACACTACAATTACTTGAAAACCCTGTAGTTAGTAATAATGAGCACTTTTTACTTTTAGTATACTTTAAGTATATTTTGATAATAATTTTGTGCTTTTAGTCAACTAAAATATTTATATTTCTACATTGTTACTATTATTACTCACCCATGTCAACCAAGTATTGATCATCAGTGTGAAATTGTGCCATCTTATAATGAGCATTAGAGTATTACATTATAAGATGGGATATGGTGAGCTATGGACAGTTCAAAAACCTGCCATCATCACCAATGACATAATCAATGAGGCAATGAGGATTGCAAGCTAGTTCCAAGGTTTTAGTGAGGAACAATTATATGAAGATAAGTTGAAAATAATAGAAGTGGTCTTTTAAGTAAACATTCAGTACTTCAGTACATTCGGTACTTCTTCGACCACTGGTAAGATCCCAGGATATTCTGACATTCTGAGTCCATTGTCATCTGTTTAGGTGTGGACACCTTTGGACCGACCGGAGACTCTGGAGCTAAAGGGGAGAAGGGACTGGGTGGTGATCCCAATTATGAACCTGGCACACCGGGCACGTCAGGTTTTAAAGGCTCGCAGGGACCCGCAGGTCAGTAACATGCATACTCTGTTGAACTGAACATATTGACACAGCGGCCATTTTCATATTCAGGTCCAGGAACACCTAAATACGAAAATGGAATGGAAATAATGGCTGCAAAATGGCTGCCATGTGAATGATCAATAGGACCCCAGGTGGAAGAAGCCAAGCCTGGCCAACGTTGAAGCGCTCGGCCCTACTGGTCAGAGCTGGGACTGCACGAGGAAACGTGCTGGGGTTTATTTAACATTGAGCACTTTTGCATTTTGGGCACCAAATGTTGGTGCCCACGTCGAAGTAGAGCAGAAGTAGAGCGTTCTTCCGGGTGCTTCAAAACGCCACTGAGCAGCTTCCATCAAAATGAATAGCAGGGGGGCGAGGCAGTCCGCCCTCTATCACTGACACAATAGTAAGGAGTCTAAGGACTGATTGAGCTATTTTTCTATCAAATCAACATAGTGTTCCATTTCCCATGTGTTCAGGTGACATGGGGCACCCAGGACAGCCAGGGTTACGAGGCCCCAGAGGACCAACAGCCACACCAGGTAGAGATGGACTGACCGGAGAACAGGGCCTTCCCGGACCTAAAGGATACCACGGTGGGCATATATTACAATATAATAATATAATATATAATATGCTTCATGTCTCATTTCCTGTCAACCACATATAACCTGCTTGTCAAGTTTAAAAGCCTTCAAAGGAGAAACCATGCAGCACTCACGGATGCGGTTGAATAAAGCGCATGATGGGTGCCTGTTACTGCTGCCCATTTTCTTATTATCAATACTGGAGTGCTTCTGGTGTCTCCTTTCACTGCAGGGCCATGATAATTACAAAGATCATATCTGACTGGAGCCCTCATCCCGTGCCTCCCTGTCTGTCTGTCTCAATAAGCGGAATGGATTAACTTCCTCCCTATCCCTCTTCTTTGCATTATTTTAAGTACCGTTGTTTTTATATTGTTGTTTTTTAGTATGTTACCTTTTGGGCCTTTATTGGATAGGTAGGCTACAGTGGCGAGAGACAGGAAACAGAGAAAGCGAGTAGGGGAGCAGTACAAGGAGAAATGTCTGTGGCAAAACTTGTCCATGTGTGTGGCAAAAAGAACATTTGTTCTCCATTTGTAAGCACGGACCCAATTATTGAAATCCCGAACATGGAATAGACTTTGACCATGCTGCACAGTTTTTCTGCAATCAAGCCAACGGTCCCGGAGAATCGCTGTCCACAGACAGAATGACGGATGGACGGGCGGACGGACAGGGTGCAAACCACAGTCTCGGTCATGCCTTTCGGCTTGGCGGGGACAATTAATACAGAAATACTATCATGTGTTTCTGGTTATATTATTGACGGCTCATTTTGTATGTTCGTAGCAAAAATAAAGTTTCTCTGCATGTCACAGAGGAGTGACATGCAGCGAATGGTCAAGCCAGCTGGGAAATAGGAATCGAACTCGGGACTCTTTGTCAGGCATTAGATCGGTCGAGCCCATGTATGTGGTATGCGCCCTAACCATAACCACACAGCTAACCATTAACCACATTAATGCTCTATTTTGTACTTGACACTCGTGTAAAAGCTCACAGTGCATCGCATTGCTTGTAGATCTGCTATTGTTGAAAAATGTAGAAAACATTCTTCTTTAGTGGGCCTATAATGACATGCCCAAAATAGGGATGAAGTAGTTAAGTCTGTCTGTCTGTTTTATAACCAATGAAACGTATTAACAAGAGCTTGTGACTAAATAATAACTATATTGGATCCATTGGAACATTTCCTGAAAGGTAACGGTTTCGGACTTACAGACTGTGACAATACACAGTAAAATAATACACTTTATTTTATTGATTTGATGGTGACACATAACATAACATGTTTAATTGAAACTTACTTACGGTTTATTCATCAGGGTTCCCTGGACCAAGAGGACATCCTGGTGACGAAGCTCTGCGTGCTGATAAAGGTTCTCCTGGGCAGTATGGCTTCCCTGGATTCCCAGGCAGAAAAGGAATCAAAGGAGACCAAGGTCAATTTGGATACAGGGGACCCAGTGGCGTGTCTGGGAAGAAAGGTACTAAACATCATGTGATTCTAAAGATTTTTTTAATTTCAAGGACCTCGAGTTTGGTATGGACTTGGCTACGGACTCCCATTAATAGGATGTTTTACATCTCCGTGACCACAATGTACACTGTACACATGTCACGCACCCCCTAGCGGTGCGCAGCCACGCACCACAGTTTGGGAATCCCTATCTGATCGCTAAATTCTTGTTACATGATGCTTTCACAAACCAGCCTGTGGACAGATAGTTACAGTATTGCAGAGTTTCTAATCCAGGGGTTTGCAAATCTCTAGGGCTTGAAGCATTTGTTTTTTTGTTTTTCTCCTTATAGGCGTAAAAGGGGGACAAGGAATGATGGGCGTTCCTGGTAGGCCTGGTGTCCAAGGGGACTTGGGACCAGCTGGTCCAAAAGGAGACACTGGGCCCACAGGTAAATGTCCTTTATGTGATCTTATACCAACAATGTGATCTCGGATCACTCACTGGTTCTCTGATGCTTTTTTTTAAAGACTTTCCCACTCATCATCACATGATGACGACGAGTCACTTGATTCATCCCTGCAGGTTTTCCCGGAGCCACAGGAGCCCCAGGTCTCCGCCCAACACCCCCAAGACTCCCTGGTGAGAGGGGCCCTAATGGACCGCATGGTATCAGAGGACCTGAAGGGGTCCGAGGGGAAAATGGGCCGCTGGGATTCCATGGAGATCTAGGTTAGTTGTCTGGACATTATACTTCAATGTTGAACTCAACTGTCTGAGCTGTTCCACGAATCCACATATAACGATACGCCATAACGTTACAGGTTTTAACGGACCCAAGGGGCTCAAGGGCATGCCAGGAATTGGAGGTAGACCAGGTACCCCTGGATTCCGAGGAGAACCAGGACAATTGGGGCACCCCGGACTGGAAGGCCTGGAAGGTGTGTTTGGTGCTCTGGAGCTAGTAGGATTAGGGGAAACTAGGCTGGATTAAAAGACTTAGAGGCTCAGGCGGGGAGCCAGTGACCACCGGGTTTGGAGGATCGTTGTTTTAGCGAGTTATTGTAAAGCACTAAGGAATGGGAAATGAGCGTTATCTACATGGAGCAGGCGCCTAGAAATAATCAGTCTAGACTTGTGGAGTGGACTAGGGCTGTCCCGATCCGATCATGTGATCGGAAATCAAGACCGATCACGTCATTTTCAAATGATCGGAATCGGATTGGGAGCAAAAAAACGTAATTGGGACATCCCTAGTATCAATATTTTATCCATATCATGATATTAGACTGGATATTGTACTGTTGTGATATGGCAAGTGTTCTATAAAAACCAAATGATCGGAAGCATCGGGAGCAGAAAACGTGATTGGGACATCCTTATATCATCAGGTTTTTAGGGCAGTTATGAAAGAAAAATATGATGTTTGTCCAAATAAATCATATGATGTTCCATTTAACTGATTTAGGATATATTTAGGCTTTCCAATGCAAATCCTGAGCTTAACACATCCATTTTGTTTCCGAATCCGTGCTGAAGGTCGCCGTGGCCTTCCCGGTGTACCTGGGAGAACGGGCATGGCCGGACGCAGTGTCAGTGTGGGCTACCTGCTGGTGAAGCACAGCCAATCGGAACAGATTCCTATGTGCCCTGTGGGCATGTCGAAACTGTGGGACGGGTACAGTCTGCTGTACTTTGAGGGGCAGGAGAAGGCCCACAACCAGGATCTAGGTATGTCTGTGTGAAAGATTCTCAAGGTTTATATGCCTCGCACAAAAAGGTACTTTTTCTCTCACCACAACACGTGTAATGCTGAGAGTGTAATTAGAATTACAGTATTATGCTGACTGGTGTTTTTCAGGATTGGCTGGTTCCTGCCTGCCAAAGTTCAACACTATGCCCTTCCTGTACTGCAACCCTGGAGATGTATGCTATTATGCCAGCCGAAATGATAAGTCTTATTGGTTGTCGACAACTGCACCTCTTCCCATGATGCCTGTGGAAGAGACAGCCATTGTGCCACACATCAGCCGCTGCTCGGTGTGCGAAGCCCCGTCGGTTGCTATAGCAGTCCACAGCCAGGACATCACCATCCCTCAGTGTCCTGTGGGCTGGCGGAGCCTGTGGATTGGTTATTCATTCCTTATGGTAAGTCCCCTCATCCTTTTTGACCATGGAATTCATTCAATTAATGACCCAAAGTGAAACTGGCATAATGAGATAACTATCGTTGAAACAGCAGTATTCAATCTGACTTCACTATTTTGGCAAGTCATTATAGGTGGGGAATCTGAAGAAATCTACTAATATTTGCAAAGAAATAGCCTACCGGTATCTACATTTTTGGAAAGTATACATTATGGCTTACGTGATATCTACTTGGTCCCTGGTCTCACAGCACACGGCAGCTGGAGATGAAGGAGGCGGCCAGTCTCTGTCATCGCCCGGCTCTTGCCTGGAAGACTTCCGCACGGCACCGTTTATCGAGTGCAACGGCGCCAAAGGCACATGCCACTACTTTCTGAACAAGCAGAGCTTCTGGCTGACCTCCTTAGACCAGTCCTTCCAGACTGAGTTGACGTCAGAGACCCTCAAAGCAGGCCAGCTCCTCTCACGCATCAGCCGCTGTCAGGTCTGCATGAAGAACCTGTGAGCGTGAGCGAGACTTGCTTCAGCAGCAATTACAACAATTGTAATTGTAAATTGTATAAATTGTAATGCCGCCTTTTCAACAATGCCACCAGGAAGAAGCCGTAAACTAAACATGGATTACATGACAGTTTTCTCTCTCCTTAATGTAGACAGAAGCAACAGAGGGTGATTGATATACTTATCTTAACCCCCCTATGTAAATATGATACCATGCCTCTGGCTATGAGGGAAAAGTCCCCCCCTTTTTAAGCATAAGACAATCCCATCACAACAGCATTCGAAAAATAAAGTGTATTTTTGTTGTATTTGAAATGGTGCTTTATTTTTATTTAACTTATTACCTCAGATATGATACAGTACATCATTGTATTGAAAGATCAAACATACACTACAGCTGAACCAAAGATGCCCGTGTGTGTGCACTGCTTCAGTTAGAACTTTTCTAAATGGTTTTATTCTTGTTTGGGTACGGTATATTGCCCAACAATGCCACTAACACTGCTCCTCAACCGATTGTAAATTATGCCTGGCTTGATGTCTTAAACAATGGAGTAAACACTAAACAGTATTATCCTTTCCTTCAAATATTTGTACAAAGTCTAACCTTTTTATACAATTAAATAGACCAACTTGAAATCGATGTTAATTTCTAAATCATGTATATTGTTTACTTCTGTATTACATTGTATCGTTTGACCACACAAAATGCACTGATTATTTTTTTCTGTATTTATATCTGCTAAATGAACTTAGTCTTGTTTTGTCCAATATGTCACATGTTATTCTCCCCTTTGCTACTGGTAACCCAGTTGTACTATGTTTTCCCATATCAAAAATAGTTGATCTATGACACAATGTGTGTCACAGTTGAATCTGCCAACAGTACAGAATGTAAACAGCCACCACAGCCCTGATCAAAGTTCAGAGCAATTGTTTTGATCACAGCAAACGTTTGCCTTCAGCATTCTCAGAAGTAGGTCAATTGTTCTACTCCATGTTCCTTTTGAGATTCAACTTTGAAGTTTGATGATTAAAGAGTGACGTCGGTCGGGCCAATTGCCTTGAGTGACATTGTTTTAAGCATTATACTGTAATTAACAAATTAAACGTGATGTGTGTTCACTTGACTGCTGCTCTTTGTTGCTAATCTCACATGCTGCTAAACAACTGCGTCATGGGATTTCAAAATAAAAATCTTTATTAACGTAGCATCTTAAAAAAAAACATTAACACTGGAATTTACAATGAGTAGTTCAATACATTTACAGTGCAGATTATGTGCAATTGAAATGTAAAAGATCAATATCACAGCAAGTAATGAATCATAAAAGCAAAACAATGATTTTTATGCATTAAGGAATCCTTAAAATAGGACTACTTTACACAATATAACATGCATCTCAAGTTAACAATTAGTGCTATAATAATAAATTGAGAATATTCACATGGCAGCCATTTTTATTATGTCATAAATTATTTGTAACCCCACCTCGGAGTACGACATAAGAGAAAATAGCCAATGTGCAAATATGGTCAATAACATTAGTAAAATTCTCATTTCATTCTCATTTCTAATAGCAGTGATTGACTTATGTGTATCAATGTAAGTGTATCAGTAGTAGTGATTGATCATAGACACACACGACCCTGTGCTGCACATTATGTAAAATCAGCTTCTATCCATTTAATGGAAAGGTTTCAAAAAATGTACAAATTTGTATGCCAGCATTAGGTTATTTCCTGCATCTCCCAGAGCTGCACTCCTTCAAATATCATTGCAGATGATAAAACACTATATTGCTTTTGAGCATTGATTGTCTGACAGCTTCAACTGTATGTGTGTGTGTGCGTGTGTGTATACACGTACATACAGTATAGCCAATACAACCGATCTCTAAACACAAGCTCACCAAGACTCACTATCTCAGTATGTCTTTGCGACCATAGCAACTTGTAGATGAAACTTTAAAATAACAGTCACCTTTCTGTTCATGGCCACTCTCTGGCAGACCCTAGCAGCAGGAGGCTTTGGTCCGCTTGCCATTCACCCCGCTGCCCTCTTCCAGGTTAACGGTGGGAGATCCATGGTTCTCATTCCTCTTCCTGAGGATGGAAGGCAGCACCAGGTCAAACAGTTTCTCAAACAGAAGGTCCACATTATACCCAGTCTTGGCGCTCGTCTCGAAGCATATCTTCTCAGCGGGTAGGCTGGTCTTTTCGTCCAGGCCCTTATAACGCAGTATCCTTCCGTACAGTGCCACCGCGTCGTCGCGGCTAACCTGTTTCACTGCCGAGAGGAAGGTGGGGGAGGCAGGGGGCGTCGGGCAGGAAGAGGGAATCTCCGGCTCTGTCCTCTCCTCGCCCTTAGCTTGGTCATCCATGACCACAGCTGTGGCCATTTGGGCCTTGGGGTCTGTGAGGTCTGCCTTATTGCCGACTATAGCATAGATGCAGTCGTGATTGGCGGTGTCAGTCAGGGAAAGGAACCGCTCCTCCAGCTCTGCCAGGCTCTGCCAGTTGGTGACGTCGTAGGTGAGGATGATGGCCGCTGCACCTCGACAGTACATGGAACCTAACCCATGGAACTGCTCGCGGCCTGGAGTAGAGAGGTAGCTATTAGTAATGCCTGATGACAACTGTCCAATCAAACTCAATAGGCACATGCAATCATAAGACGGGCACAGGCACACACATCTGTAACACCATGGAATAACGACACAGCCACATCCTCATCGGTGTTACTATATTGAGTGTACAAATGTAACCAAATGGCGTGTGTGACAGTGTGGAAAACACACCTACTATAAAAATCACGATGAAGCTTTAGAACCATGGACAAAGGAAAATAAGTTTACATTATTCTTCAGAAAAAGAGAAAGAAGAAAATAAGTTTACATTGTTCATCAGAAAGACGAAAATGCTGTAAAGAAAAGAAAAGTAGAGACCATGAGCAGCTGGGAAACAAAGGGAACCTTTGTTGATGACATATGCAGCCAAGATTCCTGAGGGTACAGTGTGTGAATAAAAGAATGACCAGTCTGCGTGCCGTTTTGATAACGTAGAACTTTGGTAACATTCCTTTGAGCTATACAGATGAAATGTCTGCGTCACTCTTCTGTATGGGGGCAACCTTTTCAAGTCATGGTCTCTTGGTCTCTTTCAGGGAAATGGAACAAAGGGTTGTTTTTTTAGGGAAATGTTGGTGAAGGGTCCATGCCATACACTGGTGCTATTGTGAAACACAGCTGACCATGACGTGACATAGCCAGGTGATAATGCGTCCATCAAATAGGGGGGGGGGATTAGTTGAGATGTTACGGAAACCAAAAGTCAACCCCACAAATCTGGCCCCCCTTGTTAATGTATGCATTAGTCATCCTTTGGAACAGAACTGTGCTATATTCATTGTCAACGGGTGAGTGTGGAGAAAACAAAAAGGTTAAAAGCATGACGTGAAGTCAGGTTCTGCCAGTGTTCCTATCACAGCCATGTAATGTGACTGATCATGTGACTGATGAGAGGAACAGAGTGGATAGCTGAAAGGCCCTGAGCTACTAAGACTATTCAACTTCCGCAGAAATCACATACTGAACCTCATTCAGAGCGCTTTATCGGTGAGTAAAACGACTCACGAGTACAACACTCTACTGTCAAAAGAAAGGACATTCTGCAGAAAATGTCACAAACACGTTAGGACAGGCCTCATAATGGCCATCGTCACATAGTTTAATCCCTGTACTGATAGGTCCTTTAACTTTAGTGATTCAGTGCTGATGCAACATTTCTGTAACCCACAAGAAACATAGGAGCATTTGAGGCCATAGGGTTTATGGAACTCAGACTCACTGGAGCCCCTTATCTTTGTAATACACTGTGTGAGTCCGACCACACTTTTAACCAAGATTAATATTTACTTGGGTCGGTCGACTGTAAAATATTTACACAATGTCAGGGGAAAAGGTGAACAGTGGTTAACTTTATATTCCTTAAGGCTATTTGTACACATTGGCTCTAAACTTGTACTTTGCAACGGATGACAAGAATACATAGTTTTGCAATAGTGGGGAATCTGGGGATGATGGCAAATGATTGGGCAACTCTGGTTAACAGATAGTATCTGACATTACTTCCACTTTGCCCTCATAGCACCTTACACCAGCATTTGGGAAAGCATTGGCTAAATATAATATATTGGTGCTGGACACATTCATTCGATTTGGTGTGGTCGGCATCTTTACTCAAACACCTCAAAAAACATCTCAAAACTAATAGCCGGATTGATTGCCTGGAATTTGTTTGTGTATGCTCCTCCAGAGAGGAAGAAACCTAAAGTGAACCCATGACTTTTCCCCCAGTGTCACCATCATCAAAACTGGGTTCCTGCAGAGCTGAGATAACGGCACTTTCAGACAAACACTGCAGTTTCCTGCTTTACGGTTAAGGTTATGGTTAGGTTTGGCCTAGCCATGGTTCACATGATTATTCATGACAGTCATGTTTCAGGGCTAGGTTTGGCCTTTCAAAAGAGCACTGGCCTGGGGAGATTTGCAGGCCTTGGTAGGGGTCTACACTACAGTCTACACTCTGTTGTTGTTGTTCAAATTGCATTTGTGATTTTATATATTTATTATTTACACAGTTACAATTTAAACGCTATACTTTGCTGTAGTGTAGGCTATAACCAATTTACTAGAAAACAACTTAACAAGTGTTTAGTGAAAATACCTGTTTCTTTTGAGAGAGCAATTTGCTCAGCATTGGGCTGAAGTTTAGGCTATAGTCTCATGAGTCATGCCAAATCTTAAAATCCTGTTATCTCCGAGTGTGGGAATGCCTGGAAGTGGAACCCAACTTCAAATGGACCCAAACTCTTGAGAGTATAATCATTAATGGAACCTGCCCTTATACTCTGTAAAACGAGGATTTTTACTGTACAAACCTTTTTACAGTCTATGGTACAAACCCTCAGGAGGACAAACCCTTACAGTTAAGTTAGATAATAAATCACGCCAGGGGGGAAAAAACACAATGTGACACAATAAAACTAACAATATTTAGAAACAAGCGAGCATTACCAGCAGTGTCCCAAATCGAGATATTGTAAGGACCCCACTGTTTGAGGTAAAACGCCCCTCCGACGGTGCTGATGGTGTCTTTGAACTTCCTCTCCGTGTACCTGTGGAGCAGAGACGTCTTCCCGACGTTCATGTCTCCCAGAATCACCACCTTCACATCGGGTTTCTTCATCTTCGACATCTCGGGCATGTTGGTGCCCTTTGGTGGTTCAATTTGGGGGGTGTTAAAAGATCAACAGTCCTTTTCTAGCCAGTCAACTTGACGTTGCGTTCATAAAACTCCATCAGAACAAAAAAACGAATTGTTTACGGTACCGTATCCGACATTTGTTCCGAGTTTAAAATATGGAGGTTACAACATAACAATGAAGCTAGAAGAAAGCTCTACTGCTATCCAGAGTGGCTCATCTTGTTGCAGTCAGACGTGAACTTCTAAAAAGTATTGAGGTGAAACGGGAAGTGAGTCAAAAAGTACAATCTCTTTGGTTAGAAAAGTGGTGTGTGCGATTTGTCTCACCGGGGTCGCCCGGATGAGCGGATTGTTGTGTTCTTTCTTGTACTCGACACAATCCACCGTTCTATAGTACACAATGCCAAACCTACAGTCTCACTCACTGTAAAAACAAGTTTTATTACACGTTGCAACAAGCGCAATAAAGACGAACAAACCAAACAAGTAAAACACTTTCATTTAGCCACTGACGAAATATGACAAACATATTAACTATGCAAAATATTACTCCTGTAGAGAAATAGACTACTTGAGTACACTACAAAATGTGTCCATGTACCTTTAATTGCTCCAACCAATTGAGTTCCAGTAAATATCAAAGCTTTCTTCCTGTGTTGCACACATAGAGTTATTGGTTGCACAGGACAAAAAGAATCAGCTCATGATCAAGAACATTGTCCTGTTCTCAGCGGTGACACGCAGAGCCAGTTTAGGTAAGAAGGATCCGGGTTGGCATCGAAATGAATGAGGTGGTTGTTGACATAATAATAGTGAGGTGGAAAAGTGAAAGACAGAGAGAGAATGCCGCAAGCAGGGACTCAAATGGTCGCCTTTTGCTTCATCACAGTTGCGCTGTCGATTGTTGTAACACTGGTCTATGTGAATAATAACGAAGGTAAAGTATAAACGGCGTTAAGATAAATTATAGTTATTCCCACGAGGTTAATGTCTTTGCTTCTAAAAGTTGTACACAAAACAAATCTTTGTCATTTAGCATTTCAGTGCAGGGGACAAAATAATAACAAGTAACAACCAGGAGGAACTCTAGGACCTCGGGCAGATGCACTAGCAGGCAGCATGGACGATGTGGGCGGAGCAATACCACATGAGGTTTAGACCACTGAACTGGGGTCAGTTTGGCATTTGATCCAGTCATGTTTAGATGTCGGGTTGTGGGCGGGGTTACAGGTCCCAGGTCAGTTTTGACGGCTAAATGTCACCCAAAGAACGTATTTTGACGTAGATGATAAAGATCTAGACACTGGCTAGCATACGAATAGTTTCTACAGAACAGGGAATTGCTTATATTTAAAAGCTGGGAATACTAATTGCTATAGGTGGCACAAAGTTGGACGATCCAATAGTTTATTTGGAGTATACCGGAGGGGGGAGTATCGCGGCTGTGATGTAACGTTAGCAAAAACGGGGCAGCAAACCGCCGTATCAGCCGTCCATCATCATCATATCCGCAGTGTGTCAACATTTGATCCATTTGCTTGGCTTGCTTTACTGTTTGTTACGAGGCGACCTTACTTTTGGACCGACCGACTATAATATGCATGCAAATACAACACGGGGTTTTCTGTGGTCGGATGTAGAGACCAGAACCTTGCTGAACATCTGGGGGGAGCAGGACATCCAGGTAGCGCTGGACGGAAACTTCCGAAACAGCTTTGTCTACCGAGATGTCGCGCGGAGGCTGGGGGTGATGGGCTTCGAGAGGACCTCGGACCAGTGCCGCGTGCGGATTAAGAGCCTCAAGAGGCAATATTTGCTAGCGAAGGAAGGTAATCTACGGAACAACGGGCAGTATCACAAGATATGTAAGTTTTACGACACGATGGAACGGATTTTAAGCAACCGACCTGCGATTGACCCCCAGGAGTTCATTGACAGCGGGGCGTGTGGTGATGAGACGGGGGACGGCGCGGAAGAGGATGGAGATGATGCTCAGGATACATACTCGGAGACCATGGGAGAATGTCCCATTCCTGCGGAAACCGAAGTGAAGCTGGAGTATCCAAGTGTTCCCATTCCTATTCCCGTTAAAGTGACAGTGGGGAACAATGGTGAGTGCACAAACTGTGTCCATATAATACCAGTTCTATATATTCTGTTAAAACAAAAACGATGCACTGTTCAGACTAGCCCTGGTCCAAGGCTTACAGCGAGCCTCTCTCTGACGCCTTGTGGAAGTACCTTCCACAGCTAGGGTGGCCACCTGCAAGACCTCAGAAAGGAGGACACTTTTGCGGGGCTCGCTCCCCCGACCCCCCCCCCCCCCCCCCTCCCAGACCCCCCCCCCCCATATATTCATATTATTACTACTACTATTGCACCTGATTTTCACCACCATCATCTCCAGCATTATGTCCACAGAGAACATATATTTGCTAATTAAATTAACCTTTTTAAATTATAGGGTACCACAAAGGCCATTCATTTTAGAATACATTTATTTTATTTCATGTTTAGATATGTTTCATGTTTAATCTCTTTCTTGTGGGTTTTTTTATACAGTTTTATGGTCATCGGTGTGGGACATAGAATGATGCCAGTAGCCTATATGTTCACACAGCCTCCCTGTCTTTATGATGTCGAGTTCCTTGCTCCATTGCTCATTAAATGTAGTTTTTCATTTCGGCATATTTGGTTTGTTTGTCTCTGCATTAACTATACTAAAGTGATTGTGAGAGCACAACAAACAAACCGACCATCCCACTGGCAGTGTTGCCCAGTTTTGGAAGAGAACCAAGCAACCATGTCTATGAAAACAAGCCCAAAAGAAGCCTGACTAGGCTTAGTAGCCTATTATATAAAACAAGCCTAAAGTCGCTTATAATTAAGCGGACATGGCAACACTCTTAACGTCTCCACTAGCCTCTCTCTTTTTAAGACAGTGTGGCCGGCTCGCTGCGGAGGCGGAGCTGAGCAGCGCTGCGGAGATTTTAATACCCAGGCAGACGACGTAAATGACACAAGCACTGTATATCACAAAAAACCGGACAATTATGTGTCCGGCCAGAGGTTGAGGTGGGAGGAGGACAGGTGGGTCTAAAACCGGACTGTCCGGCGTGAAACCGGACGTCTGGCCACCCTATCCACAGCCCTCTGGTCATATTTCCACTCCCGTGCGCTGTTTTTCTAATACCAGCAAATAAACAAAACGACGAAACTACTCACCGAAACAAAGCCTGCTAGACCTTGGTAAAAGTCTATTCTCGAACCTGGGAAGCGTCTCAGGTCCCCAGTTTCTCTCTAAAATGCACTTTGTGCCATTCTAATAACGCAATGTACCCTGAATTTAAGGACGGTAACGCTATCCTACACTCGCGAACCGCCAGGATCACATTACTGGCGGTTCGCGAGTGTAGGATAGCGTTATGCAGTTAAATTCAGGGTACATTGCGTTATTAAAATGGCACAAAGTGCATTTTAGAGAGAAACTGGGGACCTAAGACGCTTCCCAGGTTCGAGAATAGACTTTTACCAAGGTCTAAAAGGCTTTGTTTCGGCGAGTGGTTTCGTCGTTTTGTTTATTTGCTGGTATTAGAAAAACAGCGCACGGGAGTGGAAATATGACCAGAGGGCTGTGGATGGTACTTCCACAAGGCGTCAGAGAGAG
This sequence comes from Protomyctophum parallelum, assembly GCF_964188405.1. NCBI lineage: Eukaryota > Metazoa > Chordata > Actinopteri > Myctophiformes > Myctophidae > Protomyctophum > Protomyctophum parallelum. Next base: position 37,386,811 of record NC_139707.1, read on the forward strand.
GCTCGCTGTAAGCCTTGGACCAGGGCTATGTTCAGACCTGATGCTTTGTACATTTTTAATAATTTACTATTTCGGATGCTTTCACTACAGGTGCAACATTGAGGCAAAACAAGAACGGTGGCCAGGGAGTCAGTAGTCTGTCGCCCGGGAAACCCAAACGGCAGAGGAAGCGGCGGGCAAACTTCCCCATGGAGAAGCTAATGGAGCAGTTTCTGGAGCAGAGCGCCCAGGCTGAGGAGTGCTTCTACAGGATGGAGGAGCAGCGTCTGCGAGCGGAGGACCGTCGGAGAGAGGTCGAGCACGCCAGGGAGCTCCAAATGCTGCAGATGCTTGGCCAGATGTTCTCCAACATCTCCCCTGCCAGCTCTGCTCCCCCGGCAGAGGCAGCGTCCAGGACGGTGCCCCCCTCCGCCAGTGCCCCTGTATACTCCACCAGTGCCTCTCCCTCTTGTACACGTGGCCAGTCCAGTCATCATCACCGACGTTCTTCAACCCCGGCAGATTATTTGAGCCAACAAAGTCAACAGTTCAACCCAGATCCCAATTCATTAGGTATTCGTTTTTTTCTGTGACGTTGGAGCCTCAAGATGGAGACCTCAAAAGATATATTATCCACAATATTGACAAACACGATAGAGCCATTACTCTGCTACAGTAGGCCTACAATTGTGTTTTGCGTGAGGTTCTTTCTTTGTTTGGTTTTGGGGTGGTTTCTCAGTGCAGTAGACACTATGGGCCAGCTCAGACAAGGCATTCAAATTCTCTTGGACTCTTGGAGTTGGATACTCTGCATGGCTGCAAGCTTTAAACACAGGTCTGAACAGTCTTGATTTTTCCCTCAAGACGTCTTGGTATATTCTGGGTGGTGGAGAGGTAAAACACTTGCCCACTACTACGGCAGAGAACCAGGCGTTAGATTCCCAACTGTGGTGCCTCTGGCTGGGTGCTTTGCAGAGTTCACAGATGGGAAGCCGTCAAGGATTGTGTCCTTTTTGTTGCTCTATTAACTCCTACTGGTTGGTCAAAGTGTCTGAGTCACTGGGCAGGTGTTATGCTCTGCCTGTGAAACTCAGTGCTGCCATGTGATAAGTGGCAAATCAAAGGAGGCATATGGAGTAACCCTCCACCAAGACCCAGTACACGGGGGCATTGACAAATTGAGAGAAAATTGGGATACGACACAGTATACACATTATGTAGTGTAGGGGGAACACAAATGTGTCCCTGTCACCAAGTGCATCCTATATTCAATAACATTGCATGCACATTTTGGCTAGTCTTTGCCTGTAAAGCTTTATTAATGTTGGTTAGGTGGCGTTATCTGCAATGCCTGAAAACTTTGGAAAGTCCTAAAGATTCACTGCAGCAGCTTGCATCTTTTTTTCTTCTTTTGTCAAGTAATTAAATTGAGCAGCGGATCTTTTCACTAGATATTTATATAGATAGCTTAATGTTCCTGTGAGAATGACGTCTCTTTGTTTTGAACAGGGACTTACGTTCTCCAAAAAGGCTCTTGAAAAAACACTATAGAGGCCCCCAGACGGGCCCAGAGTGAATAAAAACACTTAAGATTAAGTTATTTACAATGCATCAGATGCACAAGCTATTCTTAACACCATGTGGGTAAGTTACAACAGGTGGCAGGTATCTGCATTAAGTCTATCCCAAAAATGGCTTAAGCAAATTAATTATTTATCAAGCGTGCATGGAACATCTTGTTTGCCTGGTAGAAGACTGTTTTTGAGCATGATTATTTGCATATTGAGCAAATAAGTGGACACTAAAACACAGTTGAGACACATTACATTTTAAGGTGCAACAGCAATCTATCTCAACTGGATAGAGACACAAGCTGGATAATATATCTGCATACAACCAGATATGAATTCTGAACTGGGCATATACAGTAGTATATCATCAGCCTCAGCTGGCATTTAATTTAATCTCTCACTGTGTTTCTCCTAGTCATTGATCGCTACTACAGCTTTGGCTCCAAGGGGCACAGAGGGATGGATGATGACATCCTTACACTGGTGAAGAGTATCATCCCTCCACTGACATCAAAAAAGCACAAGGGTCAAGATGGAAGAATTGGGATCATTGGCGGTTGCCAAGAGTACGTTGTGCAATAGGAGTGCATTTTAAAGGATGTGTTGATTCTCTATAGAGTCTTGTTCTTAGTTATTTTCCTCTTCTGTCTGTCAGGTACACGGGAGCGCCATACTTTGCTGCCATCTCTGCACTAAAAGTGGTAAATGCACATCATTTTCAAGCTTGAACAATCATTAAAGGGAGGGACACTATCATGGCTTTCAACATTACTACACTAGTTACACTTATCCTTTTAGCCCAAATGTCTGACTGTATCTTGTGCTGTTTGCATTTCTGACTAATAAAGTATTTGGGGCAGAGGTGGCCTAAGGGTTAGAGGAGCGCCCTTGTTGCCGAAAGGTTGCCGGTTCGATTCCCCGGACGGGTAGGAAAAATCTGGGTGGGGAAGTGATTGTCATCACTCACCCAACACCGCTGAAGTGCCCTTGAGCAAGGCACTGAACCCCCAACTTTTCCCCCTGGAGCTGCTTAGTGGCCAACAGTATAAGACTGTGGTTGTACTGGTCAGCTCCCAGGTTTTAATGTGTGTGTGTGTGTGTGTGCACGTGTCTGTCTGTGTGTTTCTATGTGCAGGGCGTTGCTGAAAATGAGCACCTGTGCTCAGCTACTTCCCTGGGTAAAAAATAATAATAATCAGCTCGGTGGCACTGTGGTTGGTGTCTGCCCTGAGATCAGGAGGTTGGGTTCAATTCTCGGGAGAGTCGTTCCAAAGAAGGGTTCGATTGGGTTTGTATGTCCATGCAACATACTAGTCATATCCAAGGGAATGTAGTTGACTTGTACATCAAGCCAACTCAAGGTACAGAAACAAGAGACCTATGGGCCACATGTCTACTTACTTATGACCACTTTAACATTATCTGTACATTATACTGTATATATCCCCTCCACAGTGTACTTGTTGTAGGGCTAATGTATCACTGGGTATAAAACTGTCTGTTAAATGCAGCTGAAGTTGTGCTGAAAGGTTTGCTCACTGGATGTTCTTTAAAAATGTACTGAAATGCACATCAGAGGCATGATAGTGTTCCTTTAACATTTCCATCCGTTCTTATTAGTTTATAAGTGTAGTATAGTGACAGTGTCTTTGCTCTCTCTATAGGGTGCTGATCTGTCTCATGTATTCTGCACAAGGGATGCTGCAACTGTAATCAAGTCATACAGCCCTGAGCTCATAGTCCATCCTGTACTGTAAGTATGCTTTGAGTGAGTGTTTATTTTTGAACCACAATTTACAATATAAACTGTATACATGAACACAACAATTGTATTACTCCACATATTCAAATATTCAGAGTACTGTAGGTGTAAACACCATATCCCATTTACAATAACAAAGATTGTCTCATCCAGATTGAGAAACCCAGTAAGATGCCTGCTTTATACAAAATGTCTGGGATATGCTCACTTGCTCAGTTGCCAACTGGTCATGTTAAAAACATGTGTATAGTAGGATTAATGATGTGATACAGTATGGAGATACTGTACCATATCCAAATCTTAACATGGAAGTGAGCTGTTACCCATAATGCTATGGGCATGTAAAACCAGGCACGTAGCGTGGATCAAATGATTGACTGGGCAAATTAGCATCGCACAGTGCATCCCCGGCCGAAGCTGAAGTGTGAGCGGTTTGGGGGACTATTTTAACAAAGGCGGCTTGCATGCTGTGGTTTGCTACGTATACTAAACAGAAATTTGCATGCACAAGGGCTGCCAAAGTAGTCTATCTTTTGTTGTTTTTCTTGTTTTTTCGCCCCCTTTCTTCGAAGTTAGACTGGGCCAGCTCTAAACTGACTGGCCCACGGCCCGTGTGGCCCAATGGACCCTATGCCGATGTGTAAAACATCCTCTTTGTGGCACATGTGTATTATTTATATAGGGACAGCCCCAATGCAGTGGAGGAGATAGAAAAGTGGCTCCCAAGATTACACAGCCTGGTGGTCGGCCCAGGACTAGGGAGGGAGGACGCACTCCTGAAAACAGCCAAGGCATGTGAAATAAACCTACAGTATCCAACACTAATTTTCCACTGTGTTTTGTCTGTCTACATTTTCAGCAACTATGACAAATTTTGAGCACCTGTATTTTGTTTGTAATTTGTTTGTAATTTGCCTTCATCTTTAATTGAAACTTTCCCCCCCTTTTAGGAGGTAATAGAGAAGACAAAAGCAAGAGATATTCCTATAATTATTGATGCAGTAAGTCCTCATCTTGTTAAATTATTGGCTGTGGAAGAGATTGTATTTTAATGGCAAACATCAGCATTGAACTGATTTTTACAGTGTAGGTGAGTGTTTTTTTTCCCTTTTTTTCAACAGGATGGATTATGGCTAGTTTCACAGCAGCCATCTGTCATTCAAGGGTACCAGAAGGGCATTCTTACACCTAACTTCATGGAGTTCACGCGACTATACGAGGCACTGGTGGGTCTTATTACATTATATAATAGCTTAATCGTGGTTATTTGAGATGATTATTATTTCTGCATAATCGTCAGTCGTTTCCATTCATCTGTATAGAATCTGCTTAAAGCATGTGCATAAATATTCGAGAACTTATGGATCTGCTATTTTCACTCCAGTTTTTGTTTGCAAAGCCTAAAGGCCGTTTCAGAGAGCGACGCACACGTCTGCTCATGAGGGCCGCGTCAAGAAAAATAAGCTGACCACAATCCAGCACTAGCCGCCCACGGGCGTGTGCACGAAATGAGCATGCGCGCGACAATTTCACGGGACTGCGCCCGTTTGCGTCAAGTCAACGGACAACGACCCTCAACTTCTCCTCACTTAAAAAAAAAATCTCATTGAAAATTAATTATTAACAAAGGCGCGTCAGTCAATTCCCGTCTGAAACTACCTTAAAATGCAAAAATAAATGTAATTTGTATGTTCCAACTATGGTTCCAACCAGAAACACAATTAAATCGTTAATCACAATTAACTGAATGACCAATTTCATGACAACCCCAGTGGGTTTCTCAGTTAAATTCAACAAGGGACTAATAAACGGCAACATCCTCCATTAACTAGAACTAAGATGAGAGAACATATTACTCCAGTTTGGCATCACTGCACTGGCTTCCAGTTGTTTTTAGGATTGATTTTAAAATTATTTTACTTATTTTAATTTTAAATCTCAACTCAAGACTCACCTCTTCACTCTTGCTTTTAGTTGAGTTTTACTATGCACGTTCCTACCCTGCCCTGACTGATTGCTGCATGTGGTGTTTTTATTTGTTTTTATTTATTTTATGTTCTTATATTCAATTTTGTTCTTTGCCATTGTTCTATCATTTTAACTACTTGTGTTTTATTGTTTTATATTTTTGTGTCCTGCCCTGTGAAGCACTTTGAGCTGCATTTATGTATGAAAGGTGCTATACAAATAAAGTTTATTATTATTATTATTTCAAACACAATGAATATTTGTGCGTGCGTGACCTGTGTGTGTGTGTGTGTGTGTGTGTGTGTGTGCATGCTTGTGACAATGTTTTAGCACCAAGAACCTATGGACAGCGATGATCATCAGAGGAGCGCCATGCAGCTCAGTGTAGCTATGGGCAACGTCACTGTGGTGCTCAAAGGGGAACAGGATGTAATCACGGATGGCACCAAGGGTTTGTACTCCACCACATCCAACCTTAACATTTAGACCTGAGGACGATTCTACAACTGTCTTCTAAATCCTAACAGTTTTCTGAAAAACCCATGTTTCTATGTCGGTGGTTCTCAAACATTTTCACATCAAGGACCCCCAACAATATATGTAATTGGCCGCCGACCCCTATCTGAAAATATGTTGTTCCAGGCCCACCTGGACATGTAGAATATCTATATATATATATATATATTACATGCTTACACACTGTGTGTGTGTGTGTGTGTGTGTGTGTGTGTGTGTGTGTGTGTGTGTGTGTGTGTGTGTGTGTGTGTGTGTGTGTGTGTGTGTGTGTGTGTGTGTGTGTGTGTGTGTGTGTGTGTAAGCATGTGATATCTTAGTATAATGAGCATGTAATATCACTGTCTGATAGTGTCCTTGTTTACAGTGACCCTTTGCGGCATTGAGGGCAGTGGGAGACGATGTGGAGGACAAGGTGATCTTCTCTCTGGAGCTCTAGGTGTGCTAGCACACTGGGCCTATGCTTCATCTGCAGGAATTGACAAAAGGTACAGAAATATGTGCCAGTTTGGCAATGTATGTATACTCTGAGAGTGTATAAATGGAACTATATTGCCCTCTGAGTTACAAATTGATACATTAAAGGAGTATTCCATGCTAGAAGGCTTTCTTACCTTTATCCAGGTGTTATTTTGTGCAAAAGTGCATTATTGGCTATTTCCCCTAATATAAGCCCTCAATGGGGGTTGGGTTTTTGTGCTAGTTTGCTTATTTCCATCGAAATAAGTAGTAAAATGTGCTGCTTGGGATATTATTTACATTATGAAGAGAGGATATATGCAACAAAAAGAAATTGAGCGATGGAAATAAGCACAACATCCCAAAAATAAATAAATAGCACAACACCCCAATGCCCCATTCAATTCAATTCAATTCAAATCATTGAGGGCTTATGGTAGGGGAAATAGCCAATAATGGGCTTTTGCACAAAATAACACCTGGACCTCTTTGGTGGGGACATAACTACAAATAAAGGTAAGAAAGCCTTCTAGCATGGAATTCTCCTTTAACACAGTGGATCTTACAGTGTTGTACTTTATAAATATTGATTGTATTATTTGAAACTGAAGCCGTTATTAAGATATTGTCTGGGATGCTTCCTAATCTTTGAACAAATCTGTCTCACCCAACTTTCAGTGTAAATCCATCAATCATCGCAGCGTTTGGGGCTTGCTCCCTGACCAGGCAATGCAACAGTAACGCATTCCACCAACACGGCCGATCCACTACCACCTCAGATATGATCCAGGAGATAAACACTGCCTTCAAAAAGCTCTTTGAAAACTGAAGAGGGAAAAAAAGTGTATAGTGGTTCTACTGGATGTGGAAAATTGCTCAAGCTAAAGTCGGAATGGGGTGGTTTGAAGCAGGTATGAGAAATGGCACCCCAGGAGAGTTTTCATAATCCCATGCTCACACAATAAGATGGTGCTGTGTTAATTATATGCCTGTTTGAATATGAAATAAATATCAAGAAAAGAAAACTGATGCTGTTATTTGATTCTGTCGCACTTGCCACATGGGGGCGATGTTGACAAAGGTAAAGCTCATTTGACTTTAATCATTCCTGATTTTATGAAAAATAATGTTATTTCTGAAGGGTTGAAATATGTACTACTCCGATATGTTCACTCTGTTAGGTGTAGCTCTGTACTGACTAGTGTACAGCATCGCCACCATTTGGTAGTAGGCTATATTAATTCATTGTCCCAAACGTTTCTGTTCTAACTTCTGGGCTCTGGGCTGGCCTGCCTGGCCATGAAGAATTCGCCACATCAAAAGTAGGATTGTTAACATTGCGAAAAAGTAAAACTACTGACTACCCACAGAAATGACAATACTTCACCTGCCGTGTGTCCACTCACTGTGACAAGTTACAACCTAGCCCCACCCCAATATGTTCCTTCAGTCCCTACGCTCATTCTGTTCTGTACTACAGAATGAGGGGACATATTGGGGCTATAGTTTGTAACGAAATCTAGGGTTGACACTGACGGAGGCATCATTGTATTGCGTCGTCGCCTAAAATGCGTCTGTCGACCATCTTTCATTTCGTTACAATGGAGATTAGTTTGAAGTTTATTTGTGGAGAACAACAGTCACCAGATGTTCCGTGTCTCAGCCGTGTAAAACCAGAAGAGTGGCGGATTAATTAAATTACTACTGTACTGCGTAGGTTTCTTCGCCAAATACAGACATATCTCCTCTTCCACCTATTGTTTGTAATAAAAAAAGAAGTTGCGCTCGCTGGCCCACATTCAGAGGGAGACACCACAACAAAAGGCTGCCTTCCAGCAGCAAGTCTGTTTTCGTCACATGGCGGTGTCGCGCGGCCAAAGATCGCCGATGTACAAGCTCACCGCGAGTCGCGACGCGACGCGCTGTGATCTTGTACATCAGTTTTCCTCGCGCGACACCGCAGTGGGACGAACGTAGCTGCAATGCGCACGCGCACAACCGAAGACCTAGCTGAACCCATTGCTAATGTTGCTAACCAGGTTGGTTGGTTGGTTGATGCTTGGTGGGTTGGTTGTTTTCATGTTGTAGTATTTTAGTAGTCCATGCGACGTCGTTTGTTGTTTCACATCACGGCTAAAGAACAGCTAATGCGGCGCAACGATCACCACGCAGAACAACACAGTTAAGGTAATTTATGTAAAGTACAACTCACTTGCTAAATGCATTATTAAAGCGTTTTGATCTTGACAGATTTGCATACTGTACGCTAAACACGCTAACTTACTTGGCTAACTGTTATCGTGGCAAACCGTGGGTTAAAACGCTACAGCAAGTGCTAATAACCATTTTCAATTATTGCATTGATTGCAGTTACTGGCCAAATGTTTTTTTCCACTCGGAACAATGAAACGGTAATAACGTAGTAGTAGTTATCACAGTAGCGCGTAAGTAACCAAGTGAAGGCGCCTGTCGTTTGCTAAACCAAATGTGATCACATTTTTTACATCACGCGTAAACATATTTGGCAAGACCATAATCTTAGGTTATCGTTATCCTATTGACGTTAACGTAACGTTATATACCGATTAACCGTTAGCAACTTTGTTATACACTGAAGTAGCGATGCCAAATAATTTAATGTTCCGAAATGTAAAACCATATTTGCCTAAAACTCTCGTGTTAATTTGTTTGTGTAGCAAGATTTGATGTAGTAAGATTCTGAAACTCTAATGTAGCGTTGGTGGAGTGCGCAAATCTAACAGCAACCACGGTGAAAACTAGTACATTTTATATCTTTCCTGTAGTATCTTATCCATGCTTTTTTGCACTTGTCTTCAACTATCCCGTTTCGCAGACGAGTACGTGTGTTCCTTAACACCTACTGTAAATCAAACAGCAATCTGTTTGCCTGTGTTAACTGTTCACGCTGGCATTGACAAAGTAACAACTAATGAAACTCATCTGTGTTTACCTGTCAAAGTCTATAGCAGACACTTTGACAGATGAGTTTCATTATTCTAGTTATTTCTTATAGCATCTACTGCTAGTTATAGTATTTAAAAGGGTCCATGAAAGTGGTGACACAGTGACACCACCAGTAGTGTAGAGCTTGTTTGATTGATTGATTGATTGAATACTGGCAGAAATGTAATCAGTACAGGGTACAGTCAAACATAAATGTAATCAGTACAGGGTACAGTCAAAACACGTCCAATGGGATCACCGGAAAAAAGTCCTGGGCATTCAATTCATAATCATATGGTATCAGTACAATAGAGGGTATGCGTCATGCGACATCATCATCATACCCGGACGTTATGCGGGAACGCCTACTGAGTGGCAAAAAACTACTTTTCTGGCCTTGACAGCCCATACATCCAAACAGAAAAGTCCTATCTGATTGCATTAAACAACGTTAAACTACATTAAACTCACTTTGCCAAGTCACTTTGCCACTCGATTTCCCATTCACTTCATGCATGCGCATACCCTCTATACCAGTATAGCTTCCACTAATAGTTGCTAGATGTATTTGTTGCAGAGGATGCTGTATCAAAAGTTGTTGCTTTATATTTTCCACACTTTTCTATTCATTGGTGACTGAGGTTGCACTTTCTGACTCTTGAAGTAATTTAAAACTTCCCATATTATGTCTTGAGTTCCTCTCATATCTTATTTATTACTTATTTAAATGACTACTGCTCAGTTCATTCTACTGTTACTACTGTAATTAATTGACAATAAATTGAATCTCATCTCAAGTCACGACATATTTATTTTTCTCTACAGGAGCGCTGGGTGTAACCTCTGAAGACACACCAGCAATGTTGAACCCAACTAATGGGGATCCAGTCCACGTTGTTGCGAATTATGTCGAGGAATATTTGGATCTGGTCGAATCACTTCCTTTCGATTTACAGAGGAATGTATCCCTCATGAAGGAAATTGATGCAAAATATCAAGGTAAAGAAACTAGTCAGTAGGAATGAATGTTAAAAGTGTAACATTTGACACCTGCACTCATACATATCCAGGTCTTACAGCAAACCTTACTTCTTGATATCAATGTTTGACACATTTTAAGAGATTAGTGATTGCAGAAATCTCAATCTGACAAACAGCCCATATCCTAAATTATTTCTCTTGCAATACATCATGCTTTCTGTAGGTTTCCAAGAGTATTATGTGGTTCGTGCAAAAATAGTTGCAGTAAACGTCTTTCTTAGTGTCTATTTGACAGCATTGTCATTGAACATCTGACTGGTGGGAGGGAGGCTGTGTTGATTTTGATTTACAGTGTAGTAGTATTTTTCTTATTTCACCAACCCTTATTCATAATTAAATTAAATGTCCCAGTATGACAATTTAAACATTTAAACTTTTTGTACACAGTGTGAGAATTCTGCACACACCATGTCATTTTCTTTATGTCTAATTACATACCTCATTTTGTTTCTGGCAGATGTTTTACAGGAGCTTGATGATGCCTATGAACGCTACCGCCGTGAGTCAGACCCCCTCCAACGACGCAGGCTTCAGCTATCTATTCAGAGAGTACTTATCCGCAGCCAAGAGCTTGGAGATGAGAAGATCCAGATTGCTGGTCAAATGGTGTGTATGGAACACATTAAAACTCATTCTAGGCCAAATACGTTTTTGACTAATTTTCTCAAATAGCCATCAAAGATGTGTTTAACGTTTTTTTTAACATTTTACTTTAAAAAAAATCTTACAACTCTCTTTCTAAAAGAATAGAACAAATGTATGTTAGCCTGTGCTAAACTATTGCTACTGCCATTTAGCTATGTATGAGATAATAAATATTCCCCCCCAAAAAATAATGCAATGCCTTGTTCTAGGTGGAGCTGGTTGAAAACAGAACGAGACAAGTAGATTGGCATTCGGAGCTCCTGCATTCATCACAGGAACCCCCTGAAAGTCACGTCCCCCCAGTAACCTCCATGCCAACCACTCCAGCTTCCATGACATCATCAACATCAGCCGCCATCACTCCGGGTAAGGCAAGCCACCATGACAAAAGACGTGATGAGGTCACCCCAAGCTCAGCCGGTGGCGACAAGTCTGGAGGTAAACGTTCAAGACGCCAGAAAAATGGGGAGAATCGCGAAAGCTACGTGGGTCTAGAGCACAGCGAGGACGCTGGCATGGGGGCATCACGGGAAAAGAGGGCTAAAACCTCGTCCTCAAAGAAGAAGAAACGGTCAAAAGGTAAATCTGAGAGAGAAGTCTCACCTCCAGACCTGCCTATTGACCCAGATGAGCCAACATACTGCCTGTGTGAGCAGGTGTCCTATGGGGAGATGATTGGCTGTGATAACGATGAATGTCCTATTGAGTGGTTCCACTTCTCATGTGTGGGACTTCATCATAAGCCCAAGGGCAAGTGGTTCTGCCCAAAGTGTAGGGGTGAGAATGAGAAAACCATGGACAAGGCCCTAGAAAGGGCCAAGAAAGAGCGAGCATACAACAGGTAGCTACTTCTGCCTGGTCCAATGAACACTATTAATGTAATGTATTATATTCATTTTGTGGCTCTTGCATTTGTATTCATTTACCTGCAGTTTTATTTGAATGATGAATTGAAGAGAGCTCTTGTAAAGCGTTATTTTTGTAATGTTAAGTGCTAAAAAGCCGTAAAGCTAGATTACACTTTGTGGTCAGGATTCTCAGCAAAGCTGCATTTTTTAACAATTGTCCTACACTTACATGACCAACTGTGACGTAGTTATCGGCTAAGATGTTGTATCATGCATGTAATTACCCATCTTACTGTCCCATGCTGAACTAATAAAACATTTATAAACAAGGTTTATTTTCAGATTGAATATACCATTTTCAGTCAATAATCAGATCAGCCCTGTCTGAAAGTTATTCCGTCTAGTCAAAAGGATAATCACGAGTTGTAGAACAAGCTAGTCAGCCCTTAAACCCATAATTATAATTCTGTTCTGTAGTCTGTTCAGTTACTTTGTTCCTGCATATTGTTACAATGTAGGCATATGTTCTATCACAAGACGTACTGTATTGGTAGGTCCCGTAGTCACTGCCCCTCTGGATCTAGGATCTACTAGACTTTACCTTTAGAAATCCCCTGGCCTGTACTGGAGGGCTCTCATAATAGATTGCACTCCCCTACCACTGTTGCCAGAGCTCCACACCACGTCATATTCAAAAATAGCAAAGCAACAACTCCACGTTAGACCGAGTGTTCTCTTATCTAGTGCTATTGGATACTCGTGTTTACACCACTGTTCGTTACTCACCACCAGTAACATTATTAGTCACAATGTTAAGTTACCTTGTATTCAACATCAGCTGTCCTAGACCACAATAAAATGTCATATAGAGCTCCTTCTCAAAAAATTATATAATGGAAAAGTTAATTTTCTTCCAGAATATAATGAAAAAAGTGAAACATCCATAAATTTGATTCATTGCACAAAGTGAAATATTTAAAACCTTTGTTTTAATCTTGATTATGGCATACAGCTCATTGGAATAGTCCACAGGAACACTAAATCCAGGTTGTGTTGACTCTGGACTTGATAAAACAGTGATTATTTAGGCCATGTTGTCTGCATGGTGTTGGTCCACTGAGTGAAAATTTACTGGTTTTAACACTGCCATCTAAGGAGTCCTTTTCAGCTCAATTTGGCACCTACCCAGTGCCAAAACTACTAGTAACTGGTGTACTGACCATGGTATTACTGTGCTTAAATGACCAGCCAACTGACCTGACCCCCACAGAGAATCTACAGTAGGTTGTATTGTCAAGAGTAATGTGTGGCAAGTCCGTTGCTCTCCCCAGGTTGGCGGAGGGTGTGTAGAGCCCAGGATCACATTAGATAATTGACAGGGGTGAAAAATGGGTTACAAAATCATTGGATAAAAAGAAAAAGTGTGAGACATGATTCAACAATACAAATTAATTTACAGCTGTTATCAAAGCAAACAGTACCATTCATACCCTGAAGAAGGCAACCTGCTTGTCGAAACGTTGGCTTAATAAAGTTTATAGCATCGTGACTAAGAGCTGTGTGGCCTCTTTCCTTTCTTAGTCAAACTTTTATTTCCTGCGGTCAGCACCTCCCCACTACTGGTGTGCGCTCCTACCTTTTTGTTTGATCAAAGCAAACAGTGCCACAGGCTGATCACCTCCATGCCACATTGATGAAATTTGTTCAAAAGTAGCCCAAACCAAGTATTGACTGCATACGTCAATATGCTTTTCAGATGTCAGACATTTCTCGATTAATAGATTATTTTTTGTGGTCTCATAAAATAAATATTTTGATAAGATTTTCATGAGCTGTATGCCATAATTAAACAAAAAAAGTTAAATAATTCACTTTATGCACAATGAATTGATAATATATGAAAGCATTATGGTCATTGTAGTAATCCAGTCAGTCAAAAACACAGACTACATAATTTTTCTGGACATACATTTCAAATTGTACCACTGTTATCTACTACAAATACTATTATTAACATTAACGGGCGGCGGTGGCTCAGGGGTAGTGCCTGGATGGTAACCGTAAGGTTGCCAGTTCGAACCCGGGCTCCCCCAGAGTTACTGTCGAAGTGTCCTTGAGCAAGACACTGAACCCCTAATTGCTCCCGATGTGCTAGTTGGTGCCTTGCATGGTTTCCGCTGCCATCGGTGTATGAATGCGTGTGTGAATGGGTGAATGTAATGCACAATCTCTGTAAAGCGCCTTGGATAAAGGCGCTATATAAATGCACCATTTACCATTTTGAGTGACTCGAGTTTCTTCCAGCGGTGAAATGTCCCTTTAATCGACTTGGCTACGTGATTAGAGTCCCTTTAACATATGAATGAATTTTACTTTACAAGTGCTGGGAGAAAAATTACGCAGGGAACAACAAGTGCAAAATCTGTACATAGTTCAGATGCATGTTTTTTATATACATGATTACAGAACAGAACATGAATACACTCTTTCTGTCATGCATGTAAGAGTTCACAACACAGTCAACACATGGTTTAAAGAGATGGATTAGGGTGAATTGTAGTCCAATATGTTCAGGCTGCAAACTCCTAAAGAAAGGTGAGTGGTCAGGCAGGAGTCCAGAGAAAACTACTTTTGAAAACGCTTTACATAAAAGACCATGGGTACAAGACTGACAAGGACCCATTGTGACTTGTTTATACATCTTGCCAATTCAAATCCAGTCTGTGTGATTTTTTTTACAGCAAGATAACACAGGCATTCATGTCTGAATGCCCAAAATGGTCCTTACTGACAAAATATTTCAAAGGCAAGATTGAGCACATACTTCCCCTGATAGACTGAAAAAAGAAGTGATTATAGAGGGGGGTAACACTCCCAGCAGGTAAAAAGAAAAAAAAAAGTTTCTATGAGGGGAAGGTGAATGTAAAGTGCATAAAAGCTTAAAATCAAATTTGTGAGGGATCCAAAAAATTAAGAGGTACTCCACTAAAACTTGCAGCACACACACGCTCAGTATTGAGAGCAGCTACCCAGATTGTGTGTGGTCAACTGTCTCTCCAGCTCTGTTCTACAATGGCTGACACTCGTTTCTCATACTCCCGCTTGTTCTCCTGATACAGCTGTGCTGCCTGACTGTTGGCTGGACTGTTTGGGTTTGGTTCATCAAGCAGGGACTGGGTAAAAAGATAGACATGATGATACATTAATATATATATATGATACATTAATATTACAACCATTCTAATTCTGCCTATGCGGTGGATTCTTCAAATGCTTTCAATGGGAACAGAGCATTTATTTATCTTTTTGTTTTGAAATCCATGAATGGCAACAGACTTCTCCGTTCCCACTGAAAACAGGGCAGAATCATAGTTCAGTGTGACAGCACCCTAATACAGTTGTTTAAGATTTGGGCATTTTTCCTATTATTTAGATAGTATAGGCAGGAGGTTGAGAGCAGAAAGAGGAGGCATATGTCTAGATTAAAATTCTGGTCCTGTAGAAAGATTCCATTCAGTCAAGAATTAGACATCTCCAGAATTAGACAGGCCATCTTTGCAGTCATTTGAATTTCAGTGCATCTCTATGAGAATTCAGCAGATAATATTCTTTTCTCTGATACAGACCCTTTAAACTACAGTAATCATGCCTTCCGCACTGCCTTAATTATATATTTGTCTTCTGTATTACCATGACTCACCTGGATAGAAGTAAGAATAGAGGATACATCATAAGTGGGACTCCAACGATTCTGAAGAATGTCCAAACATATACTGCCATCTGCATAAACTTTAGATGAAAAACAAATCAGCATCCACTTGTGTAATAAGTATGACAATTGCACCGATGGGGAACAATATGAAAACATCCCTACCATTTGGATGGAACATCTTTGACACAAATCGTACTGTTGGGGGTTTGTTGGGATATTCTTCTGTGAACTCTACTGTGAGTTTAAATGTACCTGAGAAGAGAAGAGCACACCACAGTCAAGGAGTGATATTTAGTGTATACATCATCAGATTAGCGTGCTGCTCAGTGACCATTTAGAGTTGTCAGTTTTAGACTTGCAATTAAATATACTATATTTTATTGGTTTTCTTAAAATACTACAGCAAGTGTTGCAGTGTTCTGCATAGTTTTGGTGGTTTCCATATGGAACAAGTTGTGTGTGGATGCATTAAAAAGAATCTCCTTTCAATATAAATAAGGTATAAAACAGGAAAACCCACTGTAAAAATGGTCTTTTTGTATCACCTTTACATGATGCAAGTAAACGGTTTTGTTCATGTCAAAAATTATACAGGGATTATGATAGAATTTTGGAAGTTACAAATGTCAAATAAATCACTCACCATCCTCGAAAGGTGTTCCTTCTGGACTGAAGAGTTTACAAACAAAGACCGCATTTCATTAGATGATTCACACTAGCAGCAATTACAGAATTACAACGGGAAATCTCCATCTCTATAGACGAATTCAGAAACGGGTCTCATGGTCGCAGCTTACGTATTTCCTGTAGGCGGACTCGACGTAGCTGCGGGGTTTAAACTACAGTGAACGGTAGAGTGACTGATGTTAAGTCTGCCTCAAATGTTACTCTTTTACCTGCTTTTTACTAACTAACATAACAAAGATGCCCAGAACATCGAGATGAACCTGTGTAGTTTATGGATGCTCCAACAGTAGTGGCAACATTCCAAAAATTATAAAAACGGAATGTCAAAATATCCACCGCGGTAGCTGAGACCAGAGCCATTGAGTAATGGTTGAGACGAAGCAGTGAAAGGTCCTGAAACATACATAATGTCAGTCTTACCCAATACCCAATCTTTCTGATTTATGAACGCAAGGATGCCGTACTTTATATCTCATACTTTAAATGCTTAGTATGAGGTATAAAGTAGAGCAGCCATGAGACCAGTTTTTAAATTCGTCTATATACACCATCTTTGGCAATGCATGAACTTCTTACCCAAATATGACAGCATTCCACACCATGATGTTGTTTTCAGATGGGGCACCACTGACACCAGCAGGAGGGTCCTCTTGCAGCCTACAGAACCACCAATGACAGAAAGTATAAACCCCACTGTGGCACCATACTCAATACTGGCTCAGTCTTTGCTTTACCTTCGAAGGACGGTTTTTCAATGTAAAGGATGCAGAAATGCATTTACATTATTTTGTATTATTATCAAAATATCACTAATGTTAGTGTCATGAAGAAGGGAAAAAGGGATCTTTAAGTTAAGTTTTGTTTTATATGAAGTGGAAGCTACATTAACAGTCCTCTAGTCAGAAAGTCAATACATTATAATAGTCTACACAACATGCTGGAAATGTGAAACATTATATTAACATCCTTGAGCTGTGGGGGAACTGCCAGAACTGGATGGTGGAGATTCTCAAAACTGAAACAATATTGGGTATGACATTTGATTTCCACCCCTTAAAGGAAAGTCGATACTCAAATAGAATTTAATAATCCAGTAGGGCTGGACTGTAACTGAGTTCTGCTTTACTGATTTGATTAGTTTATTTACTTCAGAAACAAATCACTGCAGCATAACACCATCATGGCACCACAATAGAATTGTAACCTCCAACAAAAGGTCAAATTGACAAATATACAATACAAACTAATCTTCCGCATGGTTTGTGCCATGTACACATATCAGCTAATTCACATGTGACATGAAATGTTGCACAACTTGTAGTCAGAGCAGGAGGACTGGCTGCTAATGTTTTAAACAAAACAGCTCAGATCGTTTCAATACTTCAAAGCCCTGTTCCGAAGGGCAGCCCAAATGTGAAATTCTATCCAGATGGATTCAAATTTAAAATTTTAAAATGTATTTAAAAATCTGTTTCTATGAGGTTGTATACGGTTCCATCTGCATAAAAAAACCCAATGAGACTCCAATATGGATAGGCCACAATGCATTTGGGCTTCCATTCTGAACAAAGTTCCTTGCTACCTAAAAAGGTATATTGCACCTTTCTTCAATTGCTTGGGCAATTCAGTTTAAAGGCTAAAAACTATAAAGCCATATAAGACCACGATAAGTATGCCCAGGGTGGATTAAAAGGAGTTTTTGTAAACCCATAATGATACCGGACAGGCGGACACAATATGCCGTGTGTAATTGTGTATGTATACACTATAGCCAATTATAAAATGTGTTTTGTTTCACACTAGCCAGGACGGTAGCTTGCTCTTCACAAACACGCAAAAACAAGAAATGCAAATCGAATCATAAACATTTCCAGTCATAGTGGCGTCAACCAAATCAAAAAACATTTCCAGTAATATTGGTGATAACCTCGTTTTCACAATACTAAGTTAAAAGTAGTTAACAAGGTACTTGTCCACAGCCATTTAAACCGTAGCCTGCCAACAGGAACTTAGCCAACTAGCTAATAATACAATGAAAAATGACCGCTTGTTGCCCACCTCGCTAAACATAAACTAGCCTACCACAAATAAACATAATACACGTTTACTTGGAAATGGGTGTGGGTATACATATGCAGCCACCGAACAAATATTAAGGGTATGCGATACATTATCTACAGTACACGGTGTTAAGTTTCGTCCAGCCATAGACCTGGCTCTCACGGTAGCTGCTACTACTTAGCTTAGCTTCGTTAGCTGTTTTTGACACATCACATCACACCGCTGCCTACCAGCATCATTTAATTCCTGGGGAAAGATCGACCGACTCACCGTTTAAAATCTCTCATAAGCCGCCTTCTTGCTGGAGTTGACATTATTTAATGTGTGTGCTACCTAATGTACAATACGCAGATGTTTCAGTAAACTTATTTTTGATCAAATAAATAGTAATAGTATCGATGTTTTCATATACACCATCACAGTGACACAATTATGCTTGCGCTTCTCTTGCGTCGTCGGGTATCTCAATAATCTCGGCCTGACGGGCCTGGCTAGCATAGCTAGGTACACTGGGCGATACCACTTTGCAAATGATGTGAGGGGGTATACTGCCTCACAGGCCATTATATATTTCACACCAACCCGGTCCTCTGATATCAATTAGCCATATGATTGTTTGAATAAACAATATGTGCGAAAATATAACCCAAATAATGGGTGAAATAATTGTAATAATGGTAAAGGTATTTTGATAACGCATCACCCGCTCCCCTCCGATTCTCATTTGAGAAGGCAGCAACTAGCAGGGGGCGTGGTGACAGTGACGTAATGGCTGACAGGCTGTGTGTATTGTGAAGTTATGATCACTGATCAAGGTCGATACTATAGTACACCGTTGGCTAAATTTGTATTGACAGAAAGGTCACAGGTGACTAGACATGTTGAACTTGGTTTATCTTCCACGAGTGTGCGATAGATAGACCTGTTTCCCCTGTAGTTCACAAGTTCAAATGACTGTAGTCGGATTTGTAGATGTTAGATGTTATTTTCGGCGCGCGACACCGTCGTACGACAATGTTGTGTGTACAACAATTTACTGAACCGTTTTCATGGAAACGTTGACACTTATCGACAGTTATTAACAATATGCTTCTTTACATAAATTATTTAGAAATATGTTGTGACACTCACCACACCCCATGGCTTTAATAAAGTAGCCAGTAAGCATACATTTATAAATTAACAAACTTGATTGCAATAACAATCTGTAGCCTATGTTTTTAATTGCTTATTTTATTAACATCAAGAAACGCATGAAAGGAAGAAAGTCAAAATGCTTTCTAGCTGACAACCATCTGGAAATGGAGGCATTACATTCAGTACACAGGCTTGATCATTTTAATGCCAGAGCTACATTTCAACAGGTTAGTGAGTAGTACAAAGCTATTTACAGCTGAACAAAATTTACATGGGGGAAAAATGCATTTCATTTTTGCACCCTCACCATGTTTCTTTAGTAACTCAAAAACAGAAATCCACTTACAAGAAGACTTAATCACAAAACTGTAGACATCCATGGTCAAAATGGGCCTGCCCTTTACAACAATGTCATGAGGAGCTGACTCATTGACAGGATAGCTTTAAGGCAGACAAATACTCATTTAGGCTTGAATGATTACATCAAGGCAAGCTTTAGCAACAAAAAAAACAATAGGAGCCTATCAATGAGATTCTATCGATGATAGGTAAAGGACCTTATGACCCATGGTAAAGAAGCATTGTGCTGAAGAGAGCATGGTCATAAAACTGCTCCGCTGTGACTGATTTCTGGTGCTCCACTTGGCTGCCTGCATTGCCGTTAGAAATAGTCTCAGATGTGTTTGTGTAGATATCTTGATGGTAATGCATGATGTCCGGTTCCAGTGTTGGGTCACACCCGTTTGGGACTTGGGGTTTGCAATGACCATTTAAGGGAATATCTTCACCAGGGGATGCACCTAATGCTGAACATAAGACAGAAGGGTCAGACACTTGATACAGTTCCATTTGACTGATTTAAGAGATCTGAACCAATTCATTGTGATCCCAGCTCAGAATACAAAAATGAGAAAACAAAAATGTTTTGCACAATTATTCCATAAGGTCTTAACAGGCTGGACTACACATGCACAATACCGTGGCAGTCTTTGATTCGACTCATTCTTTCCATTAACATTTTAAAACACACTGAAATATCTCAGTGAACCCTCCTAGTTTAGACAAAATGATCAATACATTGCAACGTAAACTCCAGAGAGCCTTATGTAATTGCACAAGACCAGGCCATAGACCTCGACTGCAATAGCTGATCTACTTTCCTGCCCTGGCTGACATACAATCAGACATATGGCACACTGCCCTAGTTTTGCTGCTCTCCTGTTGGAGTGAAGAAAAGCCAGAGTACCACGCAGACATCTGCATGTGGCATAAGCCAGTGACACACCAAAAAGGGGGAGCTTCAAAGGCCTACATAGTACATAAGTTAAACTCGCTACAAGGAAAAAGCAACTGTTGATTTATTCACAATAAATAAATAAATACAATAATTAATCTCAAAATAATTACCTGATTATCTCAGATACTTTGAAAATTCAGAGATTAAATTAAACAGTCGGGTCTTGGAAGTTGCACGAAAACGCATGAAAACACAACACAATCAAAGCCCACCACAATTATATTAATTCAAATTAGTCAACATTTAATGAGGTTATTATTAAATACAAAACTAAAAATTGCTCATTGGCAAAAAATTCCAATTTGTACCAACAGTAAGGTAACTCAACATTTAAAGCTGAACAAATAGGCACCACCATTAATGTAAGAGAACAGTTTGCCAAATGGCACGAAGCAACTAAAGATGATGAATGTACAGTATATTATCTGGTACTATTCAAAACAGCTAATTCAATTTGCTTTTTACTTTAAGAACAAATGCATTCAAATTGCATTGAGCAGAACCATTGATTCAGAACTGCTTGTTGTGAATGGCCAATTTCTAAAGAATTCTATCAATATATGGTTATACAGTAACGTGCTAGGTACTGTCGACATTCAGGCCTTTTCTATTACAGAGTACACATCCATTATTCACACCACACACAATCAACAATATAGCACACGGCTAAAATGGATACAAAGGAATAGCACACAAAAGCCTCCCAGCGACTATATGTCCTAGTACATCATACAGTATAAAATCTGCACAGTGAAAATGTTTATACTTTTCAAGCTACATTCATGTTATGCTTTGGCATAAGATAATTATTTAATAAAATATAAAACAAAATAGTAAGTATTAAATGAGAGTAGTTTAACTAAATAAGAGCAGAGCAGAATCAAATTCTGTTCCAAGAAAATGCTTGCCTTTTCATTTTGGGGAGCGAACACATGTACTGTCATGTCATGTCATGTACTCCAACAGAAGGTAAATTATAAATTGATCTCTCTAGGTCTGCACCAGCACTGCTAGCACTAGTACACATCCTTATGTTGAGATTATTGGACGATCACTCAACCATCAGACAATGAAAAACATCTACACAGCCTCTGATTTGTCGCCCAGCCTCAATTTCTCGTCCTAAAGCAAACATGACCTACATTCACAGTGCTAGGCAGAAGGGTGTCACAGGAATTCTGCTCCTCTGTGTAATCTAGGACATCTTGCTGTAAAATTGTGCAAAACAACATTTATTCCCTTCAAATGTCTAATTTTTTTTAATCTACATTACAAATGTAGGGAACTAGGGATTGTACAAGAACTTTATGTATAAATTTGAATGTATCAAAGTTACCAATAAACAATACTTTTCAGAATACCCTTTCCACTAAAATCTCAGATAGCATAAAAACAGCAAAATCTACCTCTACACCAACTCCAAGAAAACATATGCCACTATGTATACAATAGTCAGGACAAATGGGAGTGTGACAACATAAACTGCAATTAAACTTTGTTGTGCGCCAGTCTCATGCGCTGAAAATGAGATGCATTAGGTTGTAGATCTTCCACTTTCGGCACGCAACACCTACGCTCAACAAAGTATAAATTGAGCAGCACACAATAACCATTCCCCTAGAGGTAGGCATAAGAGTTGGTGCAGCGACACGGAATCTGCATTGAGGCCACAGTGATGATCTCCAGCTCTTTAGGTGGAGGCCTTGACCTTTCTGCTCCCCCCTGCTCCTCCCTCTGGTCTATGGGACCTGGCCCCTGTGGTGGAGTAAACCCATTCAGCCCAAATGTAAACGGTCCTGGCCCACCTGAGCACACAGTGTCTGTTGATTCCATATTCACACATTCCATCTGGAAATCTCCAGCACCACCAAGTGGCCCATTCCCATTCAGCACTTGTGAGGGTATATCCAAACCTAAGATTCGACAGAGAGGAACGAACAGAATTCATTGGGATGTTGCAACAGAGGGGGAGCATATTTTCGACCGACATATCATTGGTTCGAAGGAGCATTGGTCCGACTCAGGATAGGGTTGGGGGTTAGGTTTAGGTGTGCTGCCCCGTGCTTGCGGTTATGTTTAGGGTGAGGGTTTGGGGTAGGTAGTCGATCGGACCAATGGTATGTCGGACCAAAGTATAGTCAGTCAATATTGCCTAATGCAACAAATCTCAATGTAATAGGTCATACCAGGTAATTTCATCCATCTCTTAAAAGCAAGTCTTTTGCATTTGCGCAGGAGAAGACCAAATGAGGTCCCGAACTAGGCTTGAACGGACCGAAAGAAAACTCCGCAGTGTCTTCAAATGCAAGAAAATAAATAAATCAATGGGAATTACAACAGCGTTAGAACTTCATTAGCATAACAAGATAACATGATGAAGGTCTAATATACTGAAACGTATTTCCATTAAACATTTTTTCTTACATTTGAAGAGTGTGTGCAGTAGTTTTCTTTCAATCCATCTCAATCTGAACTTTCTAAGGAGGTCGGAAAAGTCAGTCTGACTAAATACAAAACAAAAAATAAAATTGGCTGATTAAATAGTTTCAGAACTGAAACAGAACTGAAGACTGAAAAGACATGCAACCCATTGTTCCTTACTCTCTCTCTCACAGACAGCATTGTATTGCAGTCTGGTTAAACGAACAACAGCGGATTTCACAGTAGATCACGTAGGCCTATATTAACACCATTTCTGCCGGGATTAATTAACAACACGGCAGGATATCGTGCCGTTCAACCCTTATTTTGAAGATCCAAAACACCGCGACCGGATGTTGTGTCAGCTTAATGGTGTGTGTTGACTCTCGACCGGACGTTATTGTCTGCCTGGAGCATGATCAATACTGGCGACGGAGGTGGGTGGATCCTGGGCGTTAGGAACATGGCGGACGAGGATGTAATGCGCGAAATACGAACAGAGGAGGACTCAAGTGGAAAAGAGAAGAAAAGGAAAAGGAGGATTAGAAGCTCTAGAACCAGTGAATCAAGCGAGGAAAGAGTGGAACCAAGCGAGGAAAGAGTGGAAGAGAACTATGCGGTTGGAATCAGAGTGGTCGAGAAAGTGGACGGGATATTTAACAATCGGCATACAGTTGCTACGTTTGTTGGATAGGAAATAGGGGAGGTGAAATCGGTCCGGGTCGCAACGAGTGGGATAGTAGTGATAGAGTGCCGGTCAGAGATGCAGAAGAAGAAAGCAATAAGAAGCATAAAGTGGTTTGATGGCTATGAGGTGCAGTGTTTTGAGCTGGGGCAAAGAGCAAAGATGATGGGCGTTATAGCTGGCGTGCCACTCTCAATGGAGCTGGACCCAATTCTAGAGCTGGAGGGAGTTACGCAAGTCAGGAGACTGAAACGTTTCAGAGACGGGGAAAGTGAGGATAGCCAAGCTGTGTGCATCACGTTCAACGGCCAACTACCAGAGAGAATATACGTGGAGTATGTCACCTACAAAGTGAGACCATTTGAGAGAGGCCCCCTCAGGTGTTTCCGCTGCCATGCATATGGGCATGTTGCGGCAGTCTGCAGAGGAGCTATGAAATGCAGGAGATGTGGGGAAGAGAAGTGCAATGGGACTTGTGAGGAGAGGGAACCGACGTGCATACAATGCAAAGGAAACCACTACGCGGGGGCAAGACAGTGTCCAAAAAGAAGAAGGGAAGAAGCTGTGAATAAGGATAGAGTCGAAAAGGGCATCAGTTATGCGGAAGCAGTAAAGAGAATGGAGGGAGAAGGAAATGAAGGGCCGACTGGAAAAAGAGAAACGGAGGAAAAGACGAAGAGAGAGGAACAAACCATTTGCATGGACAGGAGGCAGTTCTTGGCGTTTATCGCCATGGTGATAAACTGCGCAGTAGAGATGAAGGGAAAAACGGAACGGATCGTGATGATTTTGGACGCAGCCAGGAGATTCCTCAAAATAGAGGACGTAAGTGGAGAGGATCTGGATAAGGTGCTGAGGGAAGGATTTACGCCAACCCAGGCCGCTGGGTCTGAGCCATAGGGGGACTAAAACTGAACGGATTGGGAGCACTGGGTGGGCACTTATTTATTTGCACCAAAGGAGATATCCAAATATCACCCTGAACTGTGGAGGGCAGTAATACGCTAAAGCGTCTACACTGCCGGAAATCCCAACAGAAGAAGAAGATCAATACTGTCCGGCGCCATTACTACGACCGCCAGGCTCTGTGCAATAAGCATTGTTTTGACCAGAAATGCCGCCTGGCGGGAGGGGCATTTGGAGACTAAAGCGACTGAAAGCGTGCGTGCATCCAAAAATGGCGAAGCCCAGGGTCCAAGCTAACAACAGATAGCCATCCGAAGCTAATATGCGAGTATACTCACATTAGCCCTTCCACTAGATCGGATTAAACACATTTATACAACTGAATAAACATAGGCTACGCATTTTGGCAGCGTCGCTTCCCGACAAATAACGCAGGCTATTATTTATATATATTTATATTATTATATTATATATACTATTATTATATTATATAGTATTTTGGCGGGGAAACGGTTAAAAATAAATTATCTGAGCTTATGATTCGCATTTTGTAATGCTCAATGAAGTACACTCGAGAAAAATAATCATCCTGCTATTGTTCCCACCACACAGGCACTACACACTTAAAAGATTCCATTAGCGGGGCAACAACCTACCATTAATTCTTGCCTTCTTGTTCTGACTGACATCCATGCTATCAAACGACCTCTTTCTGTTGGGCACCCCATTCAGGAAGCTCCGTGCCTGGACTGTGGGCTGAGAGTGGAGCCCATTCTGACCACCAGTGGCTTTCATGAAAAACTCATTGAGCTGGGTCTGGGACTGAGCCAGGTTCCTCTGCAGGTTCTGAGCATTGGAGAGGATCTCTGCACACTCCCGGAAGCCCTGGGCATGGGCCAGGTCAGCAGCAGTCAGCCCAGTGGCATTCCTCATACTGCACAAGAAGACAGAGTGTTAGAGAGACCCCCCCCCCAACATTGTTTTGGCACACGCACGCACGCACAGTCACAGTCTCACACACACACACGCGCGCGCGCACACACACACACACACACACACACCCGCAGACACGCACACGTACACAAACTGCCTGTGCTGCTCTATGCTCTCATAACCTCGTCATCTTCATTTGATGACGATTGATCCTTTTAGATCATTTTCATCTTCTATAAATATCAATGAAATAAAAATGTGGACACAATTTCCAAAGTAAAAAAAAATGGAAAGGAAAGGTCTGCTGCAAAAGGGTATGATTAAGGGCCTGAAGGAATGCGCCAGTTTAAATCAGTACGTGACATAATCTGAACCTTTGAACAAGAATGCGTGTTGATTTCACCAAAAGCAGATGGGAGTGAAATCCTTGCAGAGTGCTTCACCTTGTCTGAGCAAAGGCTGTAACATGAAGGACGATTCACCAGGAGGGAAACACGCCAAGCATTTTGCACATCAATAACACCTCTGAAGGATATGTGCACACGATTCATGATGACAGAGTTGTCGCAGTGTTTCTTGAAGTTGCGAGTGTGAAAGGTGTACAAAGTGATTAAATTACAGTGTGAGTGTCTGATTAATGTTATGTGCAAAGATATATTGTATAAAATGTTTGTGTAGTGTCAGATTATAAAAGGAACAAAATGTTGAAAAAAGGTCAGCGAGGCTGGCCATGGAAAGTTTAAGAACTTTCCAAGAAACATGTTACAACGGTGTATTCTCTGCTTCTGTAAGACAGTTACAGTCAAAAGCTTCATAAGAAATTCCATGACATCCATCATGATTGTTGAGAGGGAGAAGATGGCATGTGATCCCCAAGCATCCGAATCATAATGTCTTCTTGGCCTATGTGGGATACACTTTGCTTGGATGCTGATAAACAAGACAAAATAACATTAATATAAGCTGACAGAATCCTCAATATCATCATATATTAATTTGGATTAAGTTGTGCGCATAACATACAGTTGAGTTAATCGTACCCGATTGCAGCAGGTGTCCTGTGGTAATTTGGATGCAATTATGAATGAGCAAACACCAGTGCCGTGAAAGTGATCATTTTCATCACTTTACCCAAAAGGGTCTTGATGACATTTTTAGATTTCAATGCATTTTAGTCAGTACTGTGCCAATGTCACCGAGTATACTAGTTTTTCCATCATCAATGTTGATACGGTAAGACATTAAAGAAGGAAAGCTAGAAGTAGCCATATTTTATAATTATCCATTAGTTAAACTATTTGACTGAGGATAGTAGGCAACCTGAAAACACAACTGCACTTGTTCTGAAGCTAATGTCAATGCATTCTGTTGCAGAATGAGTTTCTGGCAAAACAAGTATGTCTTTGTCAAAGAAACAGGGCTGGGCTTCTGGCCCACGTGTCTAAGCTTTCCCCTCAGATTGGAAATGACTGCGTTAATTAATGTGCACTATGGATTCTGCAGGCCATCTCAGAGGGCACTCAACTAAAGGGAAAAGTGTTGACAGAGCAGTTTCTGATGGGAATACACAGTAGAAGTTCTCAGTGTTCATTTAACCTGACAGTAGACACATGTAATAGATTTGAATGTGTATGGAATAGGTGTTCTGCAATCTACAATGGCATGATTCAAAAACAGGTTATATTCTAAATTAACCTGTATATAAGTATATAATAATTCTATATTAAACCGAGTGACATTGTCATCCATACATTGGCATCAGATATGCATCTTAAAAATGGTAACCGTTTGCTCATTCATAGTGTTTATAAACTGTTCTTATCTAAACAGGGTGCAAAACAATCCAACATTTTGAGTAAACGGTGCACATGAAAAAAATCTGTAGAATAAAAAACAAAAATCACACATTAACTTGCATACACTTCACCCGCCCCCAAATTAACGCTTCCAAGAAGATAATACGCTTTGTAAAACTCAAATACAAATTATTTTTGGTGAGCTAGATAGACAGGTCTCACTCTAAAGGAATGGGTAATCTACTTATTCAAATAAAAGTAACATCATTGTTTTAATTAATTATTCTAGTTCATTTTGCAATAAAGTTTTGAAATTGGAATGGTTTGGCTACAGAATGTTACGTCAAAGTTGTAGCAATTGTGTTCGGTTTCCTTTGAGATAAATATCTCCGGTACTTATGAATTGAGTACAAAGGACCACAATGGAAACAAGCCCCTGGGGCTTTTTATTATAAATTTTCCTTTTAGCACAACCTTTGATTGTACTACCAGTGTATAAAGTATTCAATCGATGAAATATTGTTTCATTTGTTGTTTAAATGTTAATATAATTTAGGAGTCAAGAAAACTAGTTTTGTTCTTTTGACAGCAAACACATTTCAACAGATCAATAAATTCACCTTATACAGCAATGCTGAATGAATTGTAAGAGCCACAATGTGAATATATTATTCACAGCTTTTCCATTAGTCCAACTAGTTAATTTCCCTTTAATTTGATCAATTTTGATCCCTACATAACATTAAAAGAGTCATGAGATGACCATGTAACCTACCTACATTTATACCCATTATGAAAGGTATGTAATGCCAGAGCATCTAAAATCTAGAAAAGTATTGCAAATATCTAAACTGTAATTATATACATTACGTTACCTTCTCTGTATTTGTAGAGCCTACAGTGCATACTGGTAATTGTGACCGAGCTGGATTTTCCCTGGTATCTATTCTTAATACTTGCTACTTTTAAGGCAATCACTACGGTGATCTAATGATAATAAACAATAAACTCCTCTTTCTCTATCTTTATCTTGTTCAGCCTTTAATATGCTCTGCAACCAGCTGCTTTAACAACCCAACTTGCCCTCAGGGTCAAAGTTTTATCTTAGAAAAATAGTCTGCATTCTGGACCATATTCCCATGGATATTTATTAATTCATGACCACCAAAGCGTCTCCTTTGTTGGCAAATATAATACATTTTATGGGAGCAGGATCCAGTGTGAGTGGATTCTATTTTGTGTTCTTCTATCCAGCACCTGTTTTCATTTTGATGTGCATGACATACACATACATTTGTAGTTCACAAACCTTTTGTACAAAGTTTTATCTCATCTTATTAACAGTTGGGGAGTGATTCTCAATGTCTTGGAAATGTCATCCAGTTAGTGAGAAGGGGATTCTACATGAATTTGAAGCAAATAGAAAGATTCAGTGCTTCCAGAATTGATTCAAACCTTATTGTTAATTATTGCAAAGTACATACGAAAGCTCTCGTCTTCTATAGCTGTAGATCCACAGCTCTCTACTACTTACATTGTTAAAACCAAACATTTATTCCTGTATCATTATTTAAGATACCTAAAGTTATATTACAATACACTGAACAGCTCAAATGATAATTCCTTTGAAGTGAGGCCTGAAATCTGTGCATTTTTCTTTGAGAATTGATATATATATTTTTTTCTTTTGGTATACCAATTAAAAAGGAAGCGTTAATTCTTCGTAAATGCCTGATATGCTTTGCTTTCAGCCTTAGGCACACAGTATCTTCCCTTGCTATCCTCTAATCTGCCAGAGGAAGCCTAATATCATGCTACACATCTTGAGACTCACATGATTAAACCTGTCCACATAAAGGGTTCCTATGGTTAGTTAACAAAATTAAAAAACAAACGGTAAACAAAACAAAAAAATTGGAAAAACTGGATACAGGAACAGTCATGGATAATAAGCAAAGCATGCAGGTCTAAAATCTTTAATTATTTTGTTTTGATTCATAAAGTCCTAGCATTAAAACCAATCACCGCAAGAAATACCTCAACAGTTTGCCAGTGTGTCGATAGGAAGCGATAGTGAGAACACTCAATGCCACAACAGTGCAGCTATCCCAGGGAACGGGGCAGACTCTGCAGTGTCTATTCTCCCCCTTTTCTAGGATTACTTGAAAAAACCAAGTCATTTCGAATTCAATGGTTGCAAAACATTAAGACGTACGTTTCTGTTTCTGATAACAGTACAGAAAAGTATATATATATATATATATTCTTTTTTTCTTTTTACTGTCACTTTCATAAAGGAAAAGGTGACAGATTAAGATGTCAAAACAGACTATGATATCATTGTATTGGGTTAATACTGTAAGTGACATACAAAATAAAACAGTTATTTTCTATGAGGCGAAATATATTGCACAATACAATGACAGTGAATAATAACCATAGCAAGAAGATGATTGTTAGCATTAAACAGTTAATAATATGCGGCTGTGCCAATCTAGCCTGTCTCACTGAGCTGCTCTAGGCTTTGCTAATTGCACTGCTCTACCCAACTGCACACTATGCGCAATTCTAGTTTGTCCTAATTTACTAGTGAACGACCGTGATACTTTGAGGCTCATGACACCAAAAGAAAAAGGAATTTTTTCAACAAACTAAATATTGTTTTACACAGTAATATTACCAGTGCACGCAGTCTACAACGTTTTCATGGATGTTTTGATTTAAATGTTTTCTTTTATAAAGATAAGTTTGTGAATATTTGATCTGAAATTCCATTGGCAGCCAGAAAGACAAGGCCTGCTCTTGAAATAACTTGCCTACCGATAGATATCTTCTGGAATATTGTCAAGAAGTGGACCTCTCCTCAAGGGTAATTTCTTCAAAGAAGGAACACAAGCAAATGTCCAATTGATCATAAGGCCAACAATGTAGGAAAATAAATTGAGGGACAAAAGGGAATTTCTTCAAAAAAGGAACACAAGAAAATGTCCAGTTGATCATAAGGCCAACAATGTAAGATCCAGGTGGGGCAGAAAGTGAGAAAAGCAGCATGTTCCGTTTGTTATTTCACTTTTCCAAAGTCTCTTTCAGTTTTCTCTTCCACTAAATAAATATAATGCTGTTGCAGTGAAAATTTGCTATGCTCCATTTTCTCATCTTTTCAGATTCTACATGTGAATAATTCATGTGCTGTACTAACTTAGGACAGCACAGCAGTGTTGCTTGCTTAAGCTTCAGGAATTTAGAGTCTGTATGCAGAGTTTGTACTGAATACTGTATCAAGGAAGCTGTAGTCTTCTTTTGAGTTCTTTAGATGTTACAGATCCTGGGAAAGAGTCAATCCATTTCCTGCATTGGAAGGGACTGAAATATTGCCATCACTGTCAGTTAAAATAATAGTGAGTTGACAGAAAGAAAGCAGTCATCCTGCTGTGGACTAAAGTTCCCGGAAGAGGAGAGCATGAGATCGGATCCAGGATTGAAACGGAAATAAGGAAAGAGTCCCTTTTATTGGCAGAAGAGGGTGAAAATGCAAGAGCCAAATTAAATAGACGGCACTATCAGGGGCTCATATTCAAAGTCAATTGGGGAACAGGCCATCCCTTTCTTAAAGCAAAGATGTCCCACTCTCCCAAGCAGGATCAATTTATATTTAGCTTCTATGTGATTAAAGAAAATTAAGATGAAGTCAATTCTGTATTAATATAGTGTGATAGATGTAGCATTTGAAATAAACTTGCCATATTTAAAATAATTGAGCCTTAATCGCTCTGCTTTTTAAATGTAACCAATACACCAATACACTCGCCTTTTTGTCAAAAGTACCTCAATGTGGCAACTAGATAATGATATTACACACATCTGAGACTATAAAAAGCTATATTTATATTTGTGAACATCTGAGTAAACCTGATGTGTATATTAGTTAGAAATATAATAAATGTTTATTCCCATCATCCAACTCTGTTATCAGAATATAAATGTAAAAATGAATAAACTTGATACCAAGTAAGTTAGTAAGGAATAAAAGCTTAGCTAAGTTCCCTGACATGGGAATGTATGTTAGGGAACATGGGGTATTACTGCATAACTGTGGGGCGGCTGTGGCTCAGGAGGTAGAGCAGGTCGTCCAATGATCCCTTGGTCGGCGGTTCGAATCCCGGCTGCTCCTGTCCACATGTCGAAGTGTCCTTGGGCAAGACACTGCCTCCAATGAGTTGGTCGGTGTGAGCTTGCCACCATGGGGGTGTGAATGTGGGAGGACGCTGGCATCGACTGTTCGCCGCTTCACCTCCTGAATGAATGAACCATTGTAAAGCGCTTTGAGCACTTGGAAAAGCGCTATAAAAATGCAATTAATTATAAATGAAATAAAGTCCAATTTGAATCATGGTTGGTCTACTCTATAATGTATGTTGTTACCATGACCTATTAAAGCAATTTAGTTTCGAATAATTTAACATTGTATTATTAGTAGGACTTTGCAACCGAAAAGGTGCTGCTCCTGATAGTAGATGCTTTTACATAGCCTTTCATGAATCGCAATCAAATATAGCAGAGCTTTATGAATTAGGCCCATTGTTTTAATATGACATTCCGAGATTTCCAACCATAGTCTCGGCTTGTCGACTTTCTGAAGTGCAAGATTCTTCATTTCCCTGAATCACGTCAACAGTGGAAAGTGGAAAATAAAGCACATTCCCCAAGAAAAATATGCCAGCATCGAATGTCCGTCAGAATTCATTGACCCATACTTCCATTCAGTGAATTTGAATAAACTAATTTCTCAGCATGGTCCTTTTGGTATGATGAGTATAATGCATGGTCATAAAATGTACTACTTTTCTGCAGCATTTATTATGTGAATATTACATTGTCAACACCCCGTCATGGTCACTGACCTCGACTACGCAGATGACATCGCCCTATTCTCAAATACAGGAAGGAGAAAGGAAGGAAACTACTACCGGTACTGGCAGTAGACATGGAGTGCAGGAAGATTGGCCTCAAGTTCAATGCCAAGAAAACAAAAAGGTACCGACAGTCAAAAGGACAAAACCATTGCCACTGCGGAGGAGACAGTGCTTGAGACAGTCGAGGACTTCAAATACCTCGGGCCTGGACTGCTTCAACAGAAAAGGACCTGAAGGGCCGGAGAGTACTTCCCTGGAATGCCTTGCATGGGAGAAGACCTTAAGAGGCGGCTGTTCATAGCTACTGTGGAGTCAGTACTGCTGTATGGGGCCGAGACATGGACCCTCGCAGCACAACAGGAAAGAGCCCTGGATGGAGTCTACACAAGAATGCTACGAATGGCACTAGGTGTCACATGGACGGACCGCATCAGAAATGTGGACCTCTATCACGGTCATAAAGTCAGAGAGAGAAGGATGAGGCTGGCAGGGCACTGTGTCAGGCAAGTAAATTGACTATGGGAGTCAACCCAGGGCAGAGCCAGGAGGGGCAGGAAGCTCAAGAACCTGATGTTAGAGAGGAGAGTGTGGAGGGCAGCGATCCAGGAGTCCCAGAGTTGGTGTTGGCTAGACCACACTCTCACATCGGATGATTCGGATCGTGGAAATGTGTGCATACTTACAGCTTTTTTCTGAAAAGGTACATCCTTAAATTTGAACATGTACTCACTGCCCAGTTTTAGCTGGTTTCAGATTTTTCCCTTACTAGTTGTGTAGTTGGTTAAAAACGTCTATTAAAAGTTTGTCTCCTTTTCTTGATTATTTTTTTGTGATGGAACCGGGGAGGGTGGGGTATACTGTATGTGGGGTTCTATGTCTTTATACTTGAAAACCCTATAAATAAAGTTCATTAATTGTTGCGCATATACAGTATGTAATTATTATTGAGAATCTATGTTGTCATTTAATTTAATTCTAAAATTGAGTGTAAAATAAAAATAATAATAATGTCATGAGCCTCTTTCCCACCTAGCTGGCATTAGTTTCTCATCCCAGCATTCTCTACATTCCTGGATCATGAGCTACAAAGGAAATGGCATGATAACAAACAAAACAATTTCTGCAGGAAAGAAACACATTACATCATTTGTATTACTAAGTGTTATTCAACAGTTGATGACCAAATGCACATTACCTCCACTAAATCAGTCCCGATGCATGTATATTGCTTTTCTAATTAAAGCCAAGGCTTATTAAATACAATGTCACCTTTGTTTACAGCGTTCCCATGAACAATAATTGAAGCTAGGCTTCCTCTGACACTTTTACAACAGAATTGTCATTGATGAAGAAAGATTTCTCCATTTGCCTTTCAGCATTCTTCAATGAAATAAAGGGATACCAGAGACAGAAAGTTAACAATGTAGGATAGGATGAACCTAGTCTCTCAAGACAGACTGTTGCCTTCGAGGAACAACAGGGGAGGCGCTGTTTTCCCGAATATTTGACGATGGGATTCTCAGATTGGGATGAACCCAACAGATTTTCATTAAAGGGCCACTTCACCCCTTTTGCAACCAGATCTTATTTTAATGATGTTTGAGAGACAAGATATTCCTGGGGTTTCTATGTGGATAATATGTGTTTTTAGATATTTTAGTATTTCAAAGTGTCCATGGGTCCATGATGTCATGGACTACATGTTGTCTCAGTAAGCCAGCCCTCCCCCTATCCACAAGGCGTGAATCTCGTTTGTGTCCGAGGGCATAGGCATGGCTGAGGCATGGTAACGCCCCGCCTGCCTGTGATTGGCCTACCGACACTGCCCGTCTTGACTGTCCTCCGAGACGCGAGGTTACTCCGTGGTGAGAACAAGAGAATGACAGCTTGGCACAGCCTTGTAACTAACTTGTAAGTTTTATTGTTGTAGAAGAGGCAAACTAATATTGTGTATGCCGTTTGCTTTGATTGAATAATTGATTGAATTGTTAGTGTTGATTATCGTGTATTAATCTAATTATAGTTAACTAATACTATTACACTAAAAAGGATAAAGATGAAGGGAAAATACACATTGAAAACGCATATTACCCACATAAAAACCCCAGGAAAGTGTTTCTTGTCTCCCAAACATCATTAAAATAAGATCTGGTTGCAAACAGGGTGAAGTGGCGCTTTAAGAATATCAACAATGTTGACATTCTTTTCATCAGTTAGTGGATTTGTCAACACAAACCTGGTGAATATTAACAGAATTGGCAGAATATCCAATTTCAGCATCTCTTTCACATTTTTCTCATTTGCAAATTGCAAACAGCACAGTTTCACCTGGTTATGACAATTACTGTCCAAGGGAAGACCGTTAGCTACTTACTGTAGGCGAAACTCGGTCTGAATTCAACACAGTGCCAGCCTGCCAGGACACTGATTTTGTTCAGATGAAAAGGCATACATAGTTCCATACAATAATTGAATAAAGGTCAATTAAATGCAGTTGTATATTAAGTTATACACAATTGCATTTAAATCATATTCACAAATAAACTATATAAAAGCCTGTGTTATTTATATTTTATGTAAACAAAAGGCAAAATAGACTGATATCTTACAGTGATGGAGATATGTGTGCATACATGTATGGAATGGAAACTAAGGTAAAAAGACTTTACAAGAATATTACTTTGTTTAGGCTAACCTTATTCTGAGCAGGTTAGAAGTTATTTTAAGAATTTACCGTATAAAGAGTCATCAATTATTCAAGATTCATACCACAGGATTGGTGGGTTTTGCATCATTATGGTTTTGGTAATGCAAAAGTAAACTACAAACATCTAGTTTCTGGAGAATTCAGACACCTAGAGATACAAGTCTGTAGGTCCAATTGAATCCAAATCTATTCAATTTATCACAATCTGTAGGCTGGCCTTTTGATTTTCTTCAGTTTTGATATTTTATTTTAGAGTTTTAGAAAATACAACCCACCGCCTTCTTTTTGTTATGGCCTCACAGGCCAAGGTTATGACACTACATTAACTGTCTACTAACATGCAAATTATTAATTTAACTTCTTAATTATCAACAATAAATAATGCATCTCCTATTCCAAGCATGTAATTGTGTTTACAATATGAATAAGAATTGAATCATTTGTTAATAGACTCGCCTTGTTTATGGCATATATATATATATATATATATATGCCATAAACATATAGACAGGCGAATAGCCATATCTGATTTAGGGCACGGTCGCACCAAATTTTAATTCTACCTATAAGGGCGGATTCTGACAATGCTTTTCAATTAGTTTGAAATTGATTTTAATTATTTTAATTATTTTTTCCAGAAATCCGTGAATAGCCAGAACTGCATTGCATTGTGCATTCCCATTGAAAAGCATTGGGAGAATCTACCCTCATAGGTAGAATTAAACTTTGATGTGACCAGAGTAATCTAGTAAGAGAGTGGTGAGCGTTGACTCCCGTATCATTGTAACAATGGAATGCGGAAGTGCTCATTCTATCTCAATGGGATAGTTCCAGCCATAGGAGCAATGTTTGGAACTATAGCCCATAGTTACCCGCTTTGCGGCGAGATCAAAACGTGTCGCTACTCTCCTACTCTACACTCTGGGTGTGACCATGTTATCTGGTAAAGAAGTATCCTAAGAAGAAAAAAATCAATTGCAGTAAACTGAACAGAAATGTAGCCTCTTCATTTGGACAATGAAATATGCATACACTGAGGAAATGTACATTTGGTCACCAAGTCCAGCTGGACTGCCCAGCTGTGTATAGTGTAAGATACTAACAAAAACAAACTTTAACAAAGACCATGCAACATGGCTTACTTTTATAGAAATAAAAAAAACATTGGTCAACCTTTACATTAAGTTGTTCTCTCTTAAATGTTGAATTTCAACTGTTTTGACTTAATTGTCTGATATGTATACATGTTTAATACATAATGGCAACACAGCATTTCATAAATATGTGCCAAGTGTAACTAAC
Source organism: Protomyctophum parallelum (assembly GCF_964188405.1). Lineage (NCBI taxonomy): Eukaryota > Metazoa > Chordata > Actinopteri > Myctophiformes > Myctophidae > Protomyctophum > Protomyctophum parallelum. Next base: position 37,423,118 of record NC_139707.1, read on the forward strand.
TCTATAAATCTAATTTGTGAAGTAGTTCTTCATGAATTCAAACAGTTAAGTTGTTTTAACTGTAAATGTTATTACACACAGAGGACAACTTAATGTGAATTGTTGCAACATTAAACAACAAGATATATCACGTTTTCAAGGGAGCCCCACCAAAATTGCTGATATTCATCAAACAGTTCACCTTGTGGTCAAATTATTTCAGTACTAGGCAGGTTTGTTAATGTACCAAGCATTTTGGCTGGTACTTGTGTGAACGTTTATTTAATGGTGTTTTGCATCCTGTCAATCATCCTATGGTTAAAGAATCTTGACTACACACAATGACTGTGTGACCAACAGTATCAAAGTCTAAATGGGAGAGAGTAGGACTCTATAGTATATACAATTGGCAGGTAAAGTGCCTTATTATTGATGGCCTGAATCCGAGCTTCATATCAATCTCTCTTGGCCAACCTCATTATACCACATGTGTACACTATATGTACATTAGCCTACATAGAATGAAAGCCTGTAGCCGTTTGAAATTCCAGACTTAATGTATCATCTTTGTGTGGTTCGCATATTTCAGATTATTTAACATATACAGTTTAGAACTTTAGATTGCTATCCGTGAGAAGAATGATTACGTGCATCCCTAGATCTACCTACCGCACAGTATTACTCTAGTCTACAATAAACACAATCTCGTATTTTCATTTTTTGCTTACGTTTTTGGTGGTGATCCCTTTTAAAGGTGTGGTTGAGATGTTGTACAGAGAAAAAGAGAAAGAGGACACAGAAGAGTGCTGTAACAGGACTTACTCAGATTTCGCTCCCTGAATCAAGAGAGCGTTGATGCACTCCAGACTGCCCGCACGAGCAGCCTTGTGGATGGGCGCCTCGCCCACATAATCCTGAAAGATGACAGAGATCATCGTCATGCAAAGAAAAACATATCGCTGTGCACAATAATAAAGGGACCAGAGTCTCGAGGGGGCAATCAGGATGTGACCGCAGCCTGGACAACACATAATTAGTAAGATGGTTGAAGAAAAAAAAAAGAAAACAAGAAAGTGAAGTGAGTGAAGTAGACAGAATTTTCAAGACACTCACTACTCTAGTTTAAACAAAAAGAAAGGTAGGCCATGTTGCGTGGTTCTAATAGTAGATGGCTCTGGATGAATTTAAAACAAAATAGGGTTAAATAATAAAAATACAAAATGTATGTCGTCATAAAAAGAATGACTCAAAGTGATGTAATCCCTGACAAGGAGTCATTATGTACTTGTGACCTACTACTCTGAATACTCTCAGCATTGCGAGGAATAAAAATGTATCTAGCCAAAAGTGGCAGTTATGATGAAGAATATGAAAATACACAAGAATGTAATTGGAAAAAGCTCAAATCTTGTGGATACGTAATCTGAATATAGGTCAGATGGAGAAGACAGCGGTATACTATAGACTCAGAGGTTAACTTGTGACATAAGAGTTAAGATGACCCCCCCACAGTCCATGATGGGATCATGTTAAGGATCAGCCTCAAAGCCTGCTCATTTCTTTACTCTTGGCATGTGCATGCGACACGTCCATGTGTGAATCCACATTTAGGCACTGATTTTTGGGGTAAAGGATGTCACTTATAGCTGTACCGTCTACCATTTATCCATGTACTGTGCTCACTGTTAATTTAACCTCTGCACCGCAGCCTTTACATTTATTGTATACATGTACAATTACCATTTGGATATAAAAGTACCAAAGTTCTATAAGCATCTTGTGTGGTTATATACCTGTCTGTTGATATCAGCACCAGCTTGCAGTAGCCATAACAAGCACTCAGGGTGGCCCCCAAAGGCAGCGATGTGAGTGGGTGTCTGAGCGAACCTGGAAGTCATAGCATTCACACCACAGCCCACCTGGACCAAACGCATCACACACTCCAACTGTAACAGAAAAAAGTGGAAAAGTTATAATTCATTAGCAGCCATAAAGTGAAAAGGTTATTGGATGTTAACGCGCTGATTCAATCAAACAAAGTATTTTTATTTGTACAAATACAAAGCAAAGACTAGACGTGCATTTGTGTGTGACAGTGTGTGCCCCATAAATGGATGCTTCCCTGGTCACATTTTGTGATGACGTTTGTATTGTGTTGATCAGGGTAAATTCAGTCCATCACCATCAGTCATACCGTCCATTATCAGACTTGGAATAATTTATTGGGTGAGTACACATGCCGTGCAGAGCAGATTGAAGGCCTATTCTGCAGTTTTAAGGTCGGTAGTCACTTCACCTTTATCACCTGGAAAGTTATGAATAGGCCTTTATGCCGCACATGTCACGCTGCTAACCGCGAGCGGAGGGGACCGCTCTTCTATGGCTGTGTATTACATCATGAAATGTATGTAAGATCACATACATTCTAGGGCTATATTTTCATTATTTTCTGATTGAGAAGGCACTGTCGTTCAGCATAAATGCCCGTCCAAGTCATAACAATTACTAGCCCCTCTCGGAACCCTCCGTAAAGCTGCTATCTGGGTCTCAAAAATGTCAGAAACTTCAGTAGCATTGGGTTCTGCTTGTAGGGCTAAACAATTACTAGCTCTTATCCATAATGCTCTAACTAATGCTCTAACTAATGCGTTGCATCTATAAATGCAACGCATTAGAGCTATGGACCAGAGCTAAACAATTACCTATCGGGACGGATCGTCCCATTTGCCAATTACCAAGACAAGAGTATTATTCATACAAATATTTAGGCTACTGTGTTAAATAATCACTAATGCCCGTTAATTTTTCTTTAATCATGTGGAATAATTTTGAAGGACCATTGCCAAACATCTACGTAGCAGCAAGTTTATTTAGCAGGGTGGCGAGCTTGGCGTTAATTGCCGCCTCACGTATAGTCACTTGCCTGTCTAGTTACCGAACGATGAATGGTCATCATCATTTTTTTAATTAAATATAAAGATTCCATTGAACCGCCAACGGCAACGCCTCCCTTTTCTGCGTGGTCCGTCTGCTACTGCTGCTAATGGCGAACATACCCGGAAACCATTCCAAATGCATTATCCTTTTTTTGGGGACAACGAACGAACGTTTAACTTTAATAAAGAATAGTCCACCGAAGAGTACGGCCGTGACTCTATAACATAGTATAGGCACCTTTCCAAAATGCGCAGCCCAGTGTATTGGTGTCCAGCCGTAGAAGGTGTCTTCCACAGCCAGGTCAGCCGGGTTTGTGATGCACTGAAGGAGAGAAGACAAGGCACCGACGTCCCCGTCTCTGCAGGCTCGGTGCAGAGGGAACCGAACATTCAGTACCTCTTCGCTCGAGAATCCAGATTCAACGCCCACCGACATTATTACAGCCCCCAAAAATACCACCACAAGAAACAAGGTGATTGTTATAGCGATAGGAGAACAGAACGATAGCTATTGTTTTATATTCTGTTGTTAAATTATGCCCATACGCCGCCACTAGCCTGCCGTGCTGTTTGCTTCTGCCTGACAACACAAAGCAGGGCAGCACTGTCTGTCTGTGGACTGGAGTGTAACTTGAGAACCAGTAAGTGAGTTGAAAACTCTGGAGTGGATTTCTCTTTCACGGATTTTTCGTCCAGATCAGGGGCTGACACTATAACAAAAAACTGTTAACTGTGACTGAGTGGATTGATTGATTGATTGATTGAAATATTTATTAACAGTTTGCAGAATTTACAGTAGGCCTACATTTCAAGCACAAACTCAATACAAAGACTGTTAACTGTGAGTGGACGACCCAATTAAGCATTACACTTGTTTACAACAGGGTCCACATTGTTCAATTCATCAAAACATTTAGAGACATACAAATAGACATTTCTATGTAGCTAAAGAACAGAACAGGAATTCATCATATAGGAAGCAAAAAGGGAAAAGATACATATTCAGTGAGGGGAAAGGGGTGGGGTGGGGTGGGGTGGGGGGGATTCAGATCTTACAGAGGCCAGTTTCGAATTGCAGCCATCCGTAGGTGCCCTAAAGTGGACGACCCGATAAAGCATTACATACACTTCTATATATAGGCAAAAAACTGGAAATCATCATCATAAAGGAGGTAAAAAGGGAAAAGAAGACATACAACTTTGTCATTCTATATCACACAAAAATAGCTGATCTAAAAGCCACTCCTATACACAGCTATGTGTGTCCCTACATGTCCCTGTGTCTGTCCATCTGAGCACGACTCGCTAATACCACTGGATGGCACTGTTGAGCAGCGTCTCTCTCTCTCTCACACACACACACACACACACACACACACACACACACACACACACACACACACACACACACAGAGGCCAGGGAGGAGGGCTTGTACAGTACAGTAGCCTACTAGTAACAGCACAATACAATACAGTACAGCACCACTCACTTCAGACTGGTCTGATTTATATTTTTCTTATGTTAACTTTATGAACATAAATACTAAATCAATCCTATCTAAGCTGAAATCAATAATATATCACAATCAGTATTCTTATATTAACCTGCAGGCCGCATTAAGTGAAGGTGAGGGCGTATGTGGCGTATGTGGCCCCCGGACCGCCAGTTTCCCATGTATGGTCCACTCCAGATGACATAGAGCACCCTCTAGAAACAAGTTGCTTGCTTGGGAGGAGGACGAGGAAGAGGAAGAATAATTAATTATTTCCTAGCCAGCTCCAAGGTATATGAAATGGAGGTAAGGTCACCAACGTCATTTTCGCTATCACGCAATTCCACATGGCAGATTCGTCGCACCATGGGAGCCAAACTGCACCTATAAGTTCGGCAGAATGCACTGGAGTCAATGAGAGCTCAGTGACCAGCTCATGAACTGAATGACTGAGATCTTTTGTAAAGTAATTGCTTCTGGCAAGTAACAGAAGACATATAAGTTATAACGCATTATTGTCTGCTGTGTTGCGTTGTTTTCTCTTCAGACAATACTACAGTAATTGCACAAGTCAGTTGAACTTACTTCCTCTGATAGAAACAAAAGCTACCATAAAGAGGTATAACATGTCACGTATGCACGTGACATCATCATCAAACCCGGAAGTTATGCGGGAACACCTACTGAGTGTCAAAAAAACTACTTTCTGGCCTTGACAACCCATACATCCAAACAGAAAAGACCTATTTGATTGGTAACAAGACAACTCACCCCGTTTCTGTTTTACTCCCAGAATTTTCCCCAGTGAGGGGTGGGAGAGGCTGGACAGCAGACGGCTGGACTTTGAATTTCTCTAACTATAAACTTTCATGACAGCAGACAGCCTAAGTACAAATATAATTTATGAAAAGCTACTACAGTGAAGTCAGTTCACAGAAGTTGTTGTAGGATATGTGGGGATTATCTGACGAGGTACCATTTGAGTGGGCAAAACCTTACATATACTAAATAATACTAAATTGTTTATTGGGACAATATAAGTAAAATAATATAGCCTTTCCACAGGAGTATCTTTTTATATTTTTCCAAAAAGAATACAAACAGCCAATAGCATATTACAAAGTTATCCCCCTCACTGGTGAAAATTCCGGGAGGAAAAACGGGCACGCACCGGGGTGAGTTATCCAGTATTCATTTGATTGCATTAAACGACGTTAAACAATGTTAAACTCACTTTTCCACTCACTTTGCCTCTCAATTTGCCACTCGATTTGCCATTCACTTTAAGCATGTGCATACCCTCTATTGTGGGCACAAGGGAAATCGGAGTACCTCTGAAGTGTGCGGGCACCAAAACAATGTAGGCACCGGGAAACTACGGGAATCTCAGAAGACTCTGTGGAGTGCACTACTAGGGAAATCTGGGCTCACGTCACACAAGTTTCCTCTGTTCTTACTGTAAAGAGTGACAGCTCCAGAGTGCGATTCCTAATGTTTACATTTAACCCATTTTGGGACGGGAACCCCTTTTGGTGTTTTATATTATTATGGTATACTTTAGCTGTTGAAAAATAGCAGATCTACAAGCTCATAGTGCGGCAACGAGCTTGTAGATCTGCTATTTTTGAAAAATCGTTCAAATGTGGCGCAAATCTTTGAATACCTATATTCTTTCAGAGTTAACGTTTTTAACTCAAATCTTTGCTTCTGGGGGGTCCCTGGAACTACATGTTTTCAGATGGGGGTCCGCAGCCAAATACAGATAATTCTGGGGGTCCTTGACATGAAAAAGGTTGAGCACCACTGACATAGAAACATAGGTTTTACAGAAAACTACTTTAAAATGCCAGCGTGGATAAGCCTGATTACGCTGCATGAAAGATGACTGGACCATCTATAGATGTTTTGAGGGCCCTATATCTTGTTCCCCCCCCCCCCCCCCCCTCCTTGTCCCGCCTTATCCATAAACGTATTTGCCATTTTTTACTATTTTGAAAAACATTTTAAAATTGTTCAACTAGCCGATCTACATCGACACGTTGTGAGCTTGTAGATCGGCTATTTGAACTATTTTACTATTTTTTCAAAATAGTAAAAAATGGCTAAATAAGTTTAGGGATAAGGGCGCAAGATATACTGTAGGCCATGCAGTCTATTTCTGATCATCCTTTGACCTCATCATGACCAGCAGCCTGGAGTCCTGGAGTAAAACAGGGGTTTCTAAAAGCACTGACCGGTATATGTTTTCTTACTGAAAAGAGGAAAGCACTTGTTGAATACAGAGGTCAAATACTTTAAATATGATTTGATTTGATTTATTTGCACAGCAGGAAAGGTGTAATATTCATATACTATATAAACAACTTATTACCAAGACAGAATTTTGTTGTGCAAAAAACCCTAGGGGTTCGGTCGAAAATACTTTACCTTCTCTGTTAGTTTTGTCCTATACACAGGCAAGACTAGAACTAAAACGTACATGCAACCTATGATAACACATTTACCACAACATCATAACATTAGATTTTGAAATTATAATTTGGAATGTCAAGGACTGATGTTACTTCATCACTCAACCAAGTTTCAGAAAATGCTAAAACTGATAATTCATCATTTAACAAAGACGACAAAGTGGCCCATGAATTTTGGATGAATATTTGAGAACTGCATTGATTGGTGCTTTGGCATATCAAGTAGTATAGGCGACATTGATAGGATGACTCAGGAATGTTAGCCCTGGACACGGACGCGCATACACGTGCACGCACACACACACACACACACACACACACACACACACACACACACACACACACACACACACACACACACACACACACACACACACACACACACACACACACACACACACACACACACGTTCAAGTGGTGTCAGTGCACCTCAACATTGTTTTTATATCATTCTTTTTAGGTTCTTCGTACACAGGCTTACATAGAAGACAAGACAGTGTACATACACAATTTGTGTTAGTTTGAACTAGGGAACCAAGTTATCCCGCAAGTGTCAGTTGGCAAATTTCTATTCAGGCCCCTGGATGAAATGCAATCCTTCTGACAATACAGTCTTAACTTGATCAGTATTCATTGCTATTTATGTTGCCAACATGATGTATCAAATAACTTATCATTTCAAAACTGGGTGGATATATTCACCCCTTAAGAGACCGCTATTGTAAAGTTTAGCCCCTGCCAGCACAAAATGTATATAAATTACATAATTGGGACCAAATTATACAATGAAGCTGTTCAGCAGGAAATAAGTAATGTGTGTGCAGTGTCCTCAACAACACTGATACCAATAGATGACACTATATTATGTCCCACGTACGCCACTCCCCGCCACTATAAAAGGCATAGGCTACTGCATGGGGGGAAATGATTAAGTATAGGCTATTTTCTGTGAAAATGAATTTGATTGTCAAACTCAAAATTAGCTGAAGACGTCACAAATAGTTACATGATACGATCTGCCCACAAAAAATCACACATTGAGGAGCTTCCAAACAACACATTGCCTCCAGGCTGATGGAGAAATTCCAATACAAACAGTGCAAACAATATGGGACAATTCCACATATCTTGATAGGTAAACACACTCATTTTGTTGGGAACCTTGGCAGAGGAATGGCTATGTGGTGTGGTTGATGATTTATATAAGGATGCTGGATGCACATTTTAAGTCATATCAGTTGGGGAATCAATTTAATTTGACAGGGAAGGGTGAATTTTGGAAATATCTTCAACTAAGGGTTAAAGTGTGGAAAGTGTGTTCAACCTTGGCAAGGGATTAGACTAGGAATCTAATATGTTAAAAATCATTTTTGACCTGCCACATTGTGCCTCAATATATTACAAAAAATATAGGCTAATGGAATTACAAATTGGGAATACTGAAAATATTAGATTAATATGGCAAAGAGATCTTTGATGTGAAATAACTTAAGTGAAGATAAATGGTTGTATATACTTTCCAAAGTTGGGTGGGCCACTAGGGATATTAGAAGCAGATTTACCCATTACAAAATCATACATAGATTCTACTATACTCCTGTGAAGCTATTTAGGATGTCGGGAATGTAACAGGAGAAAACTTTTTTACCTGCTTTTTGGGAATGTCCTGTAGTTTTACCCTTTTGGAAAGAGGTACCGAGGAGACTTGGAAACTTGGAGAATGGTTGGGAGTGGGACAAAGTAAACTTGACAAAGATGACCAGAATCTCCAATGTTCTTGTATTCTGGGAGATAGCATACTTTTGCCACAAGGGGTCACCAAAGCACAACATGCATTAGTGACTGCACACCTGCATCATATGAATATTCGATTGCCAGAATAATGTCAAAGGCAAGTTCCGTTTAGTACATTAAAGGATTGTAGCATAGTTTTTGACGGCTTTGTTATTTATTTATTCCCCCCCCCCCCTTTTTTGTCTTTATTTTCCTTTTAAATATTTTGTTGAAAAAATATATAAATCAGACCCATCTGAACTGAGTGGTGCTGTACTGTACTCATGCTGTAGTACTGTACAAGCCCTCCTCCCTGGCCTGTGTGTGTGTGTGTGTGTGTGTGTGTGTGTGTGTGTGTGTGTGTGTGTGTGTGTGTGTGTGTGTGTGTGTGTGTGTGTGTGTGTGTGTGTGTGTGTGTGTGTGTGTGTGTGTGTGTGTTAGGCTGCGCAACAGTGACTATAAGTGTCTATAAGTTTGTAGTATAAGGATATAATGTAACCTTAAGAGGCAGCAGGCATTTCTCTGGCAGAGGATGGGGGTTGACACACATTTACGAAGTGAACACTTATGGTTATAGATGTGACGTGTAAATGGCTCAATAACAACATTGCTGTAATTTGCATCAGTTGAGTCCCAGTTTCAATGTATTGATTTATAAACAGTAGGCTTATGCAGGCAAATGGTTTGGGGAAAAATAAATAATTATTTTGGCCACAGCATTAAACGGTGGGCCATGCTGATCGACTGGTATAATTTCCACAGGCATCACGTTGAAGCGATTATGACCTACCTCAAGCTTCACACTCCAATACAAATGAAACTATTTGAATAAAGGTTGTACACATCAGTGAAATTAACCCCTGGGAAAATCCCTAATTTAGAGTGTAGGCCTAGCAAGGCACCACAGATCATATAGGCTGCATGGCTAACAGGGCCTACCATCTCTCTATATATCATTTGATAATGGCATATTAAAAACATGACGTGTACACCCAATGAAAATATAAACTTCACAGAATATATACCACTTCGAATTAATTTATTATAATAATAATGATGATAATAATCATCATCATCATCACCACCACCACCACCACCACGAGGCACTTGTGTTTTATATAAGAGTTCGACAAATATTTTCAATTTAATACCTCATTTAATAATTCACCTTCATACATGTTCTTGCAGTCAAGTTCTACTTTAGTCCACTGGGGGGAGACACCGCCCCACCATAATGGCAATCACGTTTTTCCCCTTACAATTATGTATTCTAGTTCTAGGCTATTTGATTTTTAAGTAAAACATTAATACAAATATGTATTGTATGCTGGCTATCTTGATTGAAGACATGTTTTGTTTTTGGCTTTTTAAGTAGGCCTAGTCAGCGACTCAGCGTTTGCAGGTCTGCAGTGCACTGCTTTGCTATCTTTGAACATTTTCTGATCTACATTTAGTAAAACTAATAATGCACTAGTCGGTGTTTGATACTGGCTACTTGACCAAATCAGGTTAAGAACTTAAGAGACGCCAAAGAAAGAATGAAGAGAATGTTAATGAACCTTGCCGAAGTGCGTCATGCTGAGCCGTTTTTGATGATGTAATGCCTCACCTCATTGGCCACTGAGTGTGGGGATCTGAGCATTATTCTTCTACTATTATTCTTCTACCATAATGACACTTATCTGGGTCTCAGAAAAGAGAAAATCGCAAGAGAAAGCATGTGCGGAGGGGGGAGGGGTGGGGTCAGGGTAGGTATGGAGGGGGTCCGAGGACAGGCCCCTTTTGCCCCTGATGCCCAGATACAGTAAAAAAAAAAGAAGAAAAGAAAGTCAACACCTAGTAGCCTAGCCCTTATCAAGAACAACATTTGACAAATACCGGTAATAATAATTTGTCTGTAATAATTATTTATAATGATATTACCCTTACCGGTAAAATGAGCTAGTAGGCCAGTCAATCTAAGCAAAAAAAAGGGCCTGACCCAAAAGAAATTGCAATTGTAATCGTTCAAGGTTTTTTATGATCCTTAGGGTCATCCAAATAACATCTACAATAACATCTACAACAACCTATAAGGCAAAGAAATATATAATTTTAATTATGCTTTAAGAAGCATGTGTCAAACTAGGGGACTTTCATGATTCTGAATCCATTCCAAAAATTAGTTTTGCACGAAAAACATGGACTAAAACTTTGGCTAAATTAGGCCCAAATGTGCCCAAATGTGATGAGGTCAGCACATTTGGGCACATTTGGGCAAGTGGCTATGGCCGGGATTATGTTTTCACCCCCATGAGTCTGTCTGTCTTTTAAATCCCACACGGCATGTGCTAATAACCACGCCCGCTCAGTGGGCGTGGTTCAACGCGGAAGTGCCTCATGCCTACAACAACTGCGGACAGTTTTTTGGTTGATAAAATATAGTTTCTGGCCTCATCTACACTGCCAGCGGTGCGAGCGAGTGAACGATGACATCGCATTAGAATACACGTTTTTTATTGTGACTGTACCGCGAGCGACAACGCGTCGTGCAGCGATGTCGTCCACCCCTCCTATATTCGCTCGCAAAGTCTCTATTTGAGTGAGGTTTCGCGGCCCCAAGCACTTTTCTTGGTTGAGATCTACACTGTACTATTTATTGGTTAATTCAGGGCTTTTTGAGGCACTTGTCCTTCGGACAAGTACATTTCCCATTCACTTGTCCGGAGCACGAGCACACAAATAGATTAGATCTATTAATGAGATACATTTTAAATCAACTAACTGTAAGTTGGTTTTACTTGGTGAATACATTTATATTTATTTATATATTAGATAAATATTCTAAGTTTGCAAGTTTATAGCCCTAGATTAGAATGTGATGATTAGAATGATTAAAATGTATACTATACCAGAACATAATTTATACTATAAATCATGTTCTGGCGAGAGTATTTCCCCCGACCGACTGCCACTCAAAGTGGCTACTGGCCAATCACAGCGCCTTGCACAAGTGCACTGGCCAATCACAGCGCCTCCTTGCACAACCTGTGTAGTGCACTGGCCAATCACAGCGCCTCCTTGCACAACCTGTGTAGGCTTTCAAATGACGTGTCTTAGACACCACTGTACCGATTGGAATGAAACTTCCTTGTAGGCCTGGTCTGTGTTGTACTCCTTTTCCCCCTGCAGTTTCCTCAGGTCCTGATGGCTACACCCCACTAGTGATGGGAATTATTGTTCTTTTCAGTGTATTGCATCTGCATCATTCAGTAGGGTTCACTAAAAAAGTTTCCTTCAATTGATTCGTTCAGCAGTTCTTTCAGTGGTTCTTTCAGAATCAAAGAAGCCTAGTAGTTGTGAGTTTCACTTATTAGCATTACACAAACATGTCGTTTTGTGTGTTCCATGCAGTTAAACAGCAGTCTGGGATTATTATTATTATTACTACACTACATGTAAGAGCATGATGGTCTTACCTTGTTCAGGTGGCCCTCTTGTAAACAAGTGTAATGCTTTATTGGGTCGTCCACTCACAGCTCTTTGTATTGAGTTGTGCTTTAAATGTACTGCAAGCTGTTATACACTTATGGGCACAAAAGGGACACAGATAGTTAAAACGCTATGACAAGTTGACAACGGGTATTATTAGGTTCCCAAGTTGCATCATTCTCAAGTGCCGACGGGCACGTACAGGTCAAGTCAATTTATTGTACAATGAATAAATGACATCACCAAGCGTCACATTATATGGAGTCCAGCTCAGCTCCCAGCTCTTGATATTGTGTCGTCTGTCCCTGACCTTTGTATTACACATCTACACTGGAATGTCCTCTGATAATGTTATCAGCCTGGGTCAACATCCCACCTCACGACTGTCTGTTTGCCCATACCAGTCAGGCTGACACATAAAGGAGACAGGCCTGTAGCTGACTGTGACCTCCTGATGACTCCACTCTATTCAACAGCCTTATTAACCACCTTCTCGTCGCAATGATGAGAACTTGAAGGGTCTAACTATACGCACATCGACAGTGCACAGGTTTAGAGCAGAAATGTTAAAGGATATATACCCACAAACGGAATTGTGGTTGAGATTATGTTTGAAGGGCGGCTAGCTAATGTGTGTATGTTTTTCGTTCTACACAAACATTAAATTCCCATTGACAATGAATGGAGAATTTGACGTCGTATTGTCTGAGCAAATAGGCATAGTGTCTGTTTTATGTCATGATGATGTACGATGATAAGAGCGCCCCTCACTTCACACGGGCGTCATTTTACATTTTGTAAAATGTTTACTTTTTTAATAATATTTGTTATTGAATTTTTATGTTTTCACATAAAGGTGAATCGTAAATGTATACAGATAAAGTGAGACAAACTAGAAAGGTATAAATGAATACGAAATAAGAAAAAAATGAAATGGCGAGCATACCATAGACTGTAAAGAAATATGGACAAAGCGTTCGCCGGGTCTGATATGGACGTAAAATGAAGCCAGTCAGTCCTTGTATTGTAAATCGCCATCTTTCTAGATCCGTTTTGGCCCAGCTGGCCATTGGCTGGCCCAGACAACGAGGCGGGACTTCCCCCCTTCTTCTTAGTTGGTTTTTATTTTGACTCGAACGGGGGGTGGCTCCCGATCATAGACTGTAACGGTAGCCACGCCCCTCAGAACATACGCGACTTTATGGTCATTCTTTTAATAAATGGGACCATCATTTTCCAAAAAGAATATTATGACATGAGAAATGAGACTTTAAACTAGTGACTGGAAGCAGAAAGTATTCATGACCATGTTTATTAAGGTAATACAGTCTAGGTGAAGTTGGGCCCAAATACATGGACCTCTATGGGGATATGGGTTTTTTTGGGCCCAATGACAGCGCCACAACAGGCCATTATATGAACTTTCAGGATGTCCCGATTTCCTTAGTTGCTTCACAAAATATCTGTCTGACTGCCACCCTGGAGCATACACATACACAATACAATACAGTCAGTTATTCATTAGGATAATATACAAATACACATTCCAATCCAATGAATCACTTCCTTTATAAATCAGAGTAGATAGATCCCTGGGCAAGTAATCTATCAGCGGCTGCCATAAATTCATAGTTATTTTCTCTCTCTTTTAATTTGGCACTGAGCCTTTCCATTGGAAGTACTCTGTAGATTTATATTATACCACTGATGGATCTTCATCAGGTCAATTGCTTCATGACATCACCACAAGAAAACATATCGTTAAAACAGACAGCGTGGCATTGGAGAGGTATTGTTAACCATCCTTATTTCTTGCAAGACCAGGATACTTGTGATATTGTCGACTATAGAAAACTATTCTTTTCATGATGCAGGTGCAACTCATCATAGCATTAGGCATATACTGTAGGCAGCATGTGCGTGCTAAATTCACTACTAAGGGACCCGATTCACTAAGGCTGTTTACACCCATATTTTGGGTGTAACTGACTTTTCCAAACATCCCACCTTAGTATAGCCTATAGAATAAGGCATTTTAATGACATACAGATACAGCAAGCCATGGTCCCATGTAAGTCTGCATCCAAGCAGACTTGAGAAAGAGTGGCCCTCCACAAAGTTCACAGACAAAAAAAGATGACTGAATGACTACTAAGGTTGGAAGTTTGGAAAATTCCTTTACACCCAAAACATGGGTGTAAACTTAGTGAATAGAGGGTATGCGCATGCATACAGTGAGTGGCAAATCGAGTGGCAAGTTTAATGTTGTTTCGTTTAATGCCTTGTCAGCAGATAGGACTTTCTTGTTTGGATGTATATGGGCTGTCAAGGCCAGAAGGTAGTTTTTGCCACATAGTATAGGCATTCTTGCATAACTTCCGGGTGTGATGATGATGTCATGCGCATACCTTTCTAATATCAAAACAAAGTGATATTCTTTTTCTGTTTGCCCAATAACAGGGGATCTCCCTGTCACTCCAGTTCTTTAGTTAGTAAACAGAAAATATATTATTAGGTCGGGATACCAATTTTGTCCGATCAAAAGAGAGAACTCCCCGATCCCGACGCCTTTACTGGATCTCCCCCCCCCCCCCCCCCGTTTCCTGTCAGCCTACTGTCTGTCCCTCTATAAAAAATATAAAATAAAGGCGAAAAAAGAAAAGAAAGAGAGAGAGAAACCCACGAAGATTATTTTTTCTTCTTCAATAATACTATATTGTTATCGTTGATTAGTCACCTTTAGAACAAGGTATAAGTTATAGCAGAAATAATCGACCAAACTTTAGTTTTAATCTAGTTTATGTTTTCAAACACACACACACACACACACACACACACACACACACACACACACACACACACACACACACACACACACACACACGTTCAACATGTACATAATGTATCTATTTATCTTTATCTTATTCAGTCTGTGGAAGTGGAACACCTGAGACTACAACTTTATGTCATAAAAACAACATGCCTAATGCCTGGATGGAGGGTCTCTATATGGCACTGATTATCAAGCCCATCCATGCTGTCCTGCTGGATTGTGAAGGGGAGGTGACGTAAGATGCCTGACTTGCCTCTGACGCTAGTGCAGATCGAGGCATGAGGGCAACACGTTTGTTTGTTTGTTTTCTTTTCTCTGCCTCTGTCTATTTTCCATTGCCTTAATTTCCTTGTGTCCCTGAGTGTACATTTGACTCAGGTGAGGTCTTATTTCACATCTGAAGTTTCAAGTGCGTCATACCTTCTTTTCTGTACACAGTCAAGTCAATGCTCATACGCTCAACCCCAGCCCCCCGTTTCTGTTATCACTGAATCTTTTGACCCGGCGTAGCCCTGTAGCGCAGCCTCAACCACATCAACAGTTGCATGATGTGACTACCCCAGACTTTTTTTTGTGGAATGCAGCAGCTGTAAAGAGATTTAAGACTTGTTATAGCAAGGTCAGATGAGGATAGAGTTTAGGTTTAAACAGAATGCCATTTATCTTAGGAACGTAGAAATGGTATAGCTTTCATAAGATAATTTCACATATCACGTTCACATGTTCCCAAGGTGGCTATGTGGCATTGTACTTTGCCAAGATTCAAAAACATTTACATTAGGTGCTCATAGTATGTATAATGTTGGTGTGGCAGCAATCCAGGCACTAAGATATTGAAACATGCAGTGGCAATTGGTTTTGTCCTCCGTATTAAATGCCAATAGGCTACTTTTGTTTTCTTGGCAATCGAGCTAGGCCGATCTATTGTGTGTGTGTGTGTGTGTGTGTGTGTGTGTGTGTGTGTGTGTGTGTGTGTGTGTGTGTGTGTGTGTGTGTGTGTGTGTGTGTGTGTGTGTGTGTGTGTGTGTGTGTGTGTGTGTGTGTGTGTGTGTGTGTGTGTGTGCGCGTGTGCGCGTGCGTGCGTGTAAAATAAATGACACTGTTGTTGACTGAATAGGGCAGAGTCAACCTTCCCAGGTTTGAGCACAAAGGTCTTCATTCATTTTCAGTTATGTAAAGGGTGATCGTTCCAGTAATATACTTTCCCTCAACTTCAGAGAGGTTGGTGTAGAAGTCTGTTGGGCACTCATCAATATAGACATGTTGTGGGTAATGGAAGGGTCGTGTATGATGTCTTCCTATAGTCCCGCCTAGCATGTGATGATGGAGGGATCTATATATGGCTCATAAACTATATATAGTGAGGCAGTGAATAAAGCCATGAAGCAGTGGTTTTCAACCCTTTTCACATCAAGTCCCATTATTATTTATTCTTTGAGCCACGGACCACCATTTGATGAGATTTAGCCTCTCAGACCTAATAAATAAAGAATATTTTCTTATAGTTGGATAAGATTTTGTCCACAATTCCATGCTGGAATTCCATAGGAGAGATCAGATAACAAGCAAAATGTTGTTCAAAATGACAATTCTTTATACATTCTCTCTAAATGTGTAGACTTACCGTATAAGTAATGCAGATTTTTTTTTTTACAATATTCTAACTCTTGACAGCATAAAATGAAACCAAATGCACCCGGGAGTGTCCATTTGGTTTCATTTTACGCTCTCAAGAGATCAACAAGGGTGCAATTGGTTACCAGCTCTCCGTCATTTTGCTGGGGAGCACCCGGAAACCCCTCAAGGCCCACTGGTGGTCCCCGGACCGCTGGTTGAAAACCACTGAAATACAGTGACAATATCTTTCAAAAAGATTTTGAACATTGTATTGATTCATTCTATTATGGGAACAAAGATCGGGAACATCCTATTCTGGGGCAAAGTCACGGCACAGATCCGTCATTTGTTGTGATTGATGTGCACCCATTGAATACAGTTCTATTATTACCCTTTTTTTTAAATCACAGATTGGCACCTTATGCAACTGCCAAAGGCTCCTCTGGGTGTTATGAAAGAATGTTTATGTTATGTTGCATAATATAGTGCATGTGGCCCACAAGGCTGCACAGTAAAGACTCAGTTTGGCCCAGTTAGTGTTTGCCTCTTTCTTCCAATGAGCCATGTCCACATGCTGCTGTGCTCAACTCACAGTCACACACACACACGTACACACACACACACACACACACACACACACACACACGTACACACACACACACACGCACGCACACACACACACGCACACGCACACTCTGACGTCAGACACTTATGGACCCTCTCTCCCCTTGCAACTTTCCTGATTGACCTCATCTATATTATTGCAAATAACAAAAATCCAGAAAACAGTTTTACGTATAAAAGAAGGAAAATGAGGTGCAGTGTGTGTGTGTGCAGCAGCACGGTTGAACTGAATTGAATTTCCGTCTCTCTCTTTCGGGGCTGGAAAGATCAGCCTCTCCATCCAGACCATTTTCTTTCATGTTTAAAAAAACTTTGTTCTGTTAAAACCATTGTGGTTTTTTCCATAGAAGTGGTCAACACTGTAAACCGCCTCTGGGTTAAAATGTGTGACGTTAATTCCATGACACTAAACCCACCAGCAGACACACGATCCCCCAATGAAACCAATAAACACCTCTTTATGAGACTGGGGCGGCCCAGTAATTTTACACTACACCTATGCACATTTACGTTCGCTACCAATCCACTGAACCACTTTCTCTGCAAACACACACGCACACACACACACACACACACACACACACACACACACACACACACACACACACACAAGCATGGCAAAGCCCTTCATAATCCCGTCTTACTGTAAACATGACATTACACCTGTCCTAATCACTCAGGCATGTGCACCAAATGCGAGAGGGGGGGGGGGGGGGATTATAGCAGATGTCATGTCATGGATTATGTAGGCTTTATGTATGTGCGTATATGGGCGGTATACCCCTGTCAGCTCCTTGGAAATGCCATGGGCATGACATGACCTCTAATGTCATTGTGTGTGTTTGCACATTGTTGTGTGCATATGCACTTGTGTGTGTGCGTGCATGCATGCGCGCGTGCCTGTGTTTGTGTATGTGTGCAAGAGAGAGAGAGAGAGAGAGAGAGAGAGAGAGAGAGAGAGAGAGAGAGAGAGATGGAATATCAATATCTGCACGTACAACACATACAGCTCCTTCCAGTGTTTCTTTTTTCCCATCGCTGATGCCTTCCTGGCTGAGTCTCACGACGCTGCAGGGAGGAGGGCTAAACCACATCTGCTGTTTGACGTAAATGCAGCACAAACGCTCTGTTTGTGTGGTCACACAGCCCCCACTGACAGCACTAAACGGTTAATGGGTTACCTCAACGCTCCCTTCCTCTCCCCCGGCCACCTCTCACTTCCCGTGTTTTCACGGAACCGACGCTGATGGATGTCCCCGGTCTGGTCATGCCTGGACAGACGTTGCTGAGAGCCCAGTGACCACCACACCACATACACACCTATACTGTCTGTAATCTGTCTGTGAGGATTTGAATCAAGTTGAGGCTTAATTGCTACTTGCTTGCAAAGCATGACGTGTGTGTGTGCGTGCGCGTGTGTGTGTGTGTGTGTGTGACGTTGGCCCAGAGTAGACAAAGCAAGGTCCTATAAGGTTAAAATGGTAATGACTCAGTATTCATGGTATTCTGTTATGCAGCATGCATGCATGCATCCATTCCAAACCACAGTGCTGTGTGCTGCACTGTATAGGCCCAGCATGTACTGTACATCCCAAACACAACACAGTGAACATTATACCAACAATATCTGTGTACCCTTGAATGTCCCCTGAATGTAAGGAATCCAATGTCTCTGATAATCTACTTAATTTGGTCATTGCGACTGTTTCAACCTTATCTCCATATATTTGTCATCATCAGTCACTAATCCTCACCATTTATGTGTATTTTTCCCCCATTGTCTAGTCATTGACTACGTCTACATACTGTACAGTACACACAACAAGAGGGAGTACAGATTTGATTAGAGCACAACAAGCTCAATTGAAGGGTCAGCTACTGTACGTACGCTAAGGGGATTGTAAACATGCTCCTGACGCAGGTATCGTTTCCCCATAGCCTACCTTTCCATTTGACCAGGCAGTGTGCTTATACTGCCTCTGAGTCTGAGCAGGGGAGAGGGAAAATGGAGAGACGACGAAAGAGAGAGGGAGAGAGTGAGAAACTGGGACAGCATCTATGAAAGAAGACATTGACGTTTGAAAACCAATGAGGAAACTCAAATGGATTTAGACAGACTATATGATGGATTAGGTTATGGTGTTACACTGTAAAATAATCAGTTGATTTAACCCCAGAGTGTCAAATATTAACCCACATCGATCCATAATGGTCGCTAAGGATTTTAACCGTGTAGATGTAGAATATTAAGCCACAGATGTGTAGCCTGACTGGAATGGGGGATACAGAGCATTGTGAACCGAGAACAGAAATACATGAATCCTTACCATGGGGCTAATTTAAAAAAATGACTGACAGTATTTGGCATCCGGCCACCCACCCACCTTCACTGACAGGGATATTTATACCGTCCCACCTGTGGGGAGGTCATTCTACCATCTTATACCATATACCTATACGCCCGGTACATCATTAGAGCCCCTTGAATGTCACACCTGACATTAATTATATATATCATACGCGCGTGCGCACACACACACACACACACACACACACACACACACACACACACACACACACGTCTATGTGTGCACGTCCCTGGCAGGTGACTCCTCACGGCTGTCTCGTGAATGTTTATTTTCCTATTCTAAGTGCCTGGCTGCCTGCACATTAAACTGTCCTGCATGGAGGGAAGATGGCAAGAGAAGATGATGTGAAAGCGGAAATATGTGGGGATGGGACAAGCAGGAGAAGAAGAGAGAGAGGGGGGGGGGGTAGTGTCTTGTGCTATACAAGCTAATTCATTTGAGGGAAGGAATCGACCGAAAAGTGAGCCGTGTGGGTGCATGGTCTTATGATGCAGGACGGCAGAAGATAGGGATGTGGAAGGAAGTGGTGCAGATAAGTAAGCAAGTTGAAGTTGAGTTTGACGGGGGCAACAGAGGACGAGCGCTCCATCAAACTATCTCGTGTCTCACCATAGCCGTAGCCGTAGCAACCGAGCCAAACACAATGCAAAACACTTCATGAGTCACGCACGGGTCACCGTTCTCGTTCATGATACTGTATAGCCAGGGGTGGGCAACTGGTGGCCCGCCGGCCACATGCGGCCCCCACCTTCACTTAATGTGGCCCTCAGGTTAATGTCAGAATACTGATATAATATTGGTTTCAGCTGTTAAAATTTCACAACGTGCAAACATGACCCGCTTTAATTACTGCAGTCTAAATTAGTAGCTCAATGCTCAACACAAGTATAATTAAAGGCATTTGAAATTACATAAAAATGTAAATTTTCAGGATTCCAATTCAAAAATAGCAAACAATAATTCAAGATTTCAATTCGAATATAGCAGTTTATTTTTGCTACGACAGTAATATATGGCCCTAGGGAGTGAGTGTGGAAATATAGTGGCCCTCTCCATCGTCAAAGTTTCCCACCCCTGCTGTATACATTAGTCAACTCTCTCGGGTGGAGGCCAATATAAGACAAACAACAGTAAAGGCTATACATAGTCTGGATTTACGGTGGTGGGGTGACCACCGAACTACAACATGACGTCACGAGCCGCGGTGAAGAGCAAACCACCGCCACCGCTCCAGCCCTTCTCTCGGTTTTTACTCACCACCGCTCAACGTTATTTCAGCTCCGGTGGTCAGCTCACCACCGGAGCGGTGGTCACCTCGCCACCGAAAATCCAGACTATGAATAGGCCTTTAGGCTCAATGCAAGTCAATCTGGTGTCAAATAAAATCCTGTGCCTGCCAGCACTGCTGCAGCATATATTGTTACATTATTGATCAGTCTAATTCAGAATGCAATGCATGCTCCTGGCAAGACACCCCCGTCTCTTCGTGTGTGATCTCAGGTGGGTTGTCTCGGACTCATCTCAACCATTCCCTGGGAAATGTCAAGTGTCAAGTCGTGTAGTGCAAATTCAATGAAAAAGTTGGTTGCTCGTAGATCGTTTTTGTTTGTGAAAGTTCTATTCAGACAGCAATTATTGCTAGAGGGCTCTTTCAATAACACAGGTTTTCCTGTCTCTCTCCATCTCTTTCATAAACAGTAAATACATTGTCTGGTCGGGTTGCCAATTTCATCACTTTTTTTTGTGAGCTCATTTCTCTGTGTCCTCACTTCCAACTTCACTTGTTTATCCTGTATCCTGTATGTTTGAGATCTCTCCCCTGATTGGATGGAATTCGTATCCTGAACTGAAAATGAATTTTCTATTTGCTAAATAGCTGGAGAGACAGGGAGACACGCCTGTTCATGAGCACACACTGTAAAAAGGAATGATTGCTACGCAAATATAGAGCTATTTAACACTTATTTGAACATCTAATTCATGCATCTGTAAAGGACTCTTCAGGGTTCATTGGTAATGAATTCAAAATCGACGTTGTTTTAAAATATATATATATTTTGTAGGATTGCATCATTGTTGCATCACTATTATTGTATAAGGATCAGGCTCAGAGACGTGTGCAGGCTCGTAAGAGGGCACTTTTGAACAAAAATTGTGAAAATAGCAGATCTACAAGCTCACAACAAGTTGAGAGCTTGTAGATCAGCTATTTTCGGTGCGCAACCCAGCACTCTTTATCTACTGGAGATGCGGTGTAACGACATGGATTTAGAAACAAATGTGTTCAACGTAAAACGGTGCGTTCCAACTATTAAAGTTCAGGAGACTTCGGAAAAAAGCTATTCTCCTGAATGCTGCCATAATTCTGTCATGGCATGGAAAGGAAAGGAGTGGCATTTGCATTTCTACCACTATAGTAAATGCTGCATTTGTTGTCTGGAGAGGGCAGTTGGCGGTAAAAGGGCACGTCCCTGATCAGACTAATACAACTCATCCACTACGACTGGCCTCTTGACCTCTATTCTAGGGACTGTTCCCAGACGGAGGCTCTGCAAGTGACCAGAGTCACAGCTCACATGGCTGGAGCATGCAGGCAAGCACACACAGATGTCCCCCCCGATCATCATCTCTTCTCCGTATCAGCTTAGACCTCTTAATCCACGCTGAGCTGTTCTTTTCCTTGCAGGCTTCTCAGAAACCCTTCTTTGCGTATACCTTTGCAGAGGAACCAAAACACGTTGTTCCCCCATGAGGTGATTCATATATACACCTTCATTTGAAAATCTGTTTATTCAGTGAGCGTGTGTGTGTGTGTGTGCACGTGCGTGTGCGCGTGTGCGTGTGTGTGTGTGTGTGTGTGTGCGTGCATGTGAGAGAGAGAGAGAGAGAGAGAGAGCTCAGCAACATGGTATACTGATAGACAAAGCAAACACTATTTAGTAGCTAACTAGGTCAAACTTCCTGTCTTTACTGTATAAACAAAGCATATGCATCATGAATATTCTTTCATAATTGTACTGTTGAGTGAGCAATTCTTCACACGAGGAGGAATCTGTGACTTGAAAAGGGTAGCTACAATGGTTGGGATGGGGCTCTGTATACAGTCAGAGATTGGCAGTACTTGAAATACATGTACAGGTATTTGTAAATACATTGCAAATGTATTTTCTGTATTTTAAAACACAGAAAATATGTATTTTCTGTATTTTAAAATACTGAAAATACGGATTTCAAGTACATTTATTTCAAATACTGCCCATCTCAGTATACAGTGCAGTGTACATACGTACTGTATAAGAAGTAACAAACAGCACTGACAAACAATTCCAGCTTCATTGGAACATTGATACAGTACATTAACCACTTAAACCACCACGTGTGTATGTGCGTGTGTGTGTGTGTGTGTGTGTGTGTGTGTGTGTGTGTGTGTGTGTGTGTGTGTGTGTATGTGTGTGTATGTGTGTGTGACAGTGACCCAGCTTAGGGGCCAGTTGAATAATATCATTATGAGGGCTATTCAGTCACGCACAACATATTCCTTCGTCCACATCTCTCTCTCTCTCTCTCTCTCTCGCTCTCTCTCTCTCTCTCTCTCTCTCTCTTATTGCTCAATGCCCATTTTCTTCTGCAATGCAGATCTTTTGTGACAGTGGCCTTTCTTCTTGCTTTATCATATTTTTTTCTTCATTTCATGCTTTGTCAATTTGCTTAACTTTTTTTCCCCTTCGGGTGCCCCTCGTTCCCTGCTACCCTCACCTTTTGGATAATAGGCTGGTCTACGCAATGACGCACATGGCTCTGTCTCCAGGGGGGGGGGGGTGTGTGTGTGTGTGTGTGTGTGTGTGTGTGTGTGTGTGTGTGTGTGTGTGTGTGTGTGTGCGCGCATACACACACACACACACACACACACACACACACACACACACACACACACAGGTATTCATGCAGGCTCCGTCTAGACTGGCATATGGCTACAGATATACTGACAGCACTGTGCTGCATCATCTCAAACCCTGAGATAACCGTTTCCACGGAACTGCTGGATCAAGGACTTTGTTGATAGAGCTTTAGTCCGACGATGGACCAATGTCGCCGTTACGTATAATATGGAACATGTGATGTATCTACTGCCACCGCCGGGCACCGTATCACACGTTGGGTCATGCACGTCATATGCTGTAACCCATGGCTTTTATTATATGCCCCATTTCACAAGCTCACTGTGAGCTGCTTATGAAGTGAGGAATGCAGGCAAATTCAGCATGCATGGATGGACATAATAAAATGGTACTGTCGTATGCCTGTATAAATGGTGCATTTATATAGCGCCTTTATCCAAGGTGCTTTACATAGATTCACAGCACACACATATTCCATACACTGATGTCGGCGCAAACCATGCAAGGCACCAACCAGCACATCAGGAGCAATTTGGGGTTCAGTGTCTTGCTCAAGGACACTTTTTACACCAACTCTGGGGGAGCCCAGGTTCGGCCATCCGGCAACTCTACCCCTGAGCCACCGCCGCCCCGTATAATCAAATGTGTTGAAAACGTCATAGGTTATCCAAACCTTGCAATATGGCAACATGCCACTTTTGCATGATAGCAACCCGCCAGCCACACCAAGACAACCCAGGAGCCTGTCTGGAGGGTATAGGGAGGTTGTTTCCATTTTACAGGTTAATGGTTAATTCATTGTGTTAACTATGTCTGTTCCAGTCATATCAAGTCCTCTGCCTTGGCCTTGGCATGGGGACCTTCAGGCTCAGTCGTATACCCTCACGGAGACAACTCATTATCAGATCCACAGCGTAGAAAGGTCTCCAAGTTTCATTATTCAGGATCAAATTCCTCCACCTTTCCAGTATGTAGACTCTGACGCAGCTGGAGGCTCTATCTCTGGTCCATTCTTTTTTGGAACAGGTCGTTCGCTGCCAGTAGCTTGTGTTCCAAAAGCAGGACAGCAAGGAATTCCCAATTGCGGTTTGCGTTGTTATGGCACGTGATTGGTGCATCCGGTCTTGAATCTTGCCTTCGAAGTCTTCTAGAATTGCTATAGTCAGTTTGCTTATGATGAGCTGCTTGGCCAGGATGATGAAAACATATATACATTTTAAACGACTCAACATTTTAAAGCATTATCAATATTTGAACAGGACTTTGAGCAAAGTGTTAACTTCACATCTTTCACAGAATGTATACTTACTTCCAGGATATAAGAAAAAGAATGTATTGAGGAATTATTCTTCACTCTGCTGCTAAAAAAAATCACACACGTGTGAAGTGAGTGGCGCCCTTATCATCATACATCACTTTCCGTGCTGCTCAGCCAATCAAATCATCACTACTGTATGCGGTACACACAAACGCACAAAGCGGGGCATGGGAGGGGCTAGCGCCCCTCAAAAAAAGAGCCCCAGGAGCCCGTACATAGCGCCATGCATGTTAAGAACCTATGGTCCTATCTATGAAGCATGAAGGAGTCAGTTGTCAATCATAATTGATGTTGTTTACAGTAAAGCACAGACTTCCGGGAAATGCTTTGTGGCGCAACATCCCTAGTACACACCATGCTGAGCATGTTCTCTGTTTATAGTTAAGATTCATTTTTGTGGTTTATTATGAATAAAATAAAGTCTGTGTGTGTGTGTGTGTGTGTGTGTGTGTGTGTGTGTGTGTGTGTGTGTGTGTGTGTGTGTGTGTGTGTGTGCCTGCGTGCCTGCGTGCCTGCGTGTGTTAGGATTTGGCATTTACAGCAGGGTTTATGTTATGTTTAGGGTTAAGGTTAAGGCTGCAGTCGTTCAGTTCAGAAGATACCTTGGAGCGACTATCGGTGTCTCTGTGAATCAGAATGTCCCCGGTTTGATCCTCAGTGTCATGGAACTGTTCCCCCACACGCTCACGCGAGCATGCAGCACACCGAAATATAAAATACAGAAAAACATGAATTCCCCTCATTAATGACCCACTTTGGGATTAAATGTAATTTCAAATGAATGGTTGTGTGGTGTAATAGAGTGTAATAGAGTGTGTTTGCGTCATGTGTGTGTGTGTGCTTGCGTGCATGAGGGACGGGAAAAGGTATTTACCTCAGGAGCCTATGATCTTATTGTTGACAGAAAAGCAGACTTCAATGAAGGGCAAGCTGAATAATGTTGAATAGTGTTTGCATTCATCAGCATTTGTCGGGACAACGAGGCTTTGGTCAGTTTGCACTTTTAAACGTGAAAAAAGAACAGCACGTACTGTCTGCGCACGCACGCACGCACACACGCACTCACACACGCACACACACACGTACGTGTCAGAGAGACAGATACCAATGATATATTGTTTGTTTGAGGAGGGAGGTACTCGAGCCGTTAGCTGTTAGAAGATAGCTTGACGCACAAGCTCACGAGGACAGCGGACTCCTGTCAAAATCAACAAGCAGCGACAGCCCAGAACCAATTAACGAGGAAGCATGTGGTACCTCTGTCCTCCCTGGGACAACACAATGACTCCAAAACGGATCGCACAAAGGCGCTTTCATAAGACTGCAACACAATGCAAAAAGCATGGGAGTTAAAGAACGGCTGGACGGACTGAGATTCATTAATTGTACGGTCAGCCCCAGGTCACAGTGAGGTCACATATAAGGGCCGTCCACACCTAGCAGTATAACATTATATAACGTGTATATATATAGGGTAATGATTGGGGTTAGAGTGTACGCTCTCTACCTCAGTGATCCATCGCCCAGACGTCAAGCGAATGGTCATGGTTAGTCATGGTCAGCATGGGCCAGAGCATTCAAGTTGAACTTGGAAGAGACAGCGAGAGAATGTGCCGGCCTAGATGGAACTACAGTGGCGCAGTGGAGATGATGAAGACTCATTATGCAACAGGTCGTTTCGAGGAAGCAATCTGATTGGTTGAAACAGCCTTCTAGCCGTGGTTCAAACGAGCACCACTCCACACCTAATCAAAACAAAGAATTCAGCTGCTCTGTTTTCCCAGAGCGCAGCAAACTCGGTGGCTAGGCTAGCTAGTTTTTGTGGTCGTAGTGACTACATCTGTCATTAAACAAATATGTTTTTTCAGCGATTTTCTAACTGTTGTACAATTGCAATATTACACGAGAGGGTGTGGTTGCGGAACTCGACTACGTCTCGTTCCCGACTGCATCACTGTTGTGGCAATAATCACGTTAAACCACACCCTCTCGTGTAATATTGCTTAATTACAACATCCGGAGAGCATTATGTCCTGCAATGTGGTTCTCAAAATAGACGTGATTATTGTGCGTCCTGGTGACTTATGAATGACTTCACTATGATGCTGCCCTTAGTGCCCTGCATGGAGAGGTCACGAAATGGAGCTCGGATTTCGCAGGATAGTAAAGGAGCTTACTGATCGTTTAGACCTGAGCTTCAGGTGGGTTGTTTGTAAACAACCACGTGGAAATATCCATGTGTACAAACCACCTGTGAATGGAATGTACATCCTGGGTGTAAGCGTACAGTAAGTACAGTAAGTTGTACTGTACTGTGTGAGCACTGCATATTTGCGCAACATTAATATTGAGTGCAAAAAAAAAGAGGAGATTTTTACCTGTGGATTTGTATGTATACAGGATTTATATTAACCTTTCGTACCTTTCAAATCCTGTTTGGTTACATTTGTACACTCTCAGAGTAAAATTAGCTGTGAGGATTTTACTGTGTGTTGTTTGCTCCTATGGGTTTTCAGGGTTATAAAAGCTTGTGTTGTTTCACACTATATCTGATTACTGTGTTTACCCAAAGGATTCTTCTGGTTTTCCATGATCCTGACCTTCACGGAGACGGCCGGGCTATAAAATATTGAATTTGACTCAACACATGACCTTATAATGACATGATCCGCCGGGACATTAAAGATTATACTTCAAAGGAATCCGCTGTTCCCTTTGAAGCTGCTGCTGTCATTTGCTTTATTGTTTCTGCATGTTGTTGTTACGGTGACAGGAGAAAAGACAAGGCTAAAGAAAGCTGTGAGCACTAAAATGCTTATACCAGTCAAAGCCATTGTAACTCCATGCCATGGTCAAAAACACCTCATTTGCTCCATGGTCAAAACACGTCATTTTGTTTTGTCCATGCTCATTTTAGTCATTTATTTTATATCCTGTCCAACTTGTTTCCCAACTTCATTTCTCCCCAAATTTAAGTAGCCTACAATTTAAAATAGGATGTCCTATTGCATATAAACAATTCAGCGACTCACAAATGACAGGAGGACATTGACTGGAACCTATTGCATTAGAAACTGAACGACAATGGTATTCATGGCCCAACACGCACACCGCTGCGGTTTATGTAATATGTACAGTGCCCTTTTGTAACAAGACAGTGAAACATACATACCTGAGACTTTGTTGGCACAACATACAGTTTGCCCTTTCAAGTCTGTAATTCTTTTGCAACCTTTAACTCAACCCAACTAAGTATAAATTCCAACCCTAACTTACCCCTACAAGCCTGTATCTTTTCATGATTGTAACTAAGTTTATCTAAAACAAATCTTCTTAACTTGTACTAAAGTTGTGCAGCCATTTGGTGCACTGCTCCCATGTATACACGCACGCACGCACGCACGCACGCACGCACGCACGCACGCACACACACACACACACACACACACACACACACACACACACACACACACACACACACACACACACACACACACACACACACACACACCATCTAAACTGCACTGTATGCTGTTGAGTGGATTACTGTAGTATGACCTGAATCACATTACCTCATGCGCACACAAACACACCACCTGACTTCCTATGTCAAGATGAGGCCAGCTCATTCGATACACGAAGGGAATAAACTATGCTGTAATATACATAAGGCATAAATGGGCATTCAAGACATCAAAGGCTTTCAAAAGCAATGAATGAATGAACTAATGAATGAATGAACTAGCTAGCTATAGCTAGCTAGCTAATTAAATGCTACTCAGTGTCAATTCACATACTATTTTTGTTCTTGTATTTCAGAAATACTGAAGAGATTGGGCACAGAGAGAATGAGATTGAAAAAAGTTAAAGTGAAAGAAGGAGAGGCAGAGGAGGAATTGCAAACTGTCTTTCCAGGAATTATTATCAATAAACAAGAATCTGCAATGGTTGACAACTGGCTTAATTTACAGGGGAGCAATAAATACAGTCTACATCTCCTGGACATAATTTTAGGGTTTAAAAGGTATTTGATTATTATAAGACCAGAATAAATGCATACCGGTATGTGAGATGGTTCTGTAGCCACTTGACTCATCATGAGGACATAAATGCTTTCAGAAGGTTCACTTGTCCAATATCTTGTGCTTCTTCATTCTTTCATAATAAAACAACCGATTGCCGAGTTCATCTGTCTCAGGTATGAAATAAACACGTCGTAGAGGCTATAAAACCAGGGCAGGTTTTCCCACTAAAAGGAATATGTAAATGTATCATGCAAATCAAGGCAACATTCAAATGGGGGCTGTATGGTTGACAAAACAACGAGAGCAGTAGCAGAGAGCGAGGCCATGCGGTTTCGGTGTTTCATCAAACATCAAAACCGTGCGTGACCTTTTGGCTGGGAAGCTTTGCATGATCTTTGCATTCTTCTTCTAACATTCTGGAGCACGGGGAGGGTATAAGCTCCCGCCCTTCTGTTGAGCTTTTCCATTTTCACTCTCCCAACACATTCAATGCAAGCTGTTACAGTTTCTGTATAATAGGCTGCCACATGCCCAGTCGGTCATTTGATTCACTCATGACGTTTTGTTTTGTTTCACCAATTCGATACCCTTGTGATCTCTAGCTGCCACCTCAGAGAGGTTTTCCCACGGCCCAGAATGTAGTCTGAGCCAGTCTATCCCACGGCCCAAAATGTAGTCTGAGCGAGTCTATCCCATGGCCCAGAATGTAGTCTGAGCCAGTCTATCGTTAAATGGACAAATTAAGATAATAAAGATCTTAAACGGACCTGTAAAGAACTGTGTTGCAGGTCTTTCACTTTGTTCCCATTTTACTCTTAGAGTCTTATCAGATCCGTGTCATTCGTCCCTATGTGGACCTGCCAGCTTAGGGTCTGTTTGGATTATGTATCCCCTTTTTTCTCCGCTCCGGCACCACGTGGATATAGCAGCTGTGTTGGTTCTCATGCATCGTGTGACCTTTCACTGCCGTGTACGCTGTGTTTATTTCAGCACAATACCGAGTTTGACACTTCTCCAGGGAAATCCCCTGATTAGCATCAAAACCTAGCTGTGCCGAGGGATGCATTTGACAGGTGAGAAGGGAATAAGTCTCTTTATTGTCTCCACCAGGCCGAAGGCATGGGGAGAGAGTATGTTTTGCACTCCGACCGTCCGTGTGTCCGTCTGTGTACAGCTTATCTCCAGCACCGTTGGCCCGGTCGATGCCAAACCGTGCACACACACACACTGGATGCCAACGACTAACCTCTGCCCAAAATTCTTCTGAACGCCCTGTTATAGCGGCACCATGAGGCCGATTTTTACTGAACACATATTTACTAACACATTACTCGTACACATTTTATCCATCACGCAAATCGGTATACACCATCCCGATTGGCTGAGAATAGATTGGCTTCCAAAGCTTGCAGGATTGGTCCCTTTCAAACAAAATGCCACAAATCATGAACACGGCAATTTCCATGAAATTATAGGCAGAGGATGAAATGCCACTTAAAAACTTTCAGAACAGCCTCTATAACTGCACCGATCTGTGTAGAACTTTGTATGCTCACTCCCTAGAAGCCAAGGAGAAACCTTTTCCCTGCATTTTTCCACATCTGCCTGTTATAGCGCCACCATGAGGCAGATTTTTGAAAAACACATTTATTTATATTACTTGTAGGCCTACAGATTTTATCCAAATCTCACGCAAATCAGTACACATGATCTCTACAGTACAGTCAAGATGGGTCTGTTAATCTGTTTGATTTCTCATAGTCCACCCTGATTGGCTATGATTGCCTTCCAAGTTTGTCAACTAAAAGAGGTGTCTTTTTTCTGTCTAAACCTAATCTCTTTGCTCACAACACGTCACCTGGAGCTTGTTTTGGCAAATGTTTCACCCAGAATATGGATGCAGGTGTTCAAGTGGTTAATATATAATATACAAAGGCTGTAGGTCTACATACAGTATCTGAGATTTAACCTTTTTCTGGTCGTCCCATATTTTACTGGCAACCCTATACACAATCGACTTTAAAGGGACACTTCACCCCTTTTGCAACCAGATCTTATTTTAATGATGTTTGGGAGAAAATAAACACTTTCATGGGGGGGGGGGGTTTGTGGGTAATTCTTTGAGAGATTTTATTATTTCAAAGTGTCCATGATGTCATGGACACTGGGTTCACTTCCCTCCAGGACTACAATTCCCAATTTCCCATAATGCTTGTCTTACTGAGACAACATGTAGTCCAAGGACTATCTAAAGAGGACGAGAAGCTAAGACCGTACGGTGGACGCCATGCTGCTCCATGGAAGGAAAGAAACATGCGCAGTTGAGACCAGGAAGTTGTACGAATGTTTCTTTCCTTCCATAGAGCAATGTGGAGTCCACTGTACGTTCTTCGCTTCTCGTCCTCTTTAGATAGTCCTTGATGTAGTCCAGGAAGTAAGTGAGCCCAGTGTCCATGACATCATGGACACTTTGAAATAATAAGATCTCTCAAAACACATATTACCCACATAAAAACCCCAGGAAAGTGTTTCTTGTCTCCAAAACATCATTAAAATAAGATCTGGTTGCAAAAGGGGTGAAGTGTCCCTTTAAAGTGCAGCATATAGCCCTGCTAATAGAACATAAGTCGCTCTCTGTCCAACAGTAAAGCACAAGGCCGTCAATCACAAAGAGTACAATAGAAACGTTGACAGTGTACGTCAATGCAGGCCCAGGCACACGGAAGAAAAATAATAACAGCTTCTTTTTTCCGCCCTCATAAATCAAAATAGGATATTTGCCCAAAGGGTTTTGATTTCAGAGCCATATCTCGTAGTAGCTGCATTGGTGGAAAAGTACCTAAAAAAGGTAGAGGTATCTAACTAGAAAATGACTGGTGAAAGTGAAAGTCACCCATTAAGAATACCCTGTGAGTAAAGGTCATTAAGAATTACCTGCACTTTAAATGTATTTTAAGTAAATAAATGCTGCAACGATATGATAAAGTATGTCTAATGGACATGCATGGGAGATGATTGTTGCATCTGCTGCCATCTTTCTAGCTTGGTAGCAATAACTTCCTGACATGCTGACAGCAAGAACTTACACACTATTGTCTTGGGGTTTTATTAAGTACTTTGGGGTGTTATGGCGGAATTAAAGTATTGGAGCGTATAGGAGTGAAGTAGTTTTACAACAAGACATGCCTTGATATTAGAAATGACAGATTATTATCACGTCCAAATTGATCAAATTGGTCACCTTTGACACGGGACAGGGCGGTCATGACTGCGATGTTCAGTATAGGTTGAACTGTGCACATTCTGCTGCATGGCTCACATTGACAAGAGGAAATGATGCAGTGTGTCTTACCAAAACCCAGCAATGCGTTCCAAACTGTCACAAAGAATGGAAATAAGATTCATGAACTGTGACAACTGTCTGTACAGTTTGTTCAGACTGACATAACATAATTATGTTATTCTATTAAATTATTTGTAATTCAATGTGACGTAGTTCTTGTGTGTTGCGAGCGAGCGAGTGAGCGTGTGCGATGAACAAGGGTTGCAAAGTAAGGATGATGATGAGACATGCAAGGACTGAAACATCTAGTTATGACTGCAGCAATTGTAGATAAAGAGAGTCTGCACATGGTGTACATTAGATGTTCTTGTGAGTGCATGGTGTGCGTACCTGCCAGCGTGCGTGCACGTGCGTGTGAGTGAGTGAGTGAGTGAGTGAGTGAGTGAGTGAGTGAGTGAGTGAGTGAGTGAGTGAGTGAGTGAGTGAGTGAGTGCGCGTGCGTGCGTGTATGTCTGTCCACAATAGTGCTGTGTGCGGTTTCGTGTGCTCTTTGCCTGGATCAATGCTCCTCCCTTTCTCTTCTTTCCTTTGTTTTTCTGTCGTTCTGCATGGTGTACCTGAACTGAACCCGACTGTAACCCTCTCCTCGCCTGCATGTCTCCCATGAGTAGCCTGGTTAATAAACCAGACCGAATCAGCCGCTGGCAAAAATAAATTGTCCCATGAGGCCATGACGACATTGTGGTATAGAAAAACTAGACTGTATGGGGGTTGTCTGCAATATGAGAGGAATGGAGAACTAAAGAACATAAGGGAGGGTCAACTATAGAGAGACAGTTTGAGGCAAACAATAGAACTTTGAAAATGACAGATATGGAGATGGATCAAGAAACCATACTTGTGCCTTCAATGCATTGAACAAAGGAAAGGAATATGGAACAGAACATAATAAGAATAGAATAGAATACATTCTGTTCAGAACAGAACAGAACAAATGATGTAGCTATATTGGAGTGGGTGGATGAAACTGCTGTCTAATGAATCCCATTGGCGCCGGCCTTCATGAGATATTATAAGGATCTTTACTTTCTGTTTCAGTTCTTTATACACAGAGACGTCAGAGAGGAGTCAGTTTAGGGCAAGTTGTGAGGCATGATGCCAGGAAGGATATGAGCGAGCCCCAGCTAGCTCGAGTCGCCACAGAGAGAGAGAGTTCCACTTCCACTACAACGTCCGAACCCAACAGCTTGGGGAGGAAGCATCACGTGGTGACTCTTCTCTCTCTAGGACTGACGTCACCCTCCCCATCGCCGAGCAACGGCTCCATCAGCACTGACGTCACCGTGCCGCCGAGCCGCCCGGTTGCCCGGCAACGCGCGCCGTGCGCTCTAGCCCGGCCTTGCGCCCTGCTTGCGCCCCGGCGCTCGAAGCTCTGACGCGGGTGTGACGTTAATAAGGTGGGTATCAATTTGTTATGGTGGCGTTGAGAGAGAGAGAGAGAGAGAGAGAGAGAGAGAGAGAGAGAGAGAGAGGAGGAGGAGTTCCCTTTGGACACTGTGTTGTAGCTCTGCGATCTGCATTCCAGCGGAGCGGAGCGTTACGAGTAGCCCACTGTATAGACACATGTCAGCATACACACACGTGCCGTAGCCCCAGACCTGCCGAGTCACTTTACTGTAAAATATTATTGGCTATAGTGTATACAGGTTACGGCTCACCGCTCACTGGACAAACAAAAAATACCAATATTTAATTCGTGTTTTAAATTATCTGAGAGGATTCTGCGTCAGAGTTGTATTTCTTTTGTGCTTAATGGTCTTGGAATGGTTTGCGTTGCCCGTGAGATATGTCTGAACTGTGAGAGGAGGTCGCGTTCTTCTTGCGCTCTGTAAGGTAAGGTAATATTATTTGAAATAATATTTAGATTAAACAAAAGTTGCTGTTACTTAATCAATGTAACTTTATAACACTGTATGGTCGTCTAAATTAAGATTTATGTGCAGAATGATCTATAGCCTGCCTAGGTATATTTTTTTATTTTGACGTCGCTTTTTCTCCCTTTTTTCCTGAGAACTAGCCTACTTTGTTTTATAGAATATGGCTACGTTTGTTATTGTAGGCCTATATTCTTGTTAATATTGGTTTGCTATTTATTATTAGCGTATTATTATTATTATTATTATTATTATTATTATTATTATTATAGAATAGGCTATATGTCCAGTGAGCATCATGGCGCCCTGCATGCTTCACAGCTCATATGGCATAATGCCTTTATACATGTATAAAAATGTACTAGGCCTATTGTATTAGCTAAATGTTACTCTCTTTGTTTCCACATGTAGGCTACTGTGCTTGAATCGCCCATTGGAATAAAAGTGCACATTGCACCATGGTGATCATGACAGAGAGCAGCCACGCAGGGGCTCAGCCTAACCCTGGCCTGGGAAGGCCCCTACAGGTCGGCTTCTATGAGATCATCCGCACTCTAGGGAAAGGAAACTTTGCAGTAGTCAAACTGGCCAGGCATAAAGTCACCAAAACACAGGTCAGCATTATTCTGTTTTCCTCCACAGGAAAATATTACTGTGTATTTGTGTTTGCATGGTTATATAGCCTACTCTGTGCATTTGTGATATACACCATTCATATAATTGCTGTACGTTTTGAAACCGACCCGTCTTGAATTAAGTTACCCATTGCAGGAACTAATGATCTGTTAATTGTTTTTTTGCAGGTGGCCATAAAGATAATTGATAAAACCAGATTGAACCCCTCCAACCTGGAAAAGATTTACAGAGAGGTGCAGATCATGAAGCTGTTGAACCACCCCCACATCATCAAGCTGTACCAGGTGTGTAGCATCTGTCCGTCTGTCTGTCTGTCCGTCCGTGTGTCCAGGGACGTGCACATAGACATCATCAAAGGGGGCTTCAGCCCCTGTCCTTTTACCCGTCTGTAAAACAACTGCCCTTTCCAGACCACGATCGTATAGTGGTCTGGAAAGAAATGCAAAATGCCACTCCTTTCCATGCCATATACCGGAAGGCAGCGTTCAGGAGAATTTCTTTTTTTCCGAAGTCTCCTGAACTTGAACACAGTATTTTGCGTTGAACAAATTTGTTTAGAAATCCATGTCGTTATACACCGCATCTCCACTAGCTAAAGAGTGCTGGGGTTGCGCCCCGAAAATAGCTGATCTACAAGCTCTCAATGCGTCGCAGCGCGACACGTTGACAGCTTGTAGATCTGCTATTTTTGTCCAAAAGTGCCCTCTTTTACGGGATTTCAGCCCCTGCCCCTCTAATGCTCTGCACGTCCCTGCATGTGTGTGTCTGTGTGTGTGTGTGTGTGTGTGTGTGTGTGTGTGTGTGTGTGTTTTTTTGATTTGTGGTGCGTATGACACTGTGCCATGTGTCGTGCATCTGTGGTATGCCACATATGGCTATCTGCAGAGGAGCAATGGGTGCATGGGTGTGTATACTGTAACTATAAACACACATGCACCCATTGCTCCTTTACACACTAGTGTACATTATAGTGTAGAAAAAGTGTGTAATCGGCACCAGAGGCAATGTAAAATGAGTACAGTAAAATGTACACTGTGTGCTAAAGGCACATTTTCCAGTGATGAAGCATTATTAAGCATTGCCATATCGTATGACTGGAGTTGTGCAGGCGTGGTAACATCATTATACCGTGACGCACATTACGGCCCATTTGTCATCTTAATGGTATCCAGTGACACGTCGAGTGAAACTTGCACAGTGGCATTTAGTGCAATGCATTATGAACCATACAAAAGCAGCAAAGTGTGTATGCGAGAGCAAGAATAATACGACAAATGAATGACGGGCGGTGTTTAAGAAATGCAGAAACAACAATGCTTGTCCGTTTTGAGTTGACTGTGTGCATTTCAGAGTTTTTGGTGTGGTATAATACACTGTAAATGAACACTGCAGGATTTTGCTGGGTAGTGTGTGTGTACTGTCTGCACCGATCAGTGACAGAGCACAGAGAATTGAGAGTGAGTTCCGAGAAAGTCAGGGAGAGAGAGTGGCGCTTAAAGATGGGTCTGACTCTACAGGTTTGAATGTCAAGTCCAATTAGCATCAGTGGAAGCCAAGTGCAATGTGTCTGCGCAAATCACGTGAAGGGCCACCCCGCCAACTGCATGCTGCTCTTAATCAAATTGAAGACTTAGGAATCCGCTTTTTCCCCTCAGCAGGCTGGACAATGATGGCATGAGGCACTCACACGTGTAAACACACATGTGTGTGCAAACATACACAGATAATCACACACTTATACACACACATACACACGCCATAATATTATTCCTTCAACTCTCAAATATTGCTTTACAACTCACACACATGCTTTTGCCCATACTGTACTGTATATGGTCAAACTATCACTTCGGAAACCCATTCTGGACGGGAACCCCTTTTGGTGTTTTAACTAAGCATTATGTTATACTTTAGCTATTGAAAAATAGCAGATCTATAAGCTCATAGCGTGGCGCGCTATGGGCTTGTAAAATCATGAAAATGCGGCACAAATCTTTTAATATATATTTTTTCAGAAGACTTTTCTTTATTTCGACGTCAGGCCTAAATGGGTTCAAAGGTATGCATTGAAATTGTTAATGCAACTCTGAGAGTGTATAGAAATTGAGTAATTGACCCAAATGGACCATTCTATACACGTCAGAATTAAATGAGGGTTTTACTGACAGAGATTCCTCTATATATATGGTGGCCTGCTGCCAGACGATGAGCCACTCACATTATTAATTATTGATGCTGGGACAGAACCTTGGCAGTGCATGCCAGTAACTTAATCAACACTTCCAATCATGGCTTTCCAAAGATCTCACGATGTTACGGTTTTCCACTTGCCACGGAACTGTTATTTAGAGCTCAAACGCACATGGTGATTTAAAGTGATTAATGGGCCTCTCGTCCTCTCGGCCCATGTACAGATTGGATTTCTACGTCCTCGTGTTTCCACCTTCATCTCTGAATACTGATAGTTTTCTGAAAAACCTATGTTTCTATGTCAGTGGTGCTCAAACTATTTCATGTCAAGTTATGCGTAATTGGCCGCCAACCCCCATCTGAAAATATGTTGTTCCAGGGACCTCCCAGAAGCATAGATTTAAGTTAAAAACGTTCGCTCTGAAAGAATATATATTCAAATACCACATTTTCACGATTTTTCAAAAATAGCAGATATACAAGCTCATAGCGCGGCACGCTATGAGCTTGTAGATCTGCTATTTTTCAATAGCTAAAGTATAACATAATGCTTAAAACACAAAAAGGGGTTCCCGCCCAGAATGGATTAATGTGAGAACGGTAGTGACTCTAGTGAGGTGCTTTGATGCTTTGAGTTACGGTAATCAGCAGGACTGTACTCTCTAATCTAATCTATACTGTACCTTGACACACAACTGCGTAGCTCAATGAAAATGACAGATCTTCTCTTTAATGAATGCAATCATTTACCTGTGACGCTATACCAGTGTCAGAGTGTCTCCACAGTGTAATGTTCTTTCTTATATTTTTTTGCTTCAATATAATGCACCAACATCACCAAAACAAATTCCTTTCTGGCTATACAAACGATTCAGAGAATAAATGATTTCCTGAAAGTTACATTGTTGCACGACAAGTATAAATTGGGTAAAAGTGAATATCCTCCTCCCTTGTGTAAAGAGAGAAGGTGGTGGCGTGAGCCAGGCTCGTGATCTAAAGAGGTCACATGTGAATTAGGAGGCTAGGCAGCAAGACACACTAGTCTGAGACCTGTCTCAGTTGGCCACATTCACACATTGGCCATTTTGGTCTTACTGTACACTATGTATGTCATTCGATGTATGACATAACACTGATAAACTGCAATGCCAGTTTCCACTCTCATTGGTTTTGCGCGAATAAAGTAAAAATGACAGCCTCTTCGCCAACAACTGGAGATCTCGTCACAGGCCTTTGTTTTCTTTTGTTTCTCTTTGCTCTCCCCTCTCTATCCTATAGCCTCAGCTTCTCCCACTGACCTAACTAACGTCAGTCAACCCCCCCCCCCCCCAACCCCCGCCCCACATGTGTGGTGGTCCTTAACGTGCCAGAGTCCATTTCTTAACAGCTCTGACGTCAGCTGCACCTCAAGGTGACTAGAGCCCTAGAGTGCTGCCTTATCTCGCAGATAAACCCTGCCCAGACGAGGCATCTGTGTGCACGGAAGCACTGAAAGCTCCCCCTGGGTTTCTATAAAGTCCCTCAATGGAAAAGAATTAGGCCTCGCCATTCAATGGAACGCAACTTCTGACATTGAATACGTGGCATTGACCGGCGGGTTTTGTGCAGATGAGGCTTTGTCACTTAGGAAATATTTGCTTTGTTGTGCAATGCCTCTATTCAGACGCACCAGCCCCGAGGTTCTCCCTTGAGACATGACGGGTTTTCTGGGAGTTTCAGGAAAGGAAGGGGACTTGCGTCTTTCCGTTCCACTTACAGAATGCTGGTGTTGTTGAGTGACTCCATTTATGGTGCCCTCGATAAACAAGGAGGGACCATTCACGCACATGAGCGCTGTGTGTGAATGTTTTTCGGTGTACAAGCCAATTATGAAGAAGATGCAGATTTAGATTTTGAACACTTATTTCTGACCAACAGTCCCACGGCCACATTACTGAAAATGTTTATGAGGTTGTACATTGATAGTATAGTGTGTGTGCGTGTGCGTTTGTGTGTGTGTGTGTGTGTGTGTGTGTGTGTGTGTGTGTGTGTGTGTGTGTGTGTGTGTGTGTGTGTGTGTGTGTGTGTGTGTGTGTGTGTGTGTGTGTGTGGCGCATGCACGCACACACACACACACACACACACACACACACACACACGCACGCACGTGCAATATTTGTACGCTCGTGTGCAAGCATCCTTAAGCAGAAATTAACTGTGACATGCTGGTGAATGGAACTGAGGAAGTATGAACGGGGAAATATAAGAGCCAGGACATGTCCCCAGTGGCTACTGGCTAGGTCTGGCTCTGCTGAAGTACTTAGAGGAGTTTGTTTTTTTTCCTCTGGAAATTCATAGCTTCTGTCAACATCATCAGCTGCCTATGACCTAGTTTGCACTAAACCCTGCTCTGTTTCCTGTGTGTTTCTCATAGGTCATGGAGACTAAAGACATGCTTTACATTGTGACAGAATATGCGAAGAACGGAGAGATGTTTGGTGAGTTCCACTAGCAAATGTTTTATATTCATTTATTTATTTAACTTTTGTGGTAAGGAGGGAGGCTCTCATGTAATGAAAAAAAAAAGAGCTGGTCCTAGTGTGCTAATCTCTTGGGACACAATATTAAAGCAAGCCATTTATCTCCCAGTATGATACAGAACACAGTAAAGCAGCAGCTCTACTGAATTTAGATTATTTTATTTCTTTAACTAAAACTCCACTCACCCTCCAGACCATTTGACCTCCAATGGCCGTATGAGTGAAGACGAGGCACGCAAGAAGTTCTGGCAGATTCTGACGGCGGTCGACTACTGCCACAGACATCACATCGTTCACCGTGACCTCAAGACTGAGAACCTTCTGCTGGACGCCAACATGAACATTAAACTAGCTGGTGAGTGTTTTACACACTAATTTTAGCACACTTCATACACGTCCAAAAACGGTTAATAAAACTCCACACTCTCTTTAGATCTTTAGTGGGGTTTATCTCGGAATTGACACTCAGACTTGGTGACATGAGAAAAAGTATGAACCCCAGTAGCTACGGACAGTTGCGTTCTTGCTTCCGGATTAAAAATGGCCGATACAAGGACCCGCAAAATTACATCATTTTGTAGTTTTTGCCTGGAAGGGGCCCGAAAACATGCCGGCACGAAAAGTTTTCTAATTGAGACTGCCTGGGATAATGCAAGGTGAGGTGGGGCTTTTGGGGGGTCTTTGTCTTTCATTCATTGCTTGTTATTTGAGGTTATTCATGTCAGTGTCAGTGTGTGAGACATTTCTCCCTGCTGATTTTCTGTCTGATTGGTCTGAAAAAGGATTTGTGGCTTTGGGATTCTTCATCCAGGGATCATTTTAATTAAATGACCATCATAGCATTGTCTGCATGCTAATTGAGAGCCGCCACTAATTCTTCCCTTTTATTAAGTTGAATATTTGAAATGGCGAATTAACAGACATGCTGTTCATGATTCCGTCTTTCAGACTCAGAAGAATCGCAGCAATGCGCTCACGCACGCTCCATTCATTCATTACCATGAAGAAATGTGACCGCCTAAATATTAGTGTTCCATGCCATGAATGCAAGATAGTTAATAATTTGTGTAGTAGATGGCACGGTATTATACTGTGTACAGGTTCTTATGGTTGTGCTAATTTACGCAACAGCAAGAACTAACAAGCCAACTCCCTCTCCCTCTGTGTGTTTTAGATTTTGGATTCGGTAACTTCTACAATGCAGGCGAGCCTTTGGCGACATGGTGTGGCAGCCCACCCTATGCAGCCCCGGAAGTGTTCGAGGGGAAGGAGTATGAGGGGCCTCATTTGGACATCTGGGTAAGTAATTAAAAAAAGCATGCATTATGTTAAGAAACAAGCACTGATTTGAACGTATTCTTATTTATATATTTACTATTATGTATAAGAATACAGCTGACACTATCCTTATTTATTTGTTATATTCACAGAGCCTCGGTGTGGTGCTATATGTCCTCGTCTGTGGTTCCCTACCGTTCGACGGGCCCAGCCTTCCTGCCCTCAGACAAAGAGTCACCGAAGGGCGCTTCAGAATCCCCTTCTTCATGTCCCAAGGTATGTGTTGCCATGGCAACAAATCTCTGGAATTACCGCTAATCACCGGTTTTGCCCAAGTACGTACCAGAGCGCTCAAAACCCCAGAGAGACTTACCCCTTAAGTTTTCTGCTCCTCAGACTGTGAGAACCTGATCCGTAAGATGCTGGTGGTGGACCCGGCCAAGCGGATCAGCGTGGCCCAGATCAAGCAGCACCGTTGGATGCTGGCGGATCCAACGGCCCCCCACCAGACCCTCAGCCAGTCCCTGACGGAGTACAACTCCAACCTGGGCGACTACAGTGAGCCTGTCCTTGGCATCATGAACACACTGGGCATCGACCGCCAGAGGACCATAGAGGTAACTTGTTAACAATGTTATGTTTAATGATGAATTTGTTTGTAGTATGAACAGTGTGTGTAGTCTTAGCAGCTGTCCCTATGCTCCCTGGTAGTGATCACGATTATCTTTGTTAGTCATGTCTGGCGTCAAGAGATATGCTATCTTCCTGACGCCATACACCGACCCAACATGGAACCCCAAATACCTCTGGGCTTAACTGCTCATTTTGTGGGAAGAATTAGTGGCATCAGCATGGAACATGCAGACTCACATTCTCAATCTTGAGTCTCTGCCAAGATATACACC
This sequence comes from Protomyctophum parallelum, assembly GCF_964188405.1. NCBI lineage: Eukaryota > Metazoa > Chordata > Actinopteri > Myctophiformes > Myctophidae > Protomyctophum > Protomyctophum parallelum. Next base: position 37,464,672 of record NC_139707.1, read on the forward strand.
TACGTCTAAGATATAGACGGTTAAAGCAAGCTATAAATAGGGAGGGAGGACATTTTATCAGCACACTGTGTTTGTCTGAGTATAGGCAAGCAACCGCAACAAATCCCCTAATCCACGTCTTCTTCAACAGTCCTTACAGAACAGCAGCTACAATCACTTCTCAGCCATCTACTACCTACTGCTGGAGAGAGTCAGAGAGCATCGTGCCCAGCAGCTCAGCCGCCAGTGTGGAACCTGGAGCCAAAGGCCTAGGAGCACCTCTGACTCCACCACTCCAGAGGTGAGGGTTTCTTTCTAGCTGGGCTTATATCGGGTCTGAATCTGGGCCTATATAGGCCTTGACCCTATAGGAGTGCTAAGGAGCTTTTGCTGTCGTTATAACATGCTAAATAAATGTGTATCTTCTCTCTGCGTCTATAGGTGATTATGGAGTCTACGGACAGTTTCAGAGCAACAGCATTTCCAGTTCTAGCCAATGTGGAATGTGACCAAGGTGGACTGTTCCAGGTGAGAGAGAGAGATAGCTTTTGGATTCAACATTTTTCTCAGTCTAATCAAATCAGAGACCTGCAGACTCCACCCTTAGTCTGTCCAAGTAGACCAGTAGCTAACAGTTAGCCCCCCTCCTCCCCCTCCATCCGTTTCCTGTTTATTAGCCGTCGCTAATCGTTAGCGCTCCTTCCCCTGTCTCCAGCGCGTGGTGTTTCCAGTGGAAGCGAGTCTGAACCGGCTGCTGTGGAACCGTTCCATCTCCCCAAACAGCCTGCTGGAGACCAGCATCAGCGAAGAGGTCCGACCCAGGGACCTGGAGGAGGACGAGGCCTGCGCGCAAGCTTCGGGGCCCTCGCTCCTTCCCACCACCACCTCCCGTAGACACACGCTGGCCGAGGTGTCTGCCCGCTTCCACCAGTGTAACCCCCCAGTGTCTTCGGACGGCTGCCTCAAGTCTTCGTCCAGTCCCGGCCCATCGTCGGCCTTGCATGCCGCCGCTGTGGGCGGCATGTCGATGGGTCTGACCTCCGCGGCCGACGCCAGAGCCCTGGTACCCGTGGGATCCCCGCTGACACTCTCGTCACACCTCCTGCCCCAGCAGGCCCAGGGCAGCCTGCCTTCCGCCAGCTTCCAGGAAGGCCGCAGGGCCTCCGAAACGTCCCTAACGCAAGGTAGAGCACCGCAAAATGTTTCCATTTATAACTCGGACAGTGAAGTGTCGTCATGGAAATATCAAAGGAATTATTGTGGTCTCAGTGTGTCGTCATGGAAATATCAAAGGAAGTATTGTGGTCTATTGTCCTGCAGGCCTCAAGGCTTTCCGTCAGCAGCTGAGGAAGACCACACGCACAAAAGGCCTCCTGGGGTTGAACAAGATCAAGGGTCTGACGAGGCAGGTAGCCCCGCCTCCCTCCTGTAACCGCGGCAGCCGTGGGTCGTTGGCTCTTTCTGAACACCGGAGCATGCTAGAGGAGGTGCTGCACCAGCAGAGGTGAGACGGCAGTTGATTCGTTGATTTCATGTAAAAAATATATTAGCCAAAAAAGCACTTGTAAAACAAGACACCGTGAACTGACGCTCCACGTTGAATCTCTGCCTTCACCAGGATGTTGCAGATCCAGCACCAGGCCACCCCGCCTCAGAGCCAAGCCCCTCACACTGCTGCGCCCGCACAGAACCCCCTGCTCTTCTTGGCTCCGCAGCAGTCACCGCCCCCGCCTTCCTCCGCCGTCTTGGCGCCCGCCTCCCTCTTCGATGCCCCCCGCAGCTCTCCCCTCCTCCCAAAAGAGCCTCGTCAGCCTGCCCTTCCTCCTCGCCAACAAGCCCCTCTAGGACTACACCATGGCCTCTGGCAGCAGCAGCAACCCCTCCTCGACGCATCCTCTTCCTCCTGCTCATCCTCCTCCTCCTGCTTCTCTTCGCTGGCCCCAGTGGCCTCCACCACCACAGGGGAGGCCATCTTCTTGAGGCACCTTCTCGAGGCGCGTCTGCACATCAGCCAGCAACCCCACCTATACCACCATACGAACTTCCACCACCAGCCCCAAGCGGTTATTGCCCAGAGTCCCTTCATGTCCAGACCAGGGACCTGGGGCCTGCACGGGTCCACCTCCAGCCCAGAGTCGGAGATGCAGCAGCTGAGCAGCTGTGTGATGGTGAAATAAGTCCCAATGCATCTCAGACAATGAGACCAAAATGAATGTTCCCTCACTGGAAGAATATTCCCTGAGGACAGGTCACTTGGTGTGGAGTACGTGAAAGAAAGACAACAGTTTGATGTGTAGAAGCAAAACAGCTGCAAGTGACAGATCTACGCTTTGAACTAGTAACACAGAATTCATGTGTGCAATGTGCGTGCACTCGCGCATGTGTGTGTGTGTGTGTGTGTGTGTGTGTGTGTGTGCGTGCGTGCGTGCGCATAAGTGTGTGTGTGTGTGTTACGTGTGATTACTTAAGCTGAAGACCAAGCAATAACCAATCTCTGGAGAAAGCTTTGAATCCTAATCAAACTTCCAGAGACGCAATAAGGGGCCTGGGCCTCAACCCGGACTCTGGAGAGAATCTGTCTGACAGACCAGGCGAAATGATAAACTCACTTGAATAACGAGAGAACAGAGTTTAGTGACCAGAGAAACTCATGTCTCACATTTCATTCTTTTCACATGAAGACTTTTTTTTCTTTTTTTAATGGAGACCAAAGCTCTTTTTTTTGGTCTTTTTTCTTTTCTCCTAATATGTTGCATTGTACGCAGCCCTAAGCTTCCGAGCTTTTACTTGAGGGTACAATTTGTGACTGAAACTGTGATTTTGTCATGTACGATAATAGTTAGCTTATGCTGCTAAAAAACAAACAAGGAAACTGCTACAGTACATCTTTGTCAGCCAGTAGAAGAAAAATACTGTCTAGCGGAGTGACTAAAGAACAATAGGTACATGAGTCAGCTCGCAGGCACAAAACAACAAGTGCGGTTTCCTCTTTACAAATTCTGTTCACTCATTAGTCATTAGGCACATTCGTTGTGCTTTTCAAGACCTTGGTTTTCATTGCTACCTCCTCAGGTAACCATGTTTGAAAGGTATTTAAATTCAGAAACGTCATTGTCATCAAAATGTAGGGAAAAAATAATGCACAGAAAACTTGCTGTCAATCACAAAGACAGTATAGGCTGCATTAGATGAAATAACAGACCTAAATAAAATAGCTATATTTCCTCTCTATTTTCACCTTTTCATGTGGACAGAACAAAGACTATGGGAATGGTGCAATATTCATATGGAAATAGAAGGTAGAGAATCTACATAGGGTAACACAGACGCGCATAAAGACATTGTGGAGGTTTTTGTTTTTATTTTATTTTTCTTGTCATTTTTGTAATTTATTATTATAGGACCTCATTGAGCAAGCTAGCGGTCTATTGGTACTAGTTATCAGACACAATGACGTGGTACTGTAGAAAATCACAAACAAAGGCTCCAGGCATTTCAATAGGCTGTTCCTTGCAAGTTCCGTGCAAGTTTGTCGAAAGGCAGAATTTGGGTTATACCAAAGAGCGAACATTTTGATTTGTCAGAAACACACTACTGATTTTTTTTCACTTTTAATGCTGTGGCTCAAAATATAGCATGCTGGTTACGTAGCATTACATTGTCATGTTATCTCCTTAGCATTTTGCTATGAGAAAGCTTCCTCTGCCACCAAATGCGAAGTTTATTTATGTTGTTATATCGCTATTGTTGGGTTTCAGGACCATCGTGGTATTAATTTTTGTACGTTTGTAAGAAAATGAAAAAGAAAAGAAAAATAACATGTAGCAATACCTTTTTTTTTTTTTTTTTTGGAAATCTGTTTTCCTTGAACCGTCCATAAGTGGTTGAGATAGCTAGAAGTTTATGGATGTTACCTGCAAGGTTTATATACAGTAGGCGTCAGTTTAAGCTGTCAGCCATGTAACATATAGCTTGGTTAGTTTGACCATGTGAAATTGCTAATATCAAAAACTGTGTTTTCTGAGGCCCAATTAAAAAAAAAAAAGTTTTTATCTCTGAAACAAGCAGTGTTGATATTTTTAGTCAACATGTTTGGTTGATTGCACTCACCACCAACATGTGTGCCTTTTTTTCTGAACAAACTCATATGATCAGAGATATTCCGACTATCCCTGATCAGCACATTTAAAAGAGAAAAACTAAACAATTATAGCTTCATTACAACTTAAGCCATTCATTCAAAATAACCCTTTTGATACATTCATTTACATTTTAACTTGCTTTCTAAAGCAAAGCAAGCATTGCACTTTATAAATGTTTCATATTTCTGAAATGTTTTTTTTTCCATGGGTTGAGAAAACTTCACAAAGCAATTGAAACACTGACTCTTGATGCAAATGTGTAAGATGACTCTTTTGATAAACTTTGGATAATAACAAGTATTACATGTTTTCTGATTTGTTACTTGACTGAATGAGCGAGTGTGTGTGTGGGCGTGTGTTTGTGTACGTGAAAAAGACATGGAGAAAATGTTTGTTCAAGTAAGACTGTATTTATGTGGCTATTTATTTAAATAAAGTTCACTTCCTAAGCTTTGCTGCGGTCATTTAAAACAAAACCAAAGTTAGGGACTTTTGATTACTTTTGACCATATCAAACTAAGTGTATAGTGATACCTGTATTGTTTATAAAGTAGCCTACAGTAGGCTGTAGGTTATGATTTTATTTTTGGTATTTATATATTAACTTTATTAAAAACCTTTTGTAGCATGGCATGTAGCATAGCTCCCTTCTGTCACAGTGAGTCAAGAGGGTAGGCGTAGGACCCAAATGCAGGCACAGAGGCAGAGCAGTCCAAATGCAGAAGGTTTATTTGCCAAAATCAGGAACAAGCAACAAACACATTCAACAATGACATGACAAAGGAACAGAAAGAAAGTATAAATACACACAGGGATAACGGCACAGGTGAACAAAACAAAAATATACATCGCATGGATGCACCTGGGACGTATTCTCCTCAGTGATGTATCCCAAGGTCCTCGGGTTTCGGGTCTCACAACATCATATCTCTCACTCAGGTGACCCAGCCGTGGTGATCAAGTCCCGACTTACGTTCCAGTATATACCCTCGATCAGTCCCATTAGGGAAAAACCAGGGCCACACAATCCGTTCCTCCTGAACTACTTTCAGTGGGTACTTGTGGGTACGCATCAATCTGGCACGTGGAAGGACTAGGCTCTGTGGGTTGACTGACTCCTGTCCGGGCCGCTCCTACGTCTCACCAGGTCCACTCCTGCTCTCACCAGGTCCAGCACCTGTGCGTTACACCAAACTCCCAGCACCAGGCACTTCATTCAGGAGTGGTGGATTCTCGAGCCGCAATGGTTCTGCAGGCTCCACCTGGCCCATGTAATGGTGGTGGCCCTGCTAAAGGCCCCACTGTGGGTTTGTTGGGCTTCTTCCTCACGGAAGTCACAGACTGGGGCGCCAACCCACACTGCTCTCGGGTGCCGTCTACATTCCGGCTGCCACCCGTCTCTCCGGTGGTCACCAGACTATTCCTGGTTGTCACGTAACTTATAATCAACACTGGGATAGGCTGGGGAACAGGACAAGGTGGACACCATAGGTGGAAACACTTGGCTAATAGTACTGGTGAGTCAACACAGATAACAAAAGCAACAGAGGAAACCAGGGGACCAAACATACTACAAAATAAAAGTACACAAGTGAAAAGTCAATTCGAACTGGAACTAAGACACAAGGAAAAACAATATTACAAAATCACAGGAAAACGGTCAAGTAAAACACTAACAAAATCCAGTTTGTAACAATAGCAACACAATGGAATCTACCCCTTGCAGTGGGATTATCCCTGCTATACTTGTGTGCAGTGGAAAATGAATAGCCTATACAAGAGGATTTGTGGAGCTGAGGTTCAAAGCACAGTGCATAAACAACTTTTACTACACAGTAAACTTGCAAGTTCATTTAACGTTGAAAGTGTAAAATTAACACTTAGGATTTGACTGATCATAGGTCTCAGTCCTACAAAATTAATTGAGTTATTTATTGGCATAAATTATTACCCAACTCTTTACTCTTTAGTAAAGCTCACACTCAAACTAGTAAATCTGAGTCAAATTAATACTCGTTAAACGTTTCATCATTCACTTGTGAAATCAGGTTAAAAGTCAAGCTGTTGCTTAAGTGCACAAGTATAAAGTACACACCATTAACGTCAGATGAGTTATTCCCATTCGCTCAGATAGATGGCATCCATTCTAGTCTTTCAAATGCATCATTATGTTAATTTGCACAGCTGGCATGATTGCACCCTGGATATACCACCCAGGGCTTTGAAACTGGAGACCATATCAGGGAGAACTAGAAAAAGTGCCCTTCCGGGCACAGGTCTCCACCAGGTTATCCACAGATCCGTGCAGTTAGAGGTAAAAACACTTTTCGGCCAGTTATAGCGCCACCTTGAGGCTGAGTTGAAATTGTTCATGTGGCATTTCGTCCTCGGCCTAGTGGGAATGTGGGTGCACAATTTCAGGGAAATCACGCGATGTGTTCATGATTCGCAGCATTTTGTTTGAAACTGAGCACTCCTGTGAACTTTGGAAGCCAATCTTAACCAATCAGGATGGAGTCTGATAAATCTGAAAGACCCGTTTCGTTGAATGGCTCTAGAGAGACTGTGTACCAATTTGCGTGATGTTTGGACAAAATCTGTAGGTGTACTGTGCAAAAACTTGTTTTGCACAAAGCGGCCTCCTGGTGGCGCTATAACAGGCCGTTCTGGAAAGTTTGGGGCAGAGGTTCATGGTTGGCATCCAGGGAGTGTGTGTGCAAAATATGGCATCGACCGGGTTAACGGTGGCCGAGATTAGCTGTTCACGGACACACGGACACACGGACACACGGACGGACACACGGACACGCGGACGGACGGAGTGCAAAACATACTCTCCCCACATGCCTTCGGCCTGGTGGAGACAAAAATGAGAAAGCAAAACACATCGGACTGGTGCACAGTTAGAGAGAAGGAAAGAGTGCACATATACAAATATACAATCCTTCTCTCTCTCTCTCTCTCTCTCTCTCTCTCTCTCTCTCTCTCTCTCTCTCTCTCTCTCTCTCTACACACACACACACACACACACACACACACACACACACACACACACAACACACTGTGTCAGCTGTGTGGGCTATGACGCACGTTGGGCTCTGTTAATATTGTACAGCAGGCACTACTGGCTGGCGTCTACGTGAGCATTCCATTACAGGCCTCTCACACAGTTCACTAAGCACTGCAGCTGTGTGTGTGTGTGTGTGTGTGTGTGTGTGTGTGTGTGTGACTGTGTGTGTGCTGAATTAGCCTCTTACTGAGTCTCTCTCCACTTTATGTATCTCTCTTTTCTCTCCTGCTCTCTCTCTCTTACGTACACGCACGCACGCACGCACGCACGCACGCACGCACGCACGCACGCACGCACGCACGCACGCACACACACACACACACACACACACACACACACACACACACACACACACACACACACACACACACAATAATGGGGTTGTGTGTGTATGGGGATGAGGAGGTTATGGAGGTGGGGTTAGAGTTGGGAGTATTGGTGTTATGGTATGGGGGGTGAGGTGTTATTGTATTATGCCGGGGTGTGTTGTGGTATAGTGGGGCTTTCAGTTAGGATAAGGCAGACAGGCAGGCAGTGAGTGGTGTGTGCAGGCAGGCAGGCAGGAGGCAGGCAGGCAGGCAGGCAGGCAGGCAGGCAGGCAGGCAGGCAGGCAGGCAGGCAGGCAGGCAGGCAGGCAGGCAGGCAGGCAGGCAGGCAGGCAGGCAGGCAGGCAGGCAGGCAGGCAGGCAGGCAGGCAGGCAGGCAGGCAGGCAGGCAGGCAGGCAGGCAGGCAGGCAGGCAGGCAGGCAGGCAGGCAGGCAGGCAGGCAGGCAGGCAGGCAGGCAGGCAGGCAGGCAGGCAGGCAGGCAGGCAGGCAGGCAGGCAGGCAGGCAGGCAGGCAGGCAGGCAGGCAGGCAGGCAGGCAGGCAGGCAGGCAGGCAGGCAGGCAGGCAGGCAGGCAGGCAGGCAGGCAGGCAGGCAGGCAGGCAGGCAGGCAGGCAGGCAGGCAGGCAGGCAGGCAGGCAGGCAGGCAGGCAGGCAGGCAGGCAGGCAGGCAGGCAGGCAGGCAGGCAGGCAGGCAGGCAGGCAGGCAGGCAGGCAGGCAGGCAGGCAGGCAGGCAGGCAGGCAGGCAGGCAGGCAGGCAGGCAGGCAGGCAGGCAGGCAGGCAGGCAGGCAGGCAGGCAGGCAGGCAGGCAGGCAGGCAGGCAGGCAGGCAGGCAGGCAGGCAGGCAGGCAGGCAGGCAGGCAGGCAGGCAGGCAGGCAGGCAGGCAGGCAGGCAGGCAGGCAGGCAGGCAGGCAGGCAGGCAGGCAGGCAGGCAGGCAGGCAGGCAGGCAGGCAGGCAGGCAGGCAGGCAGGCAGGCAGGCAGGCAGGCAGGCAGGCAGGCAGGCAGGCAGGCAGGCAGGCAGGCAGGCAGGCAGGCAGGCAGGCAGGCAGGCAGGCAGGCAGGCAGGCAGGCAGGCAGGCAGGCAGGCAGGCAGGCAGGCAGGCAGGCAGGCAGGCAGGCAGGCAGGCAGGCAGGCAGGCAGGCAGGCAGGCAGGCAGGCAGGCAGGCAGGCAGGCAGGCAGGCAGGCAGGCAGGCAGGCAGGCAGGCAGGCAGGCAGGCAGGCAGGCAGGCAGGCAGGTCGGTCCGTGGCTCAGCGGTCCAGGCACCTTGGATGCTAATCCTGTCTGGCAGTGTGCCACGGGTTCGACTCCCGATCCTGACAGCCTTTACTGCATGTCACCCTCCCATCTCTCTCCCCATTTCCTGTCAGCCTACTGTCTATCCCTCTATAATAAAATAAAGCTGAAAGCCACATTTAAACTACAAGTTTTCAAAGAATTCAAGTGGAGTAAAAGTACAATATTTGAGATGCAGTGGAGTAGAGGTAAAACTATTGAAAATACTCCAGTAAAAATGTTAGCCTACTTACAGTATGCGTACATGTGGTTACTTTCACACACACCACTCACTGCCTTGACAAATAATGGCAACTGACTCAGGGGTCACTTCTGGGCTATCACATGAACGCACAAAAGTTGCGACGCGTTGAGAGCTTGTAGATCAGCTATTTTTGGGGCGCAACCCAGCACTCTTTAGCTAGTGGAGATGCGGTGTACGACATTGGATTGGAAATTTGTTCAACGCAAAATGCTGAGTTCAAGTTCTAGGAGACTTCGGGGGGCTTCTGGCATGGTATATGGAAAGGAGTGGCATTTGCATTTCTTTCACCATAGTAAATGCTGCATTCGTGCCGTGGTCTGGAAAGGGCAGTTGTTTTACAGACGGGTAAAAGGGCAGGGGCTGAAGCCCCCATTTGATGTCTATGTGTGCACATCCCTGCCCATTACCGTCAACTTTGTACTGGTCATACGGGAGTGGGACACTATGACACACTACTTATGACAACAGCAAGTCGAGATGACACCAACCGATGGCTCCAGTCAAGGTTGACTGTCAGATTTATCAGCATCACACACTGTGCGACATGACACCGAATAATCAGAGTGGAGTAAGCATCAAACATTATGCAAAAAAGTGGCGGGTATATTTAGTAATAATATATATCATATCATATAATAAATAGACCTCTACAAACGTCACGCACCGGTACAAGTACGCACAAAACATCATCGCCCCCTGATAGGCCGTGTCACTTGGGGATGATATCTGATGCGTGTGCTTTGTGCGTGTTTGTGTGCGTGTATGTGTGTGTGCGTGTGTGTGTGGGCGTGCGTGCGTGTATTGAATAAGGGTGTGCAGCGCCAGAACAAAGAACGTAGACTACTGAATAGAGTGAATAGGCAGAGGTGCGTCATTTTAGCTGCATAATTAGGCTACTATAATCCTTTTTAATAATCCCTTTTCCTGTGTGTCATACATTTTTGAATGGCTGCCTTATCTGGATGCAACCTTTAATAATGACTGCTGACCTTGAATGCAACATTTAGCCTTAATGCCTGTTAAGCATACCTAATATCTGTGCTACAGTATATTCCTTGACAACCCATATCGCCCTCTGTCACTCACATCCCCAGTCCCCATGGGGGGAACACACGATCGATGACATCAGCCTACAATAATGACGCAAGCAAATTCCAACTCCGCAATACAGTCAATAGTATGGATGGAAGATGGATTTGTGCGATATGTTCCCATCCTTTATTTCAATAGTGTGTGTGTGTGTGTGTGTGTGTGTGTGTGTGTGTGTGTGTGTGTGTGTGTGTGTGTGTGTGTGTGTGTGTGTGTGTGTGCGCGCGCATGCACGCGCGTGTGTGGCAAGGCATGCACAAACTGTGCATAGTGGGTCGCCTGTTTGCACAACAGCATAACGAGGGCAGAGAAGTGGGTCGGATGTGGGGGCAACGGCATTGGGTTGGTTGAGATAAGAGACAGTATTTTTTCCAGCCCAGGCACATGTGAATGTATCCCATTTAGTGACGTCAATACTTTTCAGAGAGTCCCCCGCCCGTCCCGTCCCCCTGTGCTATTGTTTACCCTCTCAATCTTTCTTCATAATTATTGTCCACTTCCGCTTGTACGGCTTTGTCATTGTCTCAACCTTAGCTTGTATGTTTTCTTCTTTATGTCATATATGAGCACATAATGACTGCTCTCATTGCCACTCTATTCAGCAGAAGTGAGCACACATCCGGCTATAACTGGGAGGAAATTAACTGGATTTCATTCTCACAGTTCACAGGCATGCATGGGCAAACATCTCAGTCAAACAAAGGAGAGAACAAGAGGCGGATCGGATGGGGAAGGAGAGTTGTTCATTGTCTCAATGAAGTTTTGGCTTCATATGATACCATATAGCTCATCCGCCGACCGCCTGTGACCTTGCATGGCCAAAAATAACCAACTCACTAAGGAGGAATCACATGGAGAGAAGCCTTTCTCTCAGTGGTGAATTTGGACCATTGATGAGATGGAAAACCCCCAATCTCAGCAAGGCAGATGGCTTCTTGGTTAGAGTGGGTGACAATATTATCACACGAAAAGATCAAATTACTAGGTTCCATCCTGGAGGCCAATGTTTCCGGTGATAAAATGGCCACCAACGTAATCAAAAAAGTCAATCAAAGAACAAGATTCCTTTACAGGATCTCCTCACTGGTCAGCAAAAACACCTTGAAGACCTTAACAGGAGCCCTCGTACAAGGTTTCTTTGACTATGCATCCACCTCTTGGTACCACAGCACCTCAAAGGCCCTTAAAACAAGGCTCCAGACCTCCCAAAACAAACTGGTCAGGCTCCTACTTGGCCTCACCCCCCGAACCCACCTCACCCCTGCCCACTTTGACAGGCTGGGATGGCTTAGGGTCGACGACAGAGTACAGCATCTTGCAATGGGTCTGGTCCACAAGATTCGATACACCACCAAGATACCCATGTACCTGTCTAAATACTTCCTTAATGTAAACGAAGTCCACACCCACAACACCAGAGGGAGTGCAACAAACCATGTACAACCCAGATTCGGCACAAACAAGGGACTAAATTATTTTCGCTCCTATGCCACCAAAATGTGGAACGCCCTACCAACAGTCATTAAGACATGTGAATCCCTTGACTCCTTCAAAACCGCTCTCAAAGGGCACCTACGGATGGCTGCAATTCGAAACTGGCCTCTGTAAAATCTGACGTACAAAATGTAAAATAATTGACCCATAACGTCCCATACCCATTTGATTACATTTGTGCACTCTCTGAGTTAAATTAACACTCTGAATTTTACAGTGCGCCTGCCGTACGTTCCTCTTCTCGTTATGACTAGTTTCTATATTTGACAGTTGCTGCTGTGTCACCAGTCACCACCACCATCTCCATTGCCTCAGTCACAATATGGAAACAAAGCCATATGGGATGTAAAAAGACTCCTCGGTTGAAGTGCAGTATAGCCTGTTTCCAGCTTGACTATTCCAGCATGTCATATAGAAGCCTATTGAGCTGCCAGTGGAAGTTTTTGCCCTGAACTTGTTTCGGAACAGAAAGTCTGTCTGTCCTTATGAGAGACACCTTAACACATGACCTGAGCTGACACGGTTGACCTCCGAACTCAAAAGCACTGCTGCCTTTCACTACACATCAGACTCAAAGTACTCATGGTTGTTTGTGAACGTATTGGTGGCGGTGGTGGCTCAGGGGTAGAGTGCCTGGATGGTAACTGCAAGGTTGCCAGTTCGAACCTGGGCTCCCCCAGAGTTAGTGTCGAAGTGTCCTTGAGCCCCCTAATTGCTCCCGATGTGTTGGTTGGTGCCTTGCATGGATTCCGCTGCCATCGGTGTATGAATGTGCACGTGAATGGGTGAATGTAATGCACAATCTTAAATCTATGTATGGCGCATTGGATAAAGGCGCTATATACATTTTCCATTTATGGGATTTTGCTCTAGAGATCTTGTGTATATTACAGATAAGACCTTTAAATGTACTGCATCCAAGCATGTTTCCAAGCATGTTAGACTTTTTTCCAGTGTGTTAGTGTGTTGATGTGTTAGGTTAATGCGTGAGTGAATTTGCATTTGAAAACAAAAGGTTGAGTTCTTTACACACCATGATCCTGACTTGAGGCAGATTGCAGCATGGAGACGGTCACGTACTCGACTGGATGTACGTGCCGACCTACGCGGCGGTCGGGCCTATTGGATTTCGCCCTCCCTCCCCACATGGAGGAAAAGATTTTGACTAGAAACCACAGGAGCCAGCCACCATCAAAAAGGCCAAGGTTAGTTCTAAACTATTCTCCCGTCCCTAGAGAGACTGCGTGTGACGCAAAAGAGGCATGCAAATCAGAGTAAACTGTCTGAACAGCTGGCCCTTTTCTGTTTAATTCTGAATAGTTCCCTTTAATCAATCAACCAATCAATCATTATACTATTAGTTCCCTTGTTGAAGATTACACCTGTCTACAGTATCTATATGTTGTTTACTTGTTTTATCTCTTCATGTGACTGCTGCGCTCTGATTTAAAACCAAAATGCAAGAATAAATGACTGAAATGCAGTCTTGGTGTGTGCGACCCATTACCGCTATTGACTTGTTTTATCTGACATTGCTGCCACTGACACTCTGTACTCCCTTCGACCTCTGCCATGGTTGCAGGGAGATGGGACTGCTGGGGAGGAGGAGGGGTGGCGCAGGAAGGTCTCCAACGTTGCACTATATGTCATGTCTGTGATTTATGTGTTTAGAGGGGTAATGACGCAAAATGAGAAAATTAAAACCAAGACGTGCTTTCTCCCCTGCTGCCACTGCCTCCTGCACACACTTCTTCACCACCTTATATAAAAATCACACCTGTGTGAACTGAGTGGTGCAACTCCCCTCTCTCCCCCCCCCCCCCCCCCCTCCCCTCCTCTCTCTCTCTCTCATTAGCAGGCAACACTGTACAGCACATATCTCTCTCTCTGTTTCTGGCACAACAGCGCCCCTACTGGTACTAATAGTCATACTCGTGCTCATTAACGTCACATACATAGGTGAACGAACACGGACATTGCTGTTCCTTGGAGTGGTTGCACCACTCAAAAACCCTGTGATTCCACACAATGCTCTCCATTGTACCGCGTTCCTGTTAGCTAAGGAGGCATTTCCCGACAGAGATCAGCCTCTGGGAAGTGGTCTCAATCTAAGGGCTGGGCAATAATGTAGACAAAATCAAATATCACAATATCCGTATTGTGACTAGAACTAATCGTATTGTGAAAATAATATAACATTTTGTTTTCATTTTTTTATTTACTTATCTATAAGCTAATGTGTTATAGTACATCACGATGTGTTGTGAGCTTGTAGATTTGCATTTTTTAGTTTTCTTTCTATTTAAATTTTTTTATTCATCCATTATAGTTATGTGTTCTTCTGGGGGCTAGTCTGTGCAGGAACCAAAGTTCTCGCATAAAAACGAGCTCTTTGGAGGCTCTGTACATCTAATTGACCTTTATACCTGCAATTGCATTGAAACTATAAGGCTGCAAGATATATCGAAAATGCACCTTCATCGACAGTGACGTGCACAGACATTTTGTGGTGCAGGTGCTCAAGTAAAAAAAAGAAAAGGGCACCTTGTGCTGGCGCATGGAACCGCCGGCTTGAGATTTATAAATTATGCGTGAGATTTATAGATTTCGGGGCATGAATAATTTATTAGAAGCTTTTAATCCAGAGTTGATCGATGTCACCATGGGCCACATACTGTACACTGTACAAAACTTTCAAAAGGGCATGTTGCTGTCCAGAGGGGAAATGGGCAGGTGCTCTAGCACCGTCCTAATGTCTATCTGTGCACGCCCCTGTTCATCGAGGTGTCATCATGAGAGGTATACATATTGCGAGAGACGGCATTTATCGAGGTAAATAAATGACCCGCCCCTCTCAAGTTGTCTCAACTGCACCTTTTTCTGTTTATATCAAGTACTTCCCAGTACCTCATGAAACTACTTCTCCCCAAATCCAAAAGGACATTTTTCTTTTCTATGTGCAAAAATGCAACTCAATGCAAAGTCAATGTTCAGGGCCTTATATTGCCTTTTGTTAGTCTAGAATATTCATTCTCGTCTTTAGTTTACTAAACCTGAACTATATACTGCAATTTTTGAGTGGTGCAACCACTCCAAGGAACAGCAATGTCCGTGTTAACCTATGTATGTGACTATGTTACTATGAGTACCAGTAGCGGCAAAAGTGGCGCTGTTGTGCCAGAAACAGAGAGAGAGAGAGAGAGAGAGAGAGAGAGAGATAGTGCTGCACTGTTGCCTGCTAATGAGAGAGAGAGAGAGAGAGAGGGGGGGGCTGAGTTGCACCACTCAGTTCACACGGCTGTGATTTTTGGTACTTGTGTGTCATATCATTATCGAGGTATTCAACAACGTTATCGAATATCGCATGCTTTTCTAATATCGTGCAGCCTTAATTGAAATAGAATTTCAATACATTGAAAATAATTTTACTGCAATGAAAATATAATTTAAGATAAATTATGAAACGACAACAGGGAGGTTGCAAGTCGTTCCAAAGTCTTCACTTTTCAGTGTAGATTTCAGCATGACCAGTACAGTAGATTCCGCACTTAGATTTTCTTTTCAATTAGGTGCTAAAGAAAATACCTCGGATTATGAGACATCTGATGTGAAAAGATGCCATTTGATTGATTTGAAGCCCCATTTGATTGGAACAATGTCCCTCTATCTCTTAGATCCAGTAGCTTCAGGACCTCCTTATATTCACATCTAGACTCAACTTGTCTATGCTTCTAACCTGACGGCAACCAATAATGACACTGATGTATTTGCACTGTGACCTTGTCTCCATTGTGTAACAGCTGATTATGTGGTGGTTGGGGTGGGGTAGGTGGAAGAGGGTGAGCAAGCTATTTGTGTATATATGTATGTATTTGTAGCTGTGTATTTTACAGTATACTTTTTTGTATTTTGTTTGTTTATGGGTCCCTCTTGAGAATGAGATGCTGCATCTCAAGGGGCTGTCCCTTCAATAAAAATCTGAAATCTGGGCCTGAGGGTGGCATTAGAAGGAGGAAAGTCACTCAACATGTTAATGTTTTATTCTCTGGGAGCATGAATACCCATTCCAGTTTGAGATGTCTTGTGGTGTAAAGTAACTAGCAAGTACAATTTTGAAGTATTTAAAACTGACACAAGTCTGCCTTTCTAGGCCCATTGGGTCATCATGGCTGTGGGTGCTGTGCCCTCCAAGGAGTTTATAGGTAACAACTGCTCCGTGTTACTGACACTGGCAGTGGAGGTGGCACAGCTGAGCTAGAGGCCAACATCTAACAGGGTGACATAACCTAAACCACCGGCATCAGTTCAATGACGAGGGTTCTCCGTCATCGCCTGTGGTGGCGCACTGGCTCGGGAAATCGATAGGGTCCAATTATTCGCACAAAGACTAAGACATGTCATCCACACCATGATGTGATTGGTGTACAGCGTGTGTGCGTGTGTGTGTGTGCGCGTGTGTGCGTGCGTGTGTAAGGAAGACCAGAGCGGATATCATGGGAAGCAACACTGTGTCATTGGAATGGCATCCTGGGGGTTTCCTTATGACAGGCCAGAATAGAAGATGACAGATCAAATGCCCATGGAGGACAGTAAAGATCAAGGATGATCACAGGATGATCTGTATTATTTCTCAGGGCACTGTTATGACTCATCTCAAGGCTAGCTTGTCTCTTTTGCATAGTTGATATCAAATGTTATAGTCCGGCACCGGACAGGCTTCTTTAGTTTAAAGTGGGAAATTTGGTATATAGTCTTTTTTTACTGGCCTAAAATATTATCTATATATACAGTCATGAATCCACTTGCTGACCGGCTGTCACTATTGGGCTTTTTTTTAATAGGGGTTTCTTGTGACCCTACCATTATCACACTTGGTTTGAGCATAGATATATAAATAATAGAGGGCACTGGATGGGAGGGGAATCCCGGTGCCGTCTTTATTATCTCAGCACATTTCCGGCACATTTGGACAAGTGGCTATGGCTGTTTTTAGACCAAGGAGTGTTGTTTGTGCAAAACTAATGCTTGGAATGGATTCAGAATCATGAAAACCCCCTAGTTTGACATGTCACATGCTACTTAAAGCATAAGGAAAGTTTGAAACCAAAGAACTAAAGTAGTGAATAGAAGATTTCTAATTCACTACTTTAACACCACAAAGGCATTAAAAACAAATTGGTCTGGTTAATTACTACTTGGCTTCACAGAACTCACCTAACCCCTGCTGCTCATTATGCCAGAGTGGAATGACTCAAGGACGGAGTAAAGCAACTTGCAATGGGCCTGCCCTGAAACAGGGATACCCTGCCGGACAACTTCGATAGCGTCACACACAGACACAGACACAGACACAGACACAGACACACACACACACACACACACACACACACACACACACACACACACACACACACACACACACACACACACACACACACACACACACACACACACACACACACACACAGCCAGTGGTAAATTAATGGAAATGGCAATGTAACCCAACTCAAAACATGATGCCAGCACTATTTGACCGCACTAATTCCGGAAACTGGACTGGACAGGGGTGGACTATACAGGCCTATAAGCCTATGTATTCGGCATTTGAGCTTTGCTTGCCAGGAAAGGAAGTGTCCATCCCCCTTTTCTCAGACAAGGTGATAGTAAATTAATAAAAATGTCATAGATTCTTCCCCCTTTAATAGCTCTGGTCCATAGCTATAAATAATGCCTTTGCATTGCAGATTAGAGCAATGGAAGTGGAACAGAGCTACTATGATTATAGTCAACGCTGTGTTAAATCATCCTACACATAGAATAGCCAAATGTGAAACTTATTGCTCAGTGGACACTATTAAAAGGCATACGGTAGGTCTTTCTTCAATATTAATCCTATTGAAAGCACACGTGGTAACACTCCCCTCTTGTGGTTTAACTTCATAAAAGCAGATTAGACCAGACTGTCTAAATAGTAAATACTTCCTTAATATCAACGAAGTTCACACCCACAACACCAGAGGGATTTCATCAAACCATATGTTCGGCACAAACAAGGGACTAAATTATTTTCGCTCTTATGACATAATGACACAATTAAAATGTGTAACGCCCTACCAACAGCCATTAAGACATGTGATGCGAATCCCTTGACTCCTTCTAAACGTTTTCGAATTTTCGAGAGTAAAATCTGAATCCCCACCGCCCCCTTTCTCCCTTATTGTAGGCTAGGCCTACTGTTTCATTTCCTTTTTTACCCAATTACCAAGATGTCATTTTTTCTATATAGAAGTGTATATTTGTTCGTCTCTAAATGTTCTGATGAATTGAAAAAAGGTGGACCCTGTTGTAAACAAGTGTAATGCTTTATACCGTGTCGTCCACAGTAACAGTCTTTGTATTGAGTTGTGCTTTCATGTGAAATGTACCCATTCTGCAAACTGTTATACTTCAATCAACCAATTTTCTTTCTCAACAAACCGTTAGGCACCAGTGGCAGTGCCCACCAAATCTGACCATTGACCAATGTCATTTTGTGCTTGTCAGAATATTTAGTCACTGTTGAATTTTTGTATTAACATATTTAAAATTTGTATTATGTATTGTATTTTGTAAATGATTTTCGTGGAAATGAAATTAGTGGAAGAATAAAATACTTATTGTTGTAATACACACACTTTGTCAAATTATATACTTTTTGCCTTAATCTTTTACCTATTGCAACCTTAGCTAACAAAAACCTCTTATTAGCAATAAAAATGTCCTTACCTCAAGTGACCTGAAGAATTAACTCACAAGGGTCAATATCTTGATTTTCTGTCCCCACAGGGATAGTTCATTGATGCACACACTCAAACCACAGTAATGGTTAATAAGCATCACCTTTAAAGCTGAACTACTTTTATTGGAAGCCAGCCATAAAATATATCAAGTAATGCAGAACCAAAATGCAAAACTAAAAGCAACTTAAAAACCTGAAAAAGTTGGAAAGTAACAGGCAGAGAATTTGGAGGAAAAAAAAAAAGAAAAAAAAACACAACAGTGAATCAGCATGTCCCTCTCCTATTTATACTTCTTTGAGTCAGACCATGCAAACTGAATGATTTATTTATTTATTTTATTATTTATCTAAAAAAAAAAGAAACAAAAGAAAAAGTACAAAGAACAAATCAATGACCTAACCTAACCGCACAACACAGACAGACCTCTATAAAAGGCCTGTCTTGTGTAACTAAGACCATATACAGTTTAAATACAATCAGCCATCAGCTCATCACAATAAGTCTTGTCTCAATACAAGAAAAAATACCCAACACCTGTCTAAATGTTAGGGTTCCAGTTTGGCTTTGTGCCAAACCCTTCAATCTTTGACCAAGCCCAATAGGCTTAATAAGACTGCCAAATTATAGTGTCCACTCGAACAGATGATACCCTGTCATTACAGTTTGCAGTTTCTCTTCTTCTTTGCATTGAATATTTTATCCTGTTTCGCCATTGTCAGCCAGAAGGTGGAGCTGTTGATTTGCATTGCAGTAGACCTACATATCTACAGCAGAGCTAGGAACTAGCCAAGCCAGGTACAGAACTGTGATTGTGTGATACACCATTACTATAGCATATGATAACCACTAACCAAAAAGTAAATAAAAGTGTAAGTGTGTGATTGATAAAAAAAGGCATCCATACTGATTAATGTAAAAGAAGCATTAGCATTCTCCTCGAGAATAACCTTCAAGATGGAATGAGTGAGGCAGGATACAGAAGGCAGTCTTCAGATGTGATTTCAACAACTCGGATGTTAGACAACGTAATCTGCACTAACCGAAGCACTAATTTGCAGCATGTAAATAATTCACCCTCACAGATGAAAATCAAATCGATGATGAGCAAACAGGTGGAGATACATTACGATTTAAATCTAAATCACACTAGATTTATATCATAATCGTCATCGTTGCTCATGTCTTCATTATAGCCGCGGTCTCCAGATCAGCAGAACTGAACAGAAACGTTTACAGAGACATGTCGTCGGACAGTGAGCACTCAGACAGTGTGCGCTCCCGCCTCTCGTGTGTGGTGATGTAGTGGAGGAGGTCAACCGACGTCACGACGCCGAAAACCATATACCTCGGGCAAGTGGACCCATCAGCCATATCTAGAGGGACAGAGTTAACAGTTACACTGACATTGTTGAACAAACGGAACAAATGACTTGCTATGTAGGTCTTACTCGGTATGATTTTCCCTCCAAATGAATTACAGCACGTTACATCATTTGATTATGAGCATTGTCCAACACCAACATTGTCCAGGTAATCATAACTCATTTAGGTCGAATTCCAGCATTTGGCTCATTGACAGCATTCACCTAACTACAAATACACGGTGGGCCAAAATAAAGAAATTGCTAGAAGTCAAGGGCCAGACTGTGTTTCAACAGACGGGCACCGCGGTCAGGAGGACGTCCCAGGCAAATAGCAAAAAAGTAAAAGCATTTAAAACTGAAAATGCTAATTAAATATCATCCCGCAGGCCAAAGATCATTCATTCACGGGCCTGATTTGGTCCCCGGGCCTTGAGTTTGACATGTAGGCCTTAGAGCAATGATTTCACAACACAGAGCTGGCAATTAAACAAAGCAAACAAGTCTAAACACATCTCTGCAACAACAGTAACTTCCTTTTACTGGAATCCAGAGAGTTGTTTGTGTCATGCGTCTGTTCAGCAGAGCAGTTATGTCTTAGTATAAATGTCAAACTTAAGCTAAATTGTTTCTTATTCAAATAGTAATATTGTACCGTCATGATCATCCACTTATAACAACAATATTTGTGTGTAGGTCAGAGAGGCTTATTGTCGCCATTAGCCAAGAACACAGGAGCGTAACACCCAGCCAAATTCCAATACCCAAAATCTTGGCCACTCGCTCACTCACACTTTGGTCACTCCAGCATGGCAGTGTTACGGTGAAATTGGTGACCTGCCGAAATAATGTGACCATCTTGTGGACTTCACATACCGGTAACTTACATGGAGGTCTTTAACCCATTTTGGGGCGGGAACCCCTTTTGGTGTTTTGCTTTTGAAAAATCGTGAAAATGCAGCACAAATCTTTGAATATATATTCTTTCAGAGCGAACATTTTTAACTCATATATCTTTGCTTCTGAGGGGTTCCTGGAACAACATTTTTTCAGATGGGGGTCGGTGGCCGATTACATATCATTTTCTGGGTCCTTGACATGAAATATTGAGCACCACTGATACAGAAACATGAGGTTTTTCAGAAAACTGTCAGGATTTAGAAGACATTTTTAAAAATTTGACGTAAGGCCAAAATGGGTTCAATGCGTGGCCTACATACTGTTATGTATCATGCCATGTACAGCTAAGTAAGTCTGTGTACTGAACTTGAGATACAGTGTACTCGATATGTGACAGTACAGCTTGCATTGTGCTCGATAGCGATAGGTTTCTCTGTCTGCATTGTACTTTCTAGACATGTGGGGCATCCTGTTAGGTGGCACCCATAAGGTCCGCCTGGTATGCCGACAGTAAGGTTAGCCTTGTACATCGTGAGGTGAACCTTGCAGATCATCATGCCACGTTCCTATGTCGCATATCTTGCCGTCTCATTTCTACGATCCAGCCCTATAAATATTCCCTGTCTGTCTAATAAACTTATATTGGAATCGGGTATTGGAATTCAGCAAGCTGAATTCCCATACGCCAACTTTCACACTCGCTTTCACTCTCCTCGCGTCCTCGTTAACCCCGCTAGAGGATTCGATCATGCAGACAGAGCGGTCGAGTGGATTTGCCTCTAGGATCGGAATGTACTACGCTGTCACTTCAAAGCGACGGCACATTCCGCAATCACTTATGACGTGTATCAATTCAATGGGCCTTATTGGGCATGAGAAAACATACGTTTACATTGCCAAAGCAAAAGTGGAAGACACACAGCTGGATCACTGGAGCCAGAGCCGTGGCTGAAAATATATAGTCTAGAACTAGTAGTGTAGTACAGAATAGACAATTCATCAATGTGTATGGCTACATCGTTATCTTTATAGTTAACATGTGCAAGGCTATTTATTCCTGAAATAGTGAATAAGCACCAGGATGCGCAAACTTATATTTACCTGCCCAGTGCCCGCGTTACTTTTTGCTCGTACAGATAACAATATAGCCTATTCCCTATTACTATGTATAGCCTACTTTTACTATGCTAATATCACACAACGCAATAAAGCCAGCCAGTGTGTGTGTTGTGACAGCCGCAGTGCTAAATGGTAAATGGTGCATTTATATAGCGCCTTTATCCAAGGCGCTTTACAGAGATTGTGCATTACATTCACACACACATTCATACACCGATGGCAGCGGAAACCATGCAAGGCACCAACTAGCACATCGGGAGCAATTAGGGGTTCAGTGTCTTGCTCAAGGACACTTCGACAGTAACTCTGGGGGAGCCCGGGTTCGAACTGGCAACCTTACGGTTACCATCCAGGCACTCTACCCCTGAGCCACCGCCGCCCAGTGCTAGTGGACGGGGGGACGGCAGGGGGTTGGCATAGTATCGGGTTTCTGTGGAGGAGGAGGATTTATACGTCACGGGAGAAGGGAATTAAAAAAAAGAATGTGTACACGTGATGCAGAAATCTTCCGAGAGGAGACAAAAAAAAAACCCTTCGAGCACTCGATGTACACTATGTACAGCCCATACAGCTGTATGGGCTCTCGGATAGTCCACTCGCCTCCTCCAAGAAGCACGTCATTAAAACCCATTTTGGGCAGGAACCCCTTTTGGTGTTAGCATTATGTTATGCTTTAGCTATTGAAAAATAGCAGATCTACAAGCTCATAGTGTGCCACCGAGTGGCGCGCTACGAACTTGTAGGTCTGCTATTTTTGGCAGAGATTTTTGGGTATTAGAATTTGGCTATAGAAAGGTAGACGCCTTCTCGCGGCTCTGGGGTGTGTGTATGAACATGGTGAAGAAGGCACAGCACGCTGCCACTCAAAGTGACTATACTCAGTGGCCAATCACAGCACGTCTTTACCCGAGGCTTGTCAGAATCATTACTTCCTCCTCAATGACATCCCGGATAAGACAGCACTGCGATTGTCAATTTGAGTGGCAGCGTGCTGTGCCTCCACTATATTGGGAGTTCAAAATGGCAGCCTCCAAATGATACATGTTGCTCCAATGAACTGCAGCGGCGAATGAGGTGTCTACTTTTCTATAGCCAAATTCCAATGCCCCCAAATCTCGGCCACTCGCTCACTCACACTCGGGTCTCTCCAGCATGGTGTTACGGTGAAACTGGTGACCTGCTGAAATATGTGACAATCGTGTAGTAGACAATCATGACTGTCACATAATTTACGTACAAAACAACAACAGTTGCCTCTGTGCCGCAGTACACACATAACCCAAGTTGGTGGCGCTATTACACAAATCTGAGTTGAATCTCAGTTCGTCTCTCTAAAATGAAAAATGGCTTGCTTTGGGAGGAGCTTTCTTCTGCCACACCTTTGTTTGGTTATGAGCACGAATAATACATGCTCCTGGCGAGGACCTTGGTGCTAAGCACGAATACAGCTCCTGGCAAGGACTGGAGAACCTTGGTGCTACCATATGAGCTTGGTGGAAAAATACCAAAGCACCCTTATTTACATAAGCCACCACATTTCAGCAGCATGATTTAATCTCATGTCCTCAAGGCTGTGAAGAAGGTAAATAAGGCTTACTCAAAACCTCTCATGTGAGTGTTTGTTGAAGCTTATCTCTCTCTAGTGATAAACAGCCTGTAAAGCTGCGCTGATGCAATAACTTTGTGTTGTTGATTATCAAAATGGCTTACAATTACCTGGAGAGGAGGCAGTGGACATTTTACTAATGACCCCTGAACCATGCAGCTCTGGGTGTTTATTGGTCAAGAGAGGATGGTCACCTGGCCAACAAAACAGAGCAGTGTGTGTGTCTCTGGGAAATACATTCTCTACTCACTAACCACTATCATTAGTCAGACGAGATACAGTGTTATGGCAAAGCAAGAGTGGGACAAATTGAAAGCATGATGAGGGACAGGAAGAGAATGACAGGAAGGATAGCGAATGTTTACTTACATTGGAACTGCTCATGCACCACCAGGGCAAAATGATCCGTTTCCAGGATACGGGACACTTTTCCCAGGTTATCTGCCAGGCGCACCTGAGGTTGGACATATGGCCAAATTAAGTAACGCCCGAAAGCCTCCGTTGACATCAACATGTTTTATTCAAATTCTATTCACAGAGAAGATTGTGTGCACACATCTCAATGCCTATATTTAGGCCAGGTGCTGGATGTCACGCATCAAGGCAACATCAAGGCAGAGAAAGAACATCCGCACACTAGTTTCTAGAGCTCCAACACTTACTTCATTTAGAGGCAACAAATTGCAACGTTTCGACCTACTAGGTCTTCATCAGGCAAAAACAGAAGACCTAGTAGGTCGAAACTTGCAATTTGCGAGTTTGACAAATCATGAAAATAAACCATTTTTGGGGCCAAACAAATAATTAGAAAGAACTTTCTTCGAATTACTTGTGTATTTGTTTGTTTATCGTCATGATTTGTCAACTCCGCTGTTGGCTGTTGTCCGAGGCTTAAAACATCTTTAAACAAATACGTTTTGAAACGACTATAGAAAATAATGGGAAATTCTCATTCGGTGCCCTCGCATGGGACGGGACTGCGACGCTCTATACGTTTGTCTGGATATCTCCATGTGACTATGGAGACATGTGTGGTTGCAGTCATGTGTCATGCATTTGACGAACCTGTTTGAACTGCTTGTAGAGCACCTTGCTGACAGGGTCTGAGGGCTTCACTTTCCCAGCCAACACGGAGGCCAGCATGTTCCCCAGTGTCACCATTCCCAGAATCACACTGTGTACAAAGACAGATAACACACCCATTGATCATAGGGTTTCACAATCAATTTGTTGTCAATTGTTCTATAAGTGCAAGAGGTATTGTATTCAAATGTCTGGTGTACCCCGATTCGTCAACGACGGGCGCTTGGTCAAAGCCTTTCTCTTTAAATATCTTGATGGTCTTCTGGCAGGAGACCGAGGGCAGGACTGTAAGGGGTGCAGAGAGATTCAGACCCTGCAGAGTCAGATTCCACCACCTAATACACAAGAGGGTTGGGGTCAGGGTTTAGTAGAGAGAGAGAGAGAGATTTAAAACGTAATTAATGTATAACCCATTTAGATTCTACAAATGTCTTCTAAATCCTGACACTTTTTTGAAAAACCCATCTTTCTATGTCAGTCGTTTGCAAACATTTTCATGTCAAGGACCCCCAAAAATATGTGTAATTGGCCGCCAACCCCGTCTGAAAATATGATGTTCCAGGGACCCCCCCCCAGAAGCAAAGATTTGAGTTAAGATTTGCGCCACATTCATGATTTTCTTTTAAAAGTTTACGTGTCCCATATACACAGCCACAGGTTGCATGCTTTCTCGAGGAGGGAGTCATCTTGTCAATTTGTAGCGCACCATATGTACTCACTAATTGCAGCGACTTGGAGCCAGCTCTTGTCATAAAGTTCCATTATACATTTTAATGTTGTAACAGAAATTGTATAGGCAGTACAATATCAATTTCTTCTGAGATATTCACACAGACCACATTCTACATGTAATTTTTCTGCCACAACCTTCAAATGGATACAAGTAAGACGCGCAAACGCGGGAAGCGAACGCAGCTCTTGTGTGTGTGTGTGTGTGTGTGTGTGTGCTACAGCTGCGCCCTCTGGTGGCGGGCGGGTGGTGTCACAGCGGGACAGACACACAGACAGACACACAGACATGAGCAGCAGGGTCTCATAGTAAGTGGCTCACTGCGTTCGCAATGAAAAGCAAGTGCTGACCCCAGCTTGCAGCAATTCATTATGCATGTTATATGGCTGTGTACAGTATATGGAAAATATTAAATTAATGGAATATCACAGCCATTCTAGCCATGTATAATCTGGTGTTTTCTCCACACAGGAGTGAATTTTGGCTAATGCACAGTAAATTTAACTATGAGAATGTAAACATTGTGTCAACTTTTACATTCAATAAATGTTGCTTTGTTTAGCTGTGGCATTAAAAAAAAACATGAATACGGATGGAGTCCCATGCTTCTTAGTTAGTTTAGCTCGATAACAGAAACCCGAAAAAATCTAATAAACTTATTGAGTACCCGTTAATCAATAAGCTTTGGGCTTATCAAGCCTGTTATCGAGCATAGCGGCCCATGACGTCATGAGGCGATCAAGATATAAATGTAATCACCCACGCTGGCATGAACATGTCGGTCTAAAAGTGTATTGATACCTGCCAAACGTTGTCCGGGTCAACAACATTACGCTTTTAAAGTGACTGTACACACATTAACCAGTTAACAGTTTCTTTAATATCATTTTCCAAAAGTAAAATGGTCAATTGCCTTCTGTCTGTTAGAAAAGTACTGTATTTGAAGGCCGTAGTAAAAGATACTGGTTCTGTTCAGAATGTATTGTCTCCCGTCTTTCCACAAAAGTGGAAAATGCTCGATAGTGGGCTCGATAAGGACCCGGCTCAATAAGCCTGATCGATAAGGTGCTCGTTATCAATAAAACAAATAACGAGCCCCATCCCTAGTTATGTTCACACCAACATTCCAGCTCGAAAGCTTTCATCAGGGTGAGAGTGGAGACTGCCACTTATGCACAGTAACAGCTATTGGACAAGAGGAAATACATCACACACAATACGCACGCACACACACAGCAGCTGACATTTCTCACCATGGCTTAGAGACCATCAGGTCGTCTGGGCTGAGGAAACCTTTCTCACACATCCACTTGTCACTCAGGAACTTAGACCTAGAAGTAAGCAGACCAGGGAGTCATTAGCGCAGATTAGCTTCAGAGTCTTAAAAGTCATGACCAAACGCAGTCAAGCGTTGCTGCTACCCCCCCCCCCCCCCCCCCCCCCCCCCCCCCACACCTCCTCCTCCTCCTAAACGTACATGTAGTTGCGGATGGAGTCTGGCAGGATGACCACACAGCGCTGGCCCTCCTTCAGCTCCTGTGCCACTCTCACGGCTGCTGCCATGGCTGTGCCAGAGCTGCCACCTGCAGAAACACACATTACATCAAATGTAAAACTACTGGTAAATGTCCCATTCATAAATTATAACAGAATAGACTATAGGCATATAATATAATAATATAAGCTTGCAGGCATAACCAAGTTGCTATTCAACCTAAACCAGCGACTTAACAGCATTAGTGGATGTATTCAAACCTACCACACAGAAGTCCCTCATCTCTGATCAGCATGCGTGACATGGCGAAAGATTCCTCGTCATTGGATTTGTACCATTGGTCCATCACCTGCAAGAGGAGTTGGTGGGTCAGAACAACAGCAGCACAAATGCACAATTATCCACTTCAAGCCTATACAGTGTTTATACTTGGTCCCCCTGTACACATCTCTTTATTTACAATGATGTAATAGAGGGTTCATGTGGTTTGATTGATTGATTGATAATTTTATTAGACAATAAGATGCAAACAGTACAGGGTACAGTCAAGCACAGCATTGGTCCAAAAGGACAGCACCGAAGAAACACCTTACGGTCTTGTTTCCATTCGGGTCCCATGCATTCATTCACAATGACAACAGTGACAACAAACAATATGTACAGGTTGGAATAGAAATACATTAATAAAACATAAAAAGGGGGGGGGGGGGGGGGGAGAGCCAATCACCTTCTCTCCCTTTGACCTGATGACAGTGACAGGTGAGTTTTCAGACCCTTTTTAAAGGAAACCAGTGATCTGCTTGTTTTGAGGGAAGGGGGCAGGGTATTCCACACTTGAGTGGCAGTGCTGTGAATTTACCCATATTTGTTCTAAAATTGGGTGGCACCAGATCATTATTTACACTCCCTAGTTGTCAGGTTAATGACATGTTTCTCAATTACAATCAGATAAACACACTTACAGATCTATCCAGCACCGTGGGGATGAAGTCGTATCCAATGCCCTCCACTTCATACTGAGTCTTATCCGTCTTATTCAGCTCTTCTGGTTCAGCCAGGATCGAGCCTTCAGGGTCTACTCCCACAATCTACGACAAATAAATAACATTGCTGATGATATTCGTCAAATACAGCGTCACACAATCATAGGTGTATCACCGTGATGTCATAGTGTGCTGTATACAGGAACAAAGTTATCTTGAAGCTTTTGCAATGTGTATTATCTATGCCAATTAACAGGCATAGATAATACAAGGATGCTTTTGGTTAATTGGCATGGAGTCACGTGCACCTTTTGGGAGAACAAACACTGATTTTTTACATTTATGGTACGGCACAAGCCTGCCATAAACATGCCTTAAAATGTTGCTTTAGGAAAACAGTCAAAATAGTGTCAGCGCCTTGCCTTGACGTTGGGGCATCTCTCCTTCAGCTTGCGGGCAATGCCAGTGATGGTGCCCCCTGTGCCAGCTCCAGCCACCAACATGTCCAATTTTCCTACAAGCAAAGGGGTATACTTTAATCTTCATTACAAGATCCAATATTTGGCATGTTATACACAGCTTGCATCTAAGATGTATTTTTCTGTTAACGCTCCAACCACATACCGTCACATTGTTCCAGAATCTCCTCGGCTGTAGTATCATAGTGAGCCAGGGGGTTGCTGGGGTTACGATACTGGTCAAGGATGTGCGAGTTGGGGATCTCGTTCTTCAGACGCCAAGCCACACCCACGTGGGACTCTGGTGAATCAAAGCTGGCAGAAGTAGGAGTGCGCACAATCTCCGCCCCGAGAGCTCTCAGTACATCCACCTGGGAAGAATCGCACCACATTTCTCAATTATAGACATTTGACGCCAACTGTCCCCAGAGGGAGCCAGGAAGAGGAATGTGAAAATGACCGCCTCACCTTCTCCATGCTCATCTTCTCAGGCATGACAATGATGCAGCGATAGCCTTTGACTGCGGCTGCGAGGGCCAGGCCGATGCCTGCAGTCAGCCAGAGAGAAGAGTGAGTTACTATAATGTAACTATAATGGACGCATACAACTATCTGTGTTTTGCGCGATGAATGAAAAGGTGAGACACAACAAGTCACATCTTATATTATGTGACAACTCGGATATATGAGTTGAATTGTCATCATACAAACAAGTCAACAAATGGATAAATGAATACTGAGGATTAACAGTTGTACTGTGCAGCATGTACAGTATGTATCCCCCTTTTTATAGTCCGTAATGTACCTGTGTTGCCAGAGGTGGGTTCAATGATGGTGTCCCCTGGTTTGAGCAGGCCAGCTCTCTCAGCATCCTCCACCATCCGCAAGGCAATCCTGTCCTTCACACTTCCTCCAGCGTTGAAGTACTCACACTTGGCCACTGAACACAGAATATTTCATGTGGGAGGTCAGTCATTTCATGTCACTTATTGTTAACACAGACAATTACATTGGAGGCCATGTCATGTCACTAAACAGTAAACACAGACAGTCACGTCACCAAACACACGGGAGGTCATTTCATGTCACCAAGCACATTGTAGGTGGCTATAGTATGTATAAGTTATCTATGTAGACAAACGAAAGATGTCACAATATTTTGTGGTACATGGAATGCCATGTTGTAGCAGCATTTTGTTGCTGCCAACGTAGATGTGCATTAGTGCATATCCTTGTGAACTATTATGTAAATGTTATCCGCCACATCTAAAATACCTGTACCGTTATCATTCATTTAATCAAAGAGCATCATCACTGCCAAGAGAGGTAATCCAATTAAGTTAAACTCCCTTGATAGGATGATCCTCAAAATAAGAATTCTCTGTACAATTAATTCAATCTACTTTAGAGCACCGGTCAGTACAGTTAAGGTTGCCCAAGCCAATGGGTATTAAAAGAACAACTGAGCAGACATGAGCCGATTTTGAGAATTAAAGATCATTTAAAGAACTGCCAGAACGTTCTCTCACACACGCACACACACACGCAAGCCTTAGTTTACACTCTCCCAAACAAAATGATGAATTACGTAAGAATAATGTACAACAGCACAATATGACCCCCAAATGGGCACAAATTCTTGAAAAGATACAAATGTGAACTAGACAGACTAAAAAGACTAATCTCAGTCACATGAAAACCATAGAAGTATGGATACAAGGTCCTTTGTTTCATTAAGCCATGGGAACAAACCAGAGATTGACTTTCAACAATTACAGGGTTTCACAATGGCATTCTTTTGAAAGAAGCTTAAATTATGGCTATGACAGGGTTCCTCTTGAGTGAACCCTGCAACCTCATGGAGCCGGTACGTACAGTAGTATAAAAGTATACATACGGTCTAGAACACTATAATTCAGCTGTCTCTATGACTCAAACAACTTTCCAAGTGCTGGAAAGAGCATAGCTGATATGTTGATGATGTATATGGAAAAATCACACCTGACATAATAACAGAGTTACCATGTTGCAGCTTTCCGTGCTTGGACACCTAGACACGTACCAGTGTTGTTTTTGGCAGCAAATTTTGATTTTAGTTTTAGTCATAGTCTTTTGAATAGTTTTCCTTTAGTTTTAGTCACCAGGAATGTCTTAGTGTTTAGTCTAGTTTTAGTCGACTAAATATCATACGATTTTAGTCGACCAAATCTACGGCTGATTTAGTCGACTAAAATGTATTTTGTCTGGCCTTGATGCCATCGTAATGACTGATTTTTCATTTGCTGAAAATAGCCAATCTACAAGCTCACACTGCGACACGTTGTGAGCTTGTAGATTGGCTATTTTCAGCGTGCAACCAAGTGTAAAATGACTTATAATGGATCTCTTGTCCACTAGTCCATCCCTAACATTTTAGTCTAGTTTTTATATATCAATATATTTAGTCTCAGTTTTAGTCATCATAGCTGAGTTTTGATGCATAGCTCTGTCTACCGAGCAATCTTCGTTCCTACTCTCACCTATGGTCATGATGTGTGGGTCATGACCGAAAGAATAAGGTCACGAATACAAGCGGCTGAAATGAGTTTTCTTCGACGGGTGGCTGGCATCTCCCTTAGAGATAGGGTGAGAAGTTCAGTCACACGAGAGAGACTCTGAGTAGAACCGCTGCTCCTTCGCCTGGAAAGGAGCCAGCTGAGGTGGTTCGGGCATCTGGTTAGGATGCCACTCGGGCGCCTCCCTAGGGAGGTCCTCGACGCATGTCCCACTGGGAGGAGACCCCGGGGCAGACCAAGGCGCAGTTGGAGGAAATACATCGACTCTCTGGCCTTGGAAAGTCTCGGAATCCCCCAGGAGGAAGTCACTAATGTTGCTCGGGAGAGGGAAGTCTGGAGCTCTCTGGTGGAGCTGTTGCCCCCGCGACCCGACTACGGATAAGCGGTTGAAGATGGATGGATGGATGGATAGCTGAGTTTTCATTTAGTTTCCGTCAGTGAAAATAAAAGGTAATTGACGAACCTTTTTCGTCTTTCGTTTTAGTCGACGAAATCAACACTGACGCGTACACATAGGGACAGTGACATATAGGGGGACACAGAGCTGCGTAACGGAGCAGAGGCAGCGCTCAAAAAAGGGGGGTAAAACACTCAACCTGTCAACGTCACTGATAAGGGTCTGATACAACACTGGCTCATGAGAACATGACACACCATGTTCTGTATGTAAACTGATTCACTGCAGCCCCCTGGCTCGCTCTCTCTCTTGCAAGTTGCAATACCCCTTGGCTTCAGCCTGGAGTCACCATTTTCCATGACACCACGACCCCCCCCCCACACACACACACACACACACACACACACACACACACACACACCCTCTTTTTCATATTCATCTCCTCCAGGTCACTGCCTCAGACAAACCCCCTACAGTCACAGACTGTTGACGTGACGGCCACAGGAGAAGGCTATGTGATACTTCAATGTTCCCGTTGTTGAAACAAGAGAAGGAGGATTGTACCAAAAGAGTTCTTGGTGCAAGAAAACAGCATTGTCCTACCTCACCTATAAGCCTCACCTAAGCAGTTCCTCCATTTGAAAGCCTAACATTTTATCCACATGCCGGCATGCTACATTCCTTAAAAGTTATTGCAGTCTCAAACCCAATCCCAGCTCAATCACGACCAAATTCCCTCATTTTCTTGTTTCAGTGAAGAGAAAAACAGTCGAGTAAAAGTTTACCCTCAAGCCTAATTCATGAACAGATTATGATCGTGAAGTGGTGCCCAAGTAGATTTTAGTGTTGATCTATCTATACAATTTACATTGGTAGGTGTGTGGGTCACATGATATCCATTGGCTGAGGCACACTGTGCGGTTGCCAGCTGGTTCTCCAACATATGTAAATAACAGACATGTGGCTAGGAAAGTTATTTCAGGAACCCATCTTGTGGAAATGAAACAGAGCCTGAATCAGCATTAACTTAAGCCAACAAGGGCTAATTTCAAATCTTAACAAGCCAAGCTTAACAGTACAATGCAATTCCACTTTCATTGGATAACAAGAATGCTTGAAATAATTATTTCTCAGCCATGAGCCATTTCCGAACATTCTCATGTGTTGTGTTTTGTTTTTGTATTACTCACAAAGCTCACACTTGAGTCCAAAGGCTTTGTTGATCTTATTCATGCGGACCAGTGGCGTGTCTCCAATCCTCCTGAGGACGTTGGGAAGGATACCGGGAGCTTTGGTGCTGTGAGAACACATTTTTTAAAAGAACGTTGAAACATGAGTCGGAAAATTCCGAATCCTGGCTGAACTCTGAAGAAGACAAATCATCTGTCAAAACAGCTATACACTTTTTCTTCATACAATGCAGCATTTTCCTGGCATCTACTCGATGATCCCCCAATAAGAGGAAGGGTTGTGCCTCTCTCAAGGGTTATTTTA
Organism: Protomyctophum parallelum; assembly: GCF_964188405.1. Classification (NCBI taxonomy): domain Eukaryota; kingdom Metazoa; phylum Chordata; class Actinopteri; order Myctophiformes; family Myctophidae; genus Protomyctophum; species Protomyctophum parallelum. The sequence goes on from NC_139707.1 coordinate 37,497,275, forward strand.
ATTTACGCTGCACCTCTAGTTGCTTTGATAACAGCACTAATGTTCTCCCAAATACCATGATCAAGCACAGTTGGCTGCCGTGGGACTTACTGATTATATTATACAAGTACTTTATTGATTTCATGGAACCAGTAGGGTAGAAATGTTGTCCAAATAGAGAGTATGCACATGCATGATTTTCCCAGGACACGCCCCCCTCATCTAGACTGAGTGGCAAAACATTGAGCAGCATGGAGTGTTGGAGTTTGGAAGGGCTCTTTGGAAATCACTCAACAGTCTGGCGTACCACCCGTTTCTAAATGTCACAATGCAGGAGGCAGCAAAATGTGTAATTGAAAATAAGCACTTCCAAACTCTGACACATGCAGGGCATTTCTTGACAGAAAGTAGCTCATAACGTTTCTTAGCCCTAGAACGGCTCTTGTTGTTACATACAGTATGTACAGTATTTCACATACAGAGCCATAGAACACGCTCCTTGATTTGTGGTAGAACGTTAACATGTGCGGCATAAATGTGATAAATGCTCCGTTTGTACTCACCCATTAAATTATTCCAAAGACGTGGAGTGAAAAATGGTCCTCTAGTTTTATATCCATGTGAAAGTTCTGGCACAAAACGCGTATTTAGTGAATTATCTCACAAATTGACAGGTGCTCTTGACTCAAACTACGATGTAAAACTACGCAACAGAGACAACGTGCTTTACCAGCAGTGGTGGAAAGTAAGGCTACATAAGTAGGCTACACAAGTAACATTTCGAGGTACTTTTACTTTACTGGAGAAAAGAGGCAAATATTGGTGGGAGCAAATGTCAGCACACCTGGCACCTGTCAATTTGTGATGACGTCTTTGGTAAACGACAGGAAGTATCTAAAATCGGTTCATCGATATTTACGTGCCCCCCCCTCGCCGGAGAGAAAGGCGTCCGTGTGCATCTCTTGAAAAAGTGGAGATAATTCACTAAATACGCGTTTTGTGCCAGAACTTTCACATGGATATAAAACTAGAGGACCATTTTTCACTCCACGTCTTTGGAATAATTTAATGGGTGAGTACAAACGGAGCATTTATCACATTTATGCCGCACATGTTAACGTTCTACCACAAATCAAGGAGCGTGTTCTATGGCTCTGTATGTGAAATACTGTACATACTGTATGTAACAACAAGAGCCGTTCTAGGGCTAAACGTTTCTATGGTGGATTTTTATGAAACAAAAACTCGTACAGCTGCAATGTTGGCGAGTTTAACATTGTTTATTGCAATCAGACAGGACTTTTCTGTTTGGATGAATGGGCTGTCAAGGCCAGAAAGCAGTTTTTTGACACTCAGTGGGTGTTCCCGCATAACAAATGTTGAACACTTTAAGGTTCATCTTGTTTCTAAGTGACTCACCGTACTGACTGGGTATGAGGTGACTCAGAATTGGGCATGCCTAGTCGCCACGTGCACCTGCTAGGCAAGTCAGGGCGGATCCACACCCTACCGTCGGTGGCCACGTCTACCTTCTCCATCACATCCTCATTCACGACGTGGGACGATCCGTTGCCGTTTCTAACCCTGGAGCCATCTTTGTCCCCAAACAACTTCAAGGTTTTTGCATCTCCGTTCGTGTGGGTCTCGGCGAACGGCTTTGTCCCTGCATTAATGATGGCCATGCCATTGTCCATGGCATCTCCACTGAGGTGAAGTTGTGCATTGCGAAGTTTAGCTGCATGAGGGCAGATGGAAGGAATGGGACCCACATCTGTGCTGGAAGGAACGGACGGCATGTCTCACCTGTAAGGAGAAAAGAGTGACTACGTTTAGTGACTGCGTCACCACACCTTGGGTGCTTTTTTTTAGGGCCTCTATCCCCCTCCTAGGCCCAGCTTTCCGGGTTTGTGTAAACACAAACCTTGGCTTGTGATTGGCTGATCACCCCATAGGTTGGCTGAGCAAAGTACATATTGAAGAGAAATGTGAAGACGCAAATTGTGATTGGCCAGAATGAGATGATGCATGAGGATAAGAGCGCCCCTCACTTCACACGGGTGAATTTTATTAGAACAATGTGTGCTGCCAAATCATATCACATTTCATTGTGTATATCATATGTGTTCTGTCTGTATCTGTTATAACTCACATCTCCAAATTAAAAAGGCCAGTCTTACTCGTTTAAAAACTACAGAACTTGCTTGCCACTCAAATGAATCGGAGCAAAACTCTTAAGACCACATCGAGAAGGGTCTTCACAACAGTTGGCAAAACAGAATTAAGTATGGGTGAATCCCCTGCTACCTTGATAAACTACTTTTGTTTGGGCTATTTGCAAAGCAGTTGCGATACAGGTGTTCCTTTTGATAATCAGTACAGTACAATATTACCAGATAAGCCACAGAGTCTTTTAGCCTCAAAAGGCTCATATTGGAGCAGAGTATTACATATTAAAATGTATGGTCCACAGGATTTTATCACTAAAAATGTCAGCGAATCAAAACTTTCATCAATAGAATGGCATAGAAAGTATTTCTCAAACAACAAAAGTACAAACCCTTTGCAAAGTTATCTGCGGACAGATCAAAATCTAATAAAATAAACTTTTTCTGCGCCTGCAAGCATGGGAAACCCACTACACTCTCGCATGGTAAGATGCCATGGCTGTTACACAACAGCACACACTGTCTGCATCCATATTATGTCACTGAAACAGCTGGGTTAAATCACACTCAATGCACACACCACTCAATGCACACACACACACACACACACACACGCCCACAAATGTAGTGTACAAACACACACACACACACACACACACACACACACACACGTGCGCACAGTGCACACATGTACACACGTGATGTACACACAACACAAAAAGCCAGAATAAAGAATAAGAAGGCTTTAACTGAATTAGACTAAGCTGACTTTTTTTTCCCTATACAAATAATTCATTGAAATTTCAAGAATTCATTGTAGGAAAAAAAGGAAAAAAGAACAGTTTTTCATATTGTGGTGTGGTGATCTACAGAATAATCTCACTCTAGCTCAACGTTTTTAACTACCTTCTGCCCCAGTCACTCTACACCAAATATCTTCGCTGAAAAACAGACGATCTACAAGCTCACACCGCGACTTGTGAGCTTGTATGACTTGTGAGCTTGCCGTGGTTAACTACGTGAACTATGAATAGATGTTCTTCGTAACTAGCGCTCCTATAAGGACCCTGGTGTTATGGCCCTGCAACCTGAACCCTGCTTCTCAGCCCACAGGATGATGGCACTGAGAGCACACTGGGCTGGAGGTGTGTCTGTCCATGATCAGCTGCAACACACACCCCCAGAGCATGAGTGCTGAGTGAGTGTGTATAATAACACTGTGCAGAAAATAATACTGCATCTGATCTGACTGAGACAGCAAAAGAGATTCAAGTGCTCTCACGTCGCCAACATTGGGGTAAAATAGGGAAAGGTTGATACTCTTTCGGGTTTATTAACCACTTTAATCATGCAGGCCCCATTTTGGGCCTATTGTTGAAGATGTGAAGATGAAAAGAAAATATTCAAAACAATTCAGAAAATGTACAAAAAAAAATAGCAATCACAACGAGAGTGCGACAAATTGTGAGCTTGTAGATCTGCTTTTTTTGACAGGGCATAAGTGGTTAAGTTGCACAATAAATGCCCCCTAAATTACCCCCTCCCAGTGAGCTGTGGCGTTCCACAAGGAAGCATACTAGGGCCTTTACTGTTCCTAATATATGTATGACATCAGCTTGTGACTGCAACTTGTTCCTGTTCGCAGATGACTCAGCACTGCATGCTGGTCTCGGACAGGAACAAACTGCAGGTTGAAAAGGCCCTCAGCTCTGAACTTGGTAGAATCTGCACCTGGCTCGCTGATAACAAACTATCTTTACACCTGGGAAAAACTGAATCCATTCTCTTTGGATCAAATAGTAATCTCAGCAAGGCAGATGGCTTCTTGGTTAGAGTGGGTGACAATATTATCACACGAAAAGATGAAATTACCTACCTACTTAGGTTCCATCCTGGAGGATAATCTTTCCAGTGATAAAATGGCCACCAACGTAATCAAAAAGGTCAACCAAAGAACAAGATTCCTATACAGGATCTCCTCCGTGGTCAACAAAAACACCTTGAAGACCCTAACAGGAAACCTTGTACAAGGTTTCTTCGACTATGCATGCACCTCCTGGTACCACAGCACCTCAAAGGCCCTTAAAACATAAACAAGACTTCCCAAAACAAACTGGTCAGGCTACTACTTGGCCTCACTCCCCGAACCCACCTCACCCCTGCCCACTTTGACAGGCTGGAATGGCTTAGGGTTGACAACAGAGTACAGCATCTTGCAATGGGTCTGGTCCACAAGATTCGATACACCACCAAGACACCCATGTACGTCCAGAGTCCAGACCCACAACACCAGAGGGAGGGAGTTCAACAAACCATGTGCAACCCAGATTCGGCACAAACAACTGACTAAATTATTTTCGCTCCTATGCCACCAAAATGTGGAACGCCCTACCAACAGTCAATAAGACTTGACTCCTTCAAAACTGCTCTCAAAGGGAACCTCGTAATTTGAAACTGGCCCCCGTAAAATCTGAATCCCCCCACCCCTTTTCCCCTCACTGCCGGATCTAGAGATAAAGGGCCCCTGGACCACCAACATGCAAAGCCCCCCCCCCCCCCCCCCCTTGTTTTTGGAGACCTCCCTCTGGAATCCTTATGGATAAACTGAGGGTTTAAACCCTTAACAGTAACATATGATGGTTTAGGACAGGGGACAGGGGTTTTCAACAGGTCGTCCGTGGAGGTATTGCATGTGCTCCCTGACCATGCATTTAGTAATGTAGGATTTGGATTTGTTTTAATTTTCTTTCTACTAGTTGAGAAACAGTGAACTGAATGACCTGGTGACATTGATGACCGACCATGCAGTCATTTACTGACAAGTGGGAGGTCAAGACATTTCACAGGAAGGGAGTTAAAATCTCAAGTGGGAGAAGTTCACCGGAATGTCTGGATGAGTCATTATTATTAGGAAATTATTAGTCAATGGACCATTGGTTGAGAGTTGAGACACATTGGGAAGTTGTATACACATGCAAGTGTTACAAAACCACTAATCTTAGGTCACCTGGTTGATTCTAAGTCAGGGTGGGGGTCCCTCATTCACAATCAGTTGAAAACCACGGGTTTAGGACATTTGAGGTTATTTTATTGATAACATGACATGATAAGCCCATTACTGGCAAAAAGTTCAAAGGTAATAGCTGTTATTAACTTAAGCCAACCTAAGCTTGAGCGACAGCAACACGGCCACGCGGAGGCTGAAGCTCAGGGGCCCATCTAGCTCAGAGGCCCCTGGGCCTGGGCCCCAACAGGCCCGTTGGATAATCCTCCCGTGCTCACTGCATATGTTTTTTCCCCCCTTTTTACCTCCTCTATGATGATTTCCTGTTTTTTGGCTGTTTTGGTGTTATGATGAATTGAACATGGTGGACCCTATTATAAACAAGTGTAATGCTTTATGGCGTGTCCACAGTTAACAGTTTTGTATTGAGTTGTGCTTGAAATGTAGCCTACTGTAATTCTCCAATCTGTTAATAAATACATCAATCAATCAATGCTGTACTCCCCTAACAAATTGAACATCCAGTAAATAAATGGCAAATAGGCCTATGTTTAAATTGTAAATTCTATTCTCTCATTTTATTTATATCATGAAAATTGTGGGACATCATCATATGAAAATGGGGTCAAAGAATACTTTTTGATGTAACTTCATATACTTGTGGAACATGGCCATGAAATGATCATGTTGGCCTTAAACCTAATTTACCTAGGCTAATCCCTTTTAGTTACAACAGTCTGGTAGGAACTGTGTGTGAACAGACTGTGGTGTGAACCCGATGACTCTGAGACCACACTTTGATTTAGCTCTGATCCAGAAACGCATTAGAGCTATGGACCAGAGCTAACTTTCATTATAGGCCTAAGTCAGGAGGACGATAGCCAACCTCTCAGAAACCATACCAGTGCCTTGAGCATTCTTTATTTGTTAAACTTATATTAATATGTTAAGCTATAAGGTATAATACAAGTGTCATCTCTATACAAAAGAAAGACAAATAAAAACACATATTCTGAATCAACATATTCAAATGCAGACCAGATACCTATGAACCCACACATTCACTGTCTGGGTTTCCGAGTCTACTGAAGTCAGAATAACATATTCGATTATGTATTATTAGCCCATTTAAAATTGGATTCTTACTGGCAACTATTTGTGATTCAGTGATAGTCATTTTATTGAGAAAACTATTGGCTTATAGTGTACGTTGTGTCGTTCTTATGTTAGAGGTGGCTAATTAAAACCATAAACTCTGAATCAACAAAGAAGATGAAAATTATATATAGGAGATTCAGATGCACATCCTTATTTGCAAGCAGACTATTCAGTTGCAGATTTGCTGTAAAGTACAATTATACATTTATATAGTACTGCAGTCTACATAGTAATTGTAAAAGATGATGCAATAGCCGTATATACCGACACTATCTGGCTGGTCAGGATGCTATGACGGAGGAGCATTGTTTCATCATACAAGGTTATTGTCACACAGTTGTCACGCCGGTTGATGTTTCTGGTTACAGTAGTGTGTTAGTAGACAATCGTAATGTATTCTATGGACAGAAAAAACTACTAAAAACTAGATTATCCAAGAAACCATGGTTGTTTTGCGCAGCTTTGAGCTAATCCTGGATGATGGAGAGCATGTGGCGACTCACACCATGAAATCACCTACCGGCAAATCGGTTTAACATACAGGGCTAGCTTTGAGCTTCAAATCATTCAGTTTTACAAATAAAAATAATATCTACTGCACTCACCGTTTTGTCAGTCAAGCTAAAGGCAACTGGATGCGGTTAACCTTTCGTGTAGCCAAGAGAAACTAAATGAGTCAGACTACTCGTCAGTTCACATCACCTAAATGTTTTAAAGGGAGAAAACGCTAGCCAACCTGATTGGAGGATTCTTTTCTTTGGTGTTCAGAGTCATTGGCTGTGGTGGGGGAGGCTGAATACATTTACCCTCCAATCACAGCTTAGATATCTGTCGGGCCCCCGCCTTGGTCCAGTAGGATGGGCTTACAGGCCAGGGCCAATTTACATTCCAAGATATTAGAGCTCAGAGCTGGCGCACAGCCAAAGAGCAGTGCCAGTAACACTGACGTGATTACCAATTCAAGTGTATTACCGGCATTGTATGATACAATTTGTATAAATATTCTGTTGATAGGCAACAGTATGACTTTTATCAAATTTGATCCCAGCCAGCCAACACGAACGAAACCAAACACATTTTATAGTTTATGGTAATCATTGCCAGATGTTGCTCCAACATGTGATCTCGCTTGAGTTTTATTACTATACAATCATCATAGTCAGACCCAGAAGGGTCTGGCAAACTTAACCTAAAAAAATATTTGTCATAGAACCAGTAGTGTCAAACTAGCCACAATGTTTCTTCAAAAACACCGACAAAAAAAAATAATCACACGGCTATCTCGATGGTGACATTTCTCAAAAAACGGAATGTGTAGCAAAACAAACGAATAAGCAACTTTGCTACCATCAAAATACTGGAGAGCAGAGCTCAGTGATATCACTATGTAAATAAATAAATGATTGCAAAATGATTGCTGCTAAATCAACTAGAAAGGAGAAATTATTTAAAACGGAACCATCAAAAACTATGCTGTCAGAATGAGGAAAAAGAGGAGTCATATTCAATACAAATCTTTTAAATTTAATGAGACATTATTTATCACAAAAAAAAATCATTGATAAAAGAAAAACAAGTTTGTCACATTTTGGTCATTCATGACACCTTTCCATTACATTAGGCTGGAGTTGAACTGGGAGAACAGAATAAAAACTGAGGCGGTTGAATACAGGGGTAGATGTAAAAAGGTGTGAGGAGGGCTTTTGGCCTCATCTCCAGTTAGAACCTTCCGGAACGCTCCCTGTCTCTTGAGCGGCGTCTCTCGCGGTCACGGCCACCACCTCCTCCACCTCCACCACCACCACCACCACCACCACCACCACCACCTCCTCCTCCTCCCCTTTCACCTCCTCCTCCCCTTTCTCCTCCACCTCCTCTCTCTCCTCCAGCTCTAGGCTTCTCCCTTGAGCGGGAACGCCTCTCTCTGGAACGAGACCGAGACCTACCGGCGTGTCTGCTGTGAAGGAGAAGAAAAGGAGTGTTATGAAACAGCTTTAAAAATGTTTTGTGCACCAAGAATTGGTTTCAGAAATTCGATTTTTTTTCTGTACCCCTTCCTCCTGCGTCCATAGAGGTCTCTCCTAAGTTCACGGGAGATGGGTTTCAGATGCATGAAGTTACAGAAGCCACCACGGGTGCACTCTCTGTGGAGAAAGAGCATCGCAGTTTAAGGGCATGAGGGAAAAAAAGCAGGAAAACATCAATGTCACAGAAGAATCTTAGGCTATGTTCATACAGAGTAGCCTCAGAAACCCAGACGATTTTATTTCCAGGGAGAAAAAAAAAAAGTCTGGGGCTGAGTCCACTTCAATTCAGCATACAGTAGGGCAAACCTACCAAACCTGCCGATTTCTGATCGCCTGCACCTTTGTTAAATTGACGCAGACACCTCTCTGTCGCTCAAATAATTAGTCTCATGTCCTATGCCATAGAAAGCATAGTGACTGACAAATCCAATATTTGTACTATTGGACTCAGATTGGCTTATCAAGTCTGAACAGAAAAAAATCATTCCTGTGTGAAGTGAGCGGTGCAACTATACATTTGTTATAGTTACTATACTGTAGTAGTCTGTATACTGTATTGTAGTGCACTGTGCTCTCTACTGTAGCGTACCACTTTAGGTGGTGCAGCTTTCCATGCTTGGACATACATACAGACACAGGGACAGACATACATAGCTCTGTAATGGAGCCGAGGCACCGCTCCAAAAATTGAACAAATGGGAGTGATTTGTGGTAAAGATGTCTCAATATGGACACTGAAAAGTTCAAGTGCACAAAGATTCTATACTGCAGTACTGACCCCATTTCATACTGGCGACAACAGGCTTCTCTGAAGTCTGTGACTGGGGACAGTTCAGCATGGACGGCTTGTGCATTGAACCACCGGTTATTTAGGTCCATCACTGCCTTCTCAGCATCCTCCTCACGACGGAACTGTAAAAAAAAAAGTGTAAGCGGCAATGGCATATCTCTGCTGTCGGGAGGAAACCTCTTAACTCCAAAATCTTCATTTTTCAGCAAATGGAAAAACTAATATTAAATTTTTCAGAAATTGAAGACCTTATATTTTTTGAAACAAAGCAATACTGCCTCATCAAAGTTGGTATTGTGACTTTGTATATTATCAGATACTTGCATGTGTCATTATATTATCACCACTTTACCCGAATACAGCTCAAGCGGAGTTAGGTGGTTCTCTGTCAAGACAGTTCTTATCAGACAGAAAAACCTCTTAACTCCACTGACACCGGATCTCCAAGTTTGATTATCACACACACACACAGATACTAAAAGAGGGTGTGTGTGTCTGTCTGTCTCTCTCACTCTCATGTACGCAATTTGAGGATCAAATGGAGTTAAGGTTCTTTCAGAAGCGCTTTGATACTTTCCATTGGTTCAATATGTTCATAACACACAGACATAAAGGGTGTTCAAGTAGCATTGATTTATGAAGAAAGAAAACCCTTCAAAAATGGAGTTATGAGGTTTCCACCTGACAGCAACAATATCAGTGTTCAATGCAGAAAATCATGGCAGCGGTAAATGCGTGTGTACGTGCATCAAATGCACATACACAAAACCAACCTTCACATACACGTTCCCGACCAGGTGGTCTCCGAGGTTATCGCACACGTTCATTTCCTCCACCTCTCCATATTTTTCTTCCATTTCTGTGAAGACCTCCTAGAGCAGCAGATAAGGGAGAGAATGCAAAATAGATGACATAACAGTGACGTGTATAAATACATTTATGAATTTAGTGGAGCAGTCCATCTGACATGATCCTAATAGGTCTGATCTTCAAAATTTGAATGACCTTTTGTTAACTTAACATTTAACAAATGTCCCTCCTCCACCTTGGTAGCCACAGAAATGTCTGCTTTTGCATGTGATGTGACAGACAAGACAGTGCACTTTTCATTTTATTCCTCATACAAAGATGCCATTGCCTGGCCCTGTATCTCAAGTGGTCAAATAAATATTTGATTAAGGAATATAATATGCCTTTTGTATTCTTTCTGCATATAAGCACAATGTAGATTTTCATATTAGACATTGAGGGAAATTAAGATTCTCAGATTTAAAAGGAAAAAAGAGAAAGAAACGCAGTTTATCAACTTATCAGGCAGACGATGCAGTCTAACATTCATTGTAATAATTCCAATAATTATGCAGGAAGGAACAAGTGACTCATCGCATCCAACAGACACTGACACTCCTGTCCTGTATTACAACCAGAAATTCTATAGTTCAGTATTGAAGATCTGGTGCACAAAAAAGTTAATATTTAAAGTTATTTTACTTTACTTGCATCTAGGACCGCATCCCAACTAACATTCTAAAAATAAAAAGGTGTGCTTATCTGCTGTTTCCAACCACTCTGCAGACTGGAAATCTCCCATCAATCTTTAAAAATAGCCGTTTTATGACTGCACTTGAAAACAAAAACTAAATTATGGACTCTACTACACGCAATAGACAAAAAAAAAAAAAAAAAAAAAAAAAGCGTTGGGAATCTGGCAGGGGAACCCATTGCAAACTCACTTCCTGTAGCACTCCATTCAGTATTTAAGTCCGACGTCATTTTGTAGTGCTACGTTACGTCCAGGTCCCACCAGCTCCCGTCCGCACTCATTGTAAATTGAATTTCTAAACGCGTGAATCTTTTTACAGTGACGTTATTTTTCAGAAAGGAAGCCATTGAGGGTTAAAATGGGTCTTAATGCTTCCAACTCGAGTGGAATTATTAATGTTTTGTACAAGTGTCCATGACAACAAAAATATATGATGTGGAGACAATAAAGACTATTATTATCATTATTATTGAAGGTGGCAACAGTCCATTTGATCGGTAAAATATTTCTGGGGTATATTTAGAATGTGTGCAGGCTTGAGTATGTTGAATCTAGTTTGCATTATGAGGATTTATTTGACACAATAAAATAAAATGGCGATAGTATTCCATGTGGGACAGACGGCCTGTCACTGTCAGATTCGGGAGAGCAGCGCAGCTTTGTTGTTGCGAGGAAAGCGGTAAAATTAGACTTTCGTGGTTGTTTTCGTCTCGGATTTAGTCCGACGGAGCGTCACAGTATAACTCCATGGGGACACAAAAGCGACACAAAAGTAGGACCCGGAAGTATCTCAGGAGGGGGCGCTCACGTCTAGGGTTGGGATTCGGAACCGGGTCCATTTCAGACCCGGTTCCGACATTGCGGATCCGGAGCCGGTTCCATCGTTTTTTTATTAACGGTTCCCCAAACGGTTCTCATCAGTCGTCATTTAGCTCCGCTGTGTCTGTGCAATGTGCATGCATGCAAGCAGAGCCTGAGGTGACGTCACCCCACCTAAAGGAGTGTGTGGGGTCGGGGAGGATACGCCCACTGTTCTGTGCATTCAGCGACCGCTCACCGCCACGGAGCGAGTGATGTCGAAGAGATCTCCAAAGTGTGGTTAACAGAGAGGGAAATGACTCTGAGGCTGAGCACGCAAAGTGGAATAAATGTTATGCTATAGTTCCCTGCAAAGGTTGTTGCAACTTGTACCAGTTGCACGTCCACATTGATGAAACAACTCAAAATCAATACGCCTACACGAGTCCACAACTCACGAGAATAATCTAGGCAAATCGCGTTTGAGAGCCATGCGGAAAGCTCACACTCCCCGCAGCTCCACCACAGCCGGCGGGGGATGAGGATGATGCAAGGCTGGTTCACTTTCCCCAGGCTAGTAACGTAATAGAAAATAAAAACTACTATGTCTACAGAGCTTTTCATTAGGTGTATTGTACAACTGTTAATGGTGTTAATTTAGAACGCCAATGTCTCGACGTCTTTCTGTCTGATATTTTATGAATCATGCCAAATCAATTTTCTGCACTTATTTTTTACAACTTATAAGCAACTCAACTGCTTTTGATTTGGCTTTAAATGAATCGCGTGACTGTTGAGAGCCCAGCGTTTAGGTGCATATACCTCCATAGATTGATTAGCCTACTTTATAAACAGTTTGCAGAAAAAAGCACAGGAACGTAGCCTACAGTTCAATACAAGGTCTGCTAAAAGGATTTTTTTATTCCAAGAAAGCACTATTTGTTTCCATTAGGGTAAGGGGTCCTTCATATTAAATTAATCTGAACATTAAAGACAACATTTGTCACCACAACAATATCATTATTGCAATGTGTACTGTATTTAATATACAGCAAATTGCAATATATAGAGTAAAAATGATATTGTTGTGGTGGCTAGCTGGTGGTGGTGGTGGTGAAGTTTAAATAATAGTGCCACCTCATACTTGTAAAGTGCATTTTCAATAATTTCATTAATTAATTTGTTTTTATTATGTACTTGGTTAGGTTAGGTATAATATAAGCATCATTTATGTCAGAAAAAAAGGGGAAAAAATAATATTAGGATCCGTTAAGGGAACCGTTAGGAACCGGAACCGTTAAGAGGGATCCGGGAAGGATCCGGAACCGTTAAAATCCTAACGAATCCCAACCCTACTCACGTCACAGCTAAAATACTGAATAGTAGGCAAGCACTCACCTCAAAGAACTCATCATAGTGCTCCTGCATCTCCACATCACTGACAGCACCTAGTGGCAATAGTAGAGAATTACACACTAACATTAGTTAATAAAAATCCATCTTCTGAAATGATGCATTTATTTTATTTGCATAGTACAACTACCAAAACATTTGGAATGTAAACTTGTGATTAGACTGAACCTTTAAAAAGGCAGTATCCATCTTCTTCTATCACCGACTACTTGATTTCATATTTATAGCCCTCACACAATACCCGGAAGCTTTGGTAAATGTTCAACTCAGTCTCAGTGCTAGAATTTCAGGAAGTAATATTAATATCTGGAGTGTCTCCAAGCCAATAAAGAGAAGTACAGTATTACCCAACATGAAATGGTAAATGGTGCATGTATATAGCACCTTTATATAAGGCTCTTTACAGAGATTGTGCATTACATTCACCCATTCACACACCGATGCCGGAGGAAACCATGCAAGGCACCAACCTGCACATCGGGAGCAATTAGGGGTTCAGTGTCTTGCTCAAGGACACTTCGACACCAACTCTGTGGGAACCCGGGGTTTGAACAGGGAACCTTGTGATTCCCATCCAGTCACTCTACCCCTGAGCCACTGCCACCCCATTACACTTTTCTCTGTGGGTGGGTGTAGGAACATTACATTCAGTATCACAAAATCGTCAAGTATTGGCAGGTGATCCTATGTGAACACATTCAGATCTCCAGAAGGTAATTGTCAAATAAAGAGAAAGGTAGGCGCATGAAAAGTGTGTTTTTGAGACCCAAATGTGTGCAAAACTTACAGTTCAAACCATCAGCTGACTGGGCACTGTTTTGAGGGTTACGGTAAATGTTCAAGAGGGCAATTGTCTGAAATACAAAAAATTTACATTAGTGAGATTTGGTTTTAATTTGACATAAAAAGGCAAAGACTCAAAAATTGTCTCCATAAAGGCCCCAAAAAATTACATAAGATAAAAAATATATATCATCATCCACTGCACTGGTCCAGGCTGCTGCAAATCAGAAAGCACAAGTGAAAATCTCAGAATGTTAAATATATATACCGAAGTATATATATATATACACACATTTCCTCTCAGTCAGGGAGATGGATTGCTGAGGTAGAGAGCAACTTACATCTACCATCAGCTCAGTACTTACCACATGACTCAGTTACCCAAGCCATGGTACTCATACAGAGTTGGCAGTGCCCGGGATCAAACCTTGACCGAGCTACCCGGACACATTTAGCATTTGAGAGAAAAAAAATCTTAAATCTTAAAATGTTAATGTACTGTATGATTTAATATGCAAGTTATTAACATCCACTCTGAGATTTTCAACTGAGAAAGACAACATTACCATTGTATGGTACAAAACAAAAACACCCTTCAGGCAAAATATTACAGAGAGGTAGTACTTACTATTTACACAAATTAGTCTACATACAAATTATCATTTACTAGAGCGCTGCGCGTTGGAGTCTCTACAGCAGTGACCGTTGCGCACTGGCCTACTCTGAACGATGGCCCAACCAGATATTGTCTGTGTCCCTTTTATGCCCATATATGGAGTTGCTTCAGGCATGCGCAAAAATGGAGTCTACTACGCAGACGTAAGAATGATGTAAGAACAGGCCAGCTCCATATATGGACCCTGGGCATGGGCCCTGGCCAGAGCCCGGGCAGAGTTATTTTGGGGCCCGTTCTGGACAACCGTGGGTCGGACCGACTCGACACCAGGCACTGCAATCCCTGTGGTGGTGTGGAACGCGCGTGTCGAATTTGTTCGGTTGGGGGGGGACCGGTTCTCGAGTTACGTGGATTACTACAGTACACACAGACTTGGTGCATTTATAGATAGATGTCAACAGATGAGCGGTTTGATAGTTATTTTGTATGTTGCTAAAGTACACAAAATTCCATATTTAAAACCTCTTCAGCACCTTTGTCTGAGGTGCTTGCTAGAACAGCGAGATGTGTTTACATACGTTTTGTTTTTAATTGAGGAACACCGCACCGGCACACCCTAACTTTTTTTTGGGAGAGGGGAAGGAGCAAAAATGTTGGCGTATTTTTTTTTTCCTGCCAGCCTGCACCTGGGCATCAATCACTAGTATAAGTATTCCCCGCTTTAGCACCCCCTGCTACCAGTACTGAGACCAACCCTCCAGAGCAATGCATCCGCTATTAGATGCAGAACTTTAAAAAAAAGCAACGGGATTCAGCGGGATTCAGCTAGAATGAAAACCTGGAGGGCTGAGAGAGGACTGGAGCAGAGGCACTTACAGTGGGAGCCGTCGGCCGTCTGTTCACTGTTTTGGGGGTTACGGTAGATGTTTTGTATCAAGATGGTCTGCAGAGGGAAAAATAAAGATATAAATTTATAAAAAATAAATGTATTATCTTCCCCCAGAACTACAATTGCAGACTTGGAGGATTAAAGTTTATCATCCAGGACCTAGAGGAACCTGGTAGTGATGGGAATGGAGGAGGGCGGTCTCTGACCCATACGACCTTAGGAAGAGGATGGGGATACTTCTTGGACCTAGAAGCTGGTAGTAAGTTGGGGCTGAAAATTCCTGGACTTAAAACTTTGAAAGAAGAAAATGACACCAAAAAGATGTAGAGGTTGCCAGTACTTGACCGTCTTTGTAGTTCATTCCACTTCTGGGACGATTATGTCTTATGCCTGAATCCAGGTTTGCACACTCGAAGATGAGCAGGACAAAATATGAAAATATCTACCAAAGATTCTCCCAACATTTGGTTACCTGAATGATACCAGACACCCTATATAAAAACCAAAAAGTCTACGCTAAGGTGTTTGAAGACCAGCAGACAACTTGGAAAACACAAAGGAAACATCAATTTTAAAGTATTAGTGAGTGTGTGTGTGCGTGAGAGAAATACACTATATAATATACAACCCCTCTGTGAAACTAAGTTCTATCGATTAGAGCCAGACCGATAAACAGTTGGCCAATATTGGCTCATGGATGGCAGACATTAAGCGCTTGACCTAGTTTGACAGAGCAACTTTTGTCGTAGTTTGACTTTTAACTTTTATTACTCACACTTTAAGTTTGCTTATTCTGTATTATAGTTACACAGCTCAAACTGCATACCTTTGTCACAACCAAAATTGAGGGACCCATGCTAAAAGTGAGCATGCAAATATCAGATATTGATGAAATTGTTTTACAACCAAAATTGGTATTGCAAACAAAACTTCATCTCTTTACATGCTATAGTAACAATTTAGTATAGCCGACAGCAAATAGTGCTTACTTACTTACAGTAAGTACACTTGCAAAGCTTAGCAAAGAAATGCTAACAAAAATAGTATCTTACTTTGATGTATTATAATCATTACACTTAATTACTACACCAGCTAGCTGTAAGCATCTCTTACATTAGCAACTTCTTGATTATCACATTGAAAGTTATTAAAATTAACAACTTCAAGAGACCTGGAAAAAAGTTTTAGATTGCACGATGCCCACATGGAAGGCGAGTGTCCTTAAATTAAAAGTTAAAATGTTAGGCAACATTAGAAAAGTCCATTTACATGTTAAAAGATGGAGAGAAATGCATTATGGAAAATATAAAACTTTAAAATATCATTAAAGATAACCTGCTCAAGTGCTCATAAAAACGTATAAAGCAGAATAATTAACACAAAGTACTAAATAGTGTAAGTATGGCTATATTACATTATTAGTTTGCACTACATTTCAGGACTAGTATCCTCAACTTACCTGGCTGAAAGTGGGCTTGTTGTGCAATCTCGAGCAGCGGTCGCCATGTCGACAGGCACCAATTTTAAAATAAAAGGAGCAGTTCACCCTTTAGAATAACAAGACAATAATGAAAATGGTGAGGTACAGAAATTAATGTTCTTCTGGTAATAATGTACGATTCTCTAAATGTAGATTACTAGATTCCGATTCATTTCAAGGTCTTTAGGACCTCAACAACTTGAGGCGGTTAGTGGCTAGTTGTCTTCATTCATTCGATTGTCCCAAGAAAAAAACGTGCCTGCTAATTCCCACAATTATGTTTGATAGTGGTAAT
The DNA here is from genome assembly GCF_964188405.1 of Protomyctophum parallelum. NCBI lineage: Eukaryota > Metazoa > Chordata > Actinopteri > Myctophiformes > Myctophidae > Protomyctophum > Protomyctophum parallelum. Next base: position 37,514,215 of record NC_139707.1, read on the forward strand.
TTCACCTAGGCATATTGTACTAAATATACTTAAGTCTATTTAATTTACTTTTTAACACAGTTGTGAAGCAATACTACCAAAGAAAGTAAACACATGCATGAATTTGAATTAAGAGGTTATACGTTGCGTTAGCATTAGCGAGCAGTAGCATCAGCTACTTAGCATCAGTCTCTGAATGCTAGTCTTAACTTTAATCCAACCAGCCAGTTCTTGCATTATGATTATCCATGATAAGATACGTCCCAGATGAGAAACAAAGTATGAACGGCAGAAGAAAAGCATACGATAGTAAAGTTATAACTCGAATTTACTCACTTATCCTTTTCAGTGCCGAAAATGGACGCCAAGTATTCCGCCATCTTGGATGGATGGTGCTACAACAATGGGCGCTCTTCCGGCTTGATATTTTCAGAGTAAGAGGTGTTTACGCATGGTAAAGGTTCCCAAAGTGTGGTCCGGGCGGGGACTCCTTGAGGGAGTTCCAGGGGGTCCCCAGCTAAATGGACCCTATTTGGTTCTATTTGTACACTCAGAGTTAAATTAACTTTGATTTGATTTTACAATATACATTGGGGTCCCAGAGATAGAAATGGGGGCCGTATAGCCTAATTCAGGTCAAACAGGGGGTTCTTTGAAAATGTAACTGCTAGTGCCGTAAAAATCTTCTATTATGGGGGTCCTTGGCATATATTTTCTAATGGGGGTCCGCAGGCTAATGAGTGTCAGTTTGTGGGTCTTTGACATGAAATAGTTTGAGAATCACTTTTATGCTGTGAATGTTGATTGATTGATTGCTTTATTAGACTGGCCTCGAAACTGGCCTCTGTAAAATCTGAATCCCCCCCCCCCACCCCATTTCCCCTCTGTATATGTATCTTTTCCCTTTTTGCTTCCTATATGATGAATTCCTGTTCTGTTCTTTAGCTACATAGAAGTGTCTATTTGTATGTCTCTAAATGTTTTGATGAATTGAACAATGTGGACCCTGTTGTAAACAAGTGTAATGCTTAATTGGGTCGTCCACTCACAGTTAACAGTCTTTGTATTGAGTTTGTGCTTAAAATGTACTGTAAATTCTACAAACTGTTAATAAATATTTCAATCAATCAAAAAAGACATAAAGTAAACAGCACAAGGTACAGTCAGACAGTTGCCCTAAAAGGATAACACAAAAAGTCCTGGGGATGTTTCCATTGCGGTACTCTGTATTCAATTCTTCAACATATATAAATAACACCAAAATACAGTATCAACAATGTAAAACATTGCATTGTTGTATAGGTAAACTACTATATGTAATCAGGGATATATGGAATTAGAACATAATTCCATTGTGAGTGTGAATTCAAATGAGCTTTATTGGCATGAGAAAACAACATGTTAGAAAAGATACATATATGAGAGATTTAATAACCATGTTGGCCCCTACTTGAACTTGTGTGTACTATGTGAATTGAGGGAATAGACTCAATAGAGGAAAACTGAATTGACTGTGTATCACTGTTGATCTGTTCATAGCTTCCCACTCTGCAAGCTCTGTAAACATTCAAAACAAAGCCGGTCATAGTCCATACTATAAAGGCAATTCTATAATGCATTCAAACTAAAACAAAGGGCCACAAAATCTGACAGGTTTATAAAAGTTTATTTTGTTTTTCTATTTCCAATAATTAACCAACAAACTTAACAAAACCCCATGTCGACATTTCAGTAATACAGAAAATAAAATAAAATTTGACAGCATTGATTTGACACATAATTCTGTCTGGGTTCAAGTCTCCTCCCCCTCCTCCCGTGTGATGATGATGACCAAACTTGCATGAATAATACGTTGGACTGGCCTGGCTAACTGGGGCTGTTTGTTTCCCTAAAAAAACTGGAATATATGATAAGATACATTTTCGGTGCATTGTTATCTGAGAAGGTATGACAGTTTGCAAAGCTTCAGTGATTCAATTGTACATAAATAAATCCAGGAGAGAGTGTACTAGGTTCAGAGACGCACTCTCTTCCCGCTCTGCTGCTGTAGAGAATCCAGCCAACCCACAATCTGCTGGAAGAGGCCGCCTACCGAACAACATTAGCCACAAACGAGGCTAAGCTAGCGCTGACTGCCTGCTACAGACAGGGATCTTTCCCGTCGTCTTGTAAAAAAAAAAAAAAGACACCCGTCTTGAGGTTTCAACTGAATATCCGAGCTAATCTAGGTAGTTTGTGAACTTGGCTAACATTAAAGAAGTTGTCCTTGTTTGAGATCTCAATCAGCTCCAGTGGGGGAGAGAGAGGTAGGTAGCTGCTGCCCGCCGCGTCCCTGGACAACAACAACAGGTCGTATGACTGTACGGTTTCGAAATGCATGCGACAAAATGTCGCGTTTCTTTAATCCTTCTCGATGCAGTTACGATTCACGATGCTTTTCCCCCGTCGTTGTAGTAGTGCCAAAACGAACCCACGGCCATGAGCTCTGCATTTACAGTGACAACGTGCCTGGTATTTCGTCGCGCCCGCTCTCGGAAGTCTTAATAACGCTGTAAACCTAGCCAGGATTTCCGGCTCCTTTCCATTTGCCCTATGCTGTTTTGTTTCCGTTTATTCCATTTCCGTTTCAAAAAAGTTTTCTACATTCAAAGTTGGCCTGTGTTTTTGTTCGAATCTACATAAATGTACGGCGCGATGTGCTTGAACGATGATTTTAAGTGTTGTTTGGTACACCGGGGAGCGACGGACGGCCGTGCGGGCGACGGGCGTGTGGTCTCGGCTCCTACAAAAGTGGAGCTCCGTGTCTCGGCGTGGTGTAGGACCAGACAACAACCGAGCGACACGTGTAATGTGTCCAACTATTATAGCAACATATTTCTATATTTCCAACTACATGGAGGTTGTTAAGACTCCCCTGCTTATAGTTTTTTGTACAATAATGGCCTAGCATTTGGCCTTTCGACGTGAGTGAAGCCTCGCCCTCGAGTTGGCTAACGTTAGCACTTAAAGCACACTGTAAACTGTCCCAGACGGCCAATGATGAGTCGAGGCTGAAGCGGCCCTTCCATTTCAAACTGCTTTGTACTACATTGTTATTACACAATAACATACAGCAATCCAAACTATTCTCGAATGCTTTGTAGTAGCATCACATGTGAAAAAAATTATATATATATATATATATATATATTGATTTGATTGATTGAGATATTTATTATACAGTTTGCAGAATTACAGTACATTTCAAGCACAACTCAATACAAAGACTTAACTGTAAGTGCCGTGGATGACCCAATAAAGCATTACACTTGTTTACAAGAGGCTCCACCTTGTTCAATTCATTAAAAAAAAATATTATCAGGACAGCATTATCATTTATATGCAGTCTATCACATATTATTTTATTACCTTTTTAATTGATACCCAGATGATATTTATTGATATCAATCTGTTTTTGCAAATTAGTTCCCTGTAATCCACAGCATCATTATTGGCCACAATGGTCTGGTGGATGAAGGTGTATTTTAAAATGTGTTATGGCATTGCCAAAAAATTAGCATTTCCACTGAATTGGCACCGGGTAAAAAATGGTTTACAAAAATCGTGGGATAAAAAATTAAGAGGAAATAGCATTTCCTAATGTAACAAAGTTGATCCTGTGTAGTGGAATTGATAGAAGGCAGAGTATGTTTGTTTTTATTTCAAGTGCCTTTCATGTGTTAAATGTTTACCGGTACTTGTTTCAACCTTTGCTGTTTTGGGTTCAGTTTAGTCCGTTATGATTATTGAATGATTTGAATGAATGAAATATTTAACATTCTCACCTTTCTACAACAGCTTGCCTCTTGGGCACCTAAAAGAAAATGTCTAAAAGCGAGACCGAAGAGATGATAGAGATTGAGATTGATGGCCAGGATAAACAGGAGTGCCTGGAGGAAGGGTGAGCATTATGAAATTAGAATATGCATAGTCCATACTCCATACAGGATTCCCATTATTTGAAATAAACCTTTTCCCCTCTAAATATATGCATTCCTTCTGTTATTTCCCATGTAGTGTTGAAGAACATACTATCACTGCTGCAGATTTGATCCAGCAAGATATTGACATCAATGAGCCAATCGGCAACTTGAAGAAGCTCCTAGAGCCCCGTATCCAGGTGTCACTTGATGCATACGAGATCTGCCTACAAGACATACAGGTAGCAAAAAAATGCAGAACGGAATATCTGCCATAAAACAGTTTTCCCTTTGTGTAACTAAAGTTTTAAACTGATTTTTATTTTCAAAGAAAGATTTTCTTGTGTTATGGATGATTTAAAAGAATGCAAATATCACCTCTCATTCACCTCTTCCTATCTTTTTTTTAGTTGCATCCTGATCACAGCCTCTTTGATCAGGGAGTGAAGACTGATGGCACCGTGCAACTCAGCCTGCAAATCATAACCAAACCAGGTATAGATTTGCTTAAGTACCATAACATATGGTAGTTTTCTTTCTTTATCTAATAGTGACAAAAGGAAACATGCAAGCTTTAAAAAAAAATATATATATATATATATAAAACCACTCCCTATATTCTTGCCCAGGCGAGGAGAAGTTGAACATCCTGGAAATTGTGAAGCCAGTGGAGACGGTGGAGGTGGTGATCGATCCGGATGCGGCGGGCGAGGATGGGACTTTGATGGAGGAGGGACAGCTCATCGCCGTGGAGCGCTCTGCCCTGAATGACGACACCTCGGAACAGGTCACCCGCTGGGCTGCGGCCCTAGAAGGCTACCGCAAGGAGCAGGTCCGCCTGGGAATACCATATGGTAAGGAACCCTCGCAGGAATATTGCACCGTAAAATCCTCAGTGTTCATTTATCCATTTGAAACTCTTGAGAGTGTACTAACATTTATACACTCAGGGTTAAATGAACACTCAGGATTTTGACTGTGTATACAGTGATAAGTATACCACAATGAGAGATAAAGATCTGCTCTGAGTGTGAATTTGTGTTTTTTATCCATTCTTCAGACCCAGTTCTGTGGTCAGCTGACCAGGTGATCCACTGGGCTGTGTGGGTCATGAAGGAGTTTAATATTGACGAGATGGAGGTAGGGGGAATCCACATCCCCGGACGAGACCTCTGCTCATTCAGCCAGGATGAATTCCTTCAAAAAGTACCCAATGGAGAGATACTCTGGAGCCACCTTGAACTGCTACGCAAATGTAAGTCAGAAGGGGTTGGGTTTTTAAAGGGGCCTCAAGAAACCGTGGTGAACTTGGTCAACATGAATTGGATGGGCTTTTGACCTTATCGTTTTGGTCTTTATTTCAGATGTGTTGGCCAGCCAGGACCAGGTTGGACAGGATGGTGCTGTCACCATTGATCAACGTAAGGCCCTTCCCAAAAATGAAATGAGTTGATATGATATGATGATGACACATTTGTGAGGCATTTCATTTTCTGACTTTTATTATTTATTTTGGTCTGTTTCTGAATGTGAAATGGAGCCAGATTAAAACTTAAAACAAATAGCCTAATTCATCATTTTTGACTTGGCTAATTATATGTCAAGGTCAAGTTTATTTGCATGTCCCAAATTGGGACCAAATTGGGCTAGGCTCTAAAAACTCAGTTAAACATACAAAAGACAAGAACAGACAAATACAGAGTACTTATAGTAAACTTGTATTATGAAGATAAAGACATTGCTGTTAAACATTTCTTCTGATTGGAAATTATTTAAATAATTCTGATCCAGAAATGTACAAATTGTTTTGAATGTTAAAATACTATACATTTGCTTTGGTTTTGTCTGTATTGTGGCTCCAGCTGTGCAGATAATCCCAGCCCCAGTGAGTCAACCTAACATAAAGGTGTTGAAGCAGAACCGTGGCCCCAGAACTCCTCGCATCTCAGGTGGTGAGGAGCGCAGCTCACCTGGCAACCGCACAGGTACTCGTAATAAACAAGAACACTTTATACAGAACACTCTATACAGTGCAATATACATACACTGTGTGTGTAAGAGAGAATGTCATTCTGGCATAAATATTAAACGTTCCAACTTTTGCATAGTATGTGTACAGTGTATATAATGTGTGCATATGTGTGCCGTCTAAGTACAATATGGTGTCATTTTGTTGAGGGTGTGTGAGGGGTGTCATGTACAATTGTGTGTATATAGCTGCCTCTGTATGTACTGTAGTAGGCAAATAGTTGGATATTTAATTTTACTGGATATTTTTGCCATTTAGCATGCTACCACAAACTGCTGTTTTCAGGGAATCTAGGAATATAATACATAGTACATTTTAGAAAAAAAACCAAAAACACTATACAACTATACTTCAAAATGTTCTTTATAAAAGGTATAATTTTGCCTGAGACAGGCAATAACTCAACGCTCACAGTTTGTAAAAAGTAAAAGCCCATGTACGTGAGGTACATACTGCATGCTAAATAATGCAAATGTTTCAGCAAAGTGATGCCATGAAGTAGATATTTCTCATATTAATACTAGATGTATTTCACCGTTACTAGGTAACAACGGTCAAATTCAGCTATGGCAGTTTCTGCTGGAGCTGCTGACCGACAAGGATTCAAGAGACTGCATCTCCTGGGTGGGCGAGGAAGGGGAGTTCAAACTCAACCAGCCAGAGCTTGTGGCTCAGAAATGGGGCCAGCGTAAGAACAAGCCCACTATGAATTACGAGAAACTCAGCAGAGCCCTCAGGTTTGTGTAATATTTGGTCTCCATTTGTTTTTAAAAAATTGGCTTGTAAGTAAAACATTTTGTTTTCTCAAACAATCTTTCATATTTTCAATAGAGGGTATGCGCATGACATCATCATCATACCAGGAAGTTATGCAGGAATGCCTACTGAGTGGCAAAAAACTACTTTCTGGCCTTGACAGCCCATACGTCCAAACAGAAAAGTCCTGTTTCATTAGATGAAATGACTTTTAACAACATTAAATTCACTTTGTCACTCACTTTGCCACTCGATTTGCCACTCGGTCTGTCATTCACTATATGCATGCACATACTCTCTAAATACTGTCACTTCTCACATCCATGCGTTTGTTTTGATATACTGTATATAACCTATACAAGTTTTATTTAATAACAAGTATAAACAATGGAGTAATTTAACATGCCTCGTATGTGTGGTAATTCTTGTTATTCCATATTCTTACCTTAGGTATTACTACGATGGAGACATGATCAGCAAGGTACAAGGCAAGCGCTTTGTGTACAAGTTTGTGTGTGACCTGAGGACTCTGATTGGCTACAGTGCTGCGGAGCTCAATACATTAGTGACAGAGTGTGAACAGAAGAAGATGGCTCGGATGCAACTGCATGGGCTCGGAGCGCTCGGTCAGCCCATCACTACAGTGACGCTGTCCACCACCGCAATGGACAAGGACAGTTGAAGGAAGCGGGGCACGGTGCTTCTTTGACTGCTCTGGGCATAGTAGGTTGCCGTCTCCCACTCATCAGCAAATTGGTTGACTCGTTCCTGTAAAGCAATGATCTCTAATCCTTGAGAAGAGTGGATTGACAACTTAGAAAAGTGGGGCTGAGGCAAGTGGAGTGCGCCTATAAGTTGCTTTTTCTGTTCTTTTATTCTTTCTTTTTTTTTTTTTTCTAACCCAAGGAGAGAATCTTGTTCAGGAGAGAATGCATGTGACGTGAGATGTTTTGAGATGAGAAACCTCACTATTGTACGTGTGTCTGGATGTTTGAATGTGAATCGACAACCCAACTTTGAGCTCTGCATCATATGTTCCGTCTGTAGCTTAGCTTTGTTTCCATTGTATATACCGGTACTCCATGTTTTTGATAGCCACATGGGCAATTGTATTTTCATATTTTCCATTCATAGAGGATCTGTTTTTGTATTTTTATTTGGTGTCTTCCCTATATTGTGGACCCTTTTCGTCCACCAGGGGGAATAAAGTGGAGAGCATTTTTCTTAATGACTAGGATTCTATTCATTCAATGTTATAAAGTAGCTTTACTAGCTTTTAAGAGGTGCGTGGGCGCACACACACACACACACACACACACACACACACTTATTTACTTTTCCTCCAATAAATCCCTAGTAATAAAAACTCAACAAGAAAAAGTGCACCTTGGAGCACATGTCTCCACCAGGTCAGGTAGGTTATTGTGGGCCAGCAATGTTTAGAAATCAAAATGGAATATGAAAAATCTGACACATCCGTCTTGATGATATGGCTATAAAGATGTGTATAATTTTGCATGATGTTTGGTCAAAATCTAGGAGTAATATCTAAAAATCAAGCCTCCTGGTGGTGCTATAACGGGACAATGTGAAAAGGTTGGCATTTCTTTGTGGGAATGTGAGTGCAAAGTTTCCCAGCAATTGCACGGCTGCGTTTATGATTTAAACGATTTTATGATTTCATTTAGTTCAAAATGAGCCACTCCAAACTTGGATGCCAATCAGGGTGGACAAATCAGACTGATTTGTGTTGATCACCTGTCTGTGGAGATAATGTGTACTGATTTGCGTGGTTTGGAGGAGTAATATAAAAATCACACCTGTGTGAACTGAGTGGTGCAACCCCCCCCCCCCCCCCCCCTCTCTCTCTCTCTCTCATTAGGCAGTTTCTGGCACAACAGTGCCCCTACTGGTACTCAGTCATATACTGGTGCTCATTAACATCACATAGGTGGGTGAACCAACACATAGGTTAACACGGACATTGCTGACATTGGAGTGGTTGCACCACTCAAAGAAATGTATTTTGCAAAAATGGCCTCCTGATGGCGTTATAACAGGCTGAGGTGAAAATTTTTGGGTTAGAGGTTTGGCCATCCAGGGAGTTTGCAGTTTCACATAAATTTAGATTGGGCCAACCGTTCCGGAGATTAGCCGTTTACGGGCAGACAGGGTGCACAACATAGTCTCGGCTTGGCGGAGATAAAGTACAGAGCCAGATGGTTATATGTACATTCAAAATTTTATTCATGGGATAGTGAGTGTCGAAACCTTTTCTCACGTCTAAGCAAATGGTTCATTTAGATACTCAGGGAGAAAAGTGACTGGAGAAGAAAAAGAAATACTAGCCTCCAAAGGTACCCAGAACGAGAATCCACACAAAATTTAAACATTCACCTGATTAAGAGCTTCAGTTAGTGTCTTGTGTATGTACATGTAAGTGGAAAGGGGGTGTGAAGGTGATGAGTGAAGTGCATGGGTCATCATTGCACAATATGCATGTCACATTCATGTTTATTGGAGGCGGTCGGTATCTGGCCATTTTGGGGAGAAGGAAATGGCTCGTCTCAATATACTGCTCAGATATGTGCTTCCAAACTTTAGAGAAGCCATTCATTTGGTGGTGATGCTTTACTTAACCCTACATGATGTCTAAATACTGGCATACAAGTAACATTAGTGTTAGCCTCCATTTTAACACAAAAGGCCTGAGACTTGAAAAGAGACAACAAATACTAGGCAAGCAAGGGATATCCACCACAGACAGACACTGTACATGTATAAACAACCTAAGAAATATAGAAAAATAGAATGTGTTTGTGCAACATGGAGAAGGGAATGTGAGACATAGTAATGTATTGAGTGTAAAAGGGAAGGGCCAAGGCAGAGAATGTTGGTTTGACACATTATAATCTCTAAGCTAAGACATAAGTCCCATCTCCTAATCAAATTCTTCACTGCCTACAGGGTGCTGCACTGCACAGTGCTGCTGACGCAGCTAAAACAGACGAGATGGGTTGGGGGGGAATGGGGGATCATTCAGAATATTCGGAGCAAGATCGAGGAGAACAGAAAACGAATGAGAGCTGGAGAGTTAAGAGTTTGATATTGAAAATGAGCTATTTGCATCTGGAATGTATGTATGATCCAAATATTTACAGGCAAGGAGTGGAATGTTGATTCTGGAATGATTGGAGGAAGAACGCAATGGCAATGTCATAAAAAAACAACAAAAACTGAGAAATGGAACATCTTCAGACTTTCTAAATGAAATTTGGAGTGCATAGAACGCAAACAGTAACACAACTGACTTCCTTTCGGACACTATCACACTTCATAATATTATATTACATATAGATAAGAGCATTCTGCCCATGCAGCGAACACAGAGTGAGTCATGGAGACAAACTTAAAGAGCAAAGAGATTCAGTTAAAGCACGTCTCTGTGTGACAACAAAGCAGACCAGATTCTAAATACTCTTTTTCTTTTTTCCTTCTTCATATCACAAGATCACAAAGAAGACACTAGAAATGTACAATCCTGCTAAAACGTCTAGTACAATGAGGACCAGTCTCACAGGTGGAGCCGAGGACCTCAATGTACAGAATACTGTATCTGTCATCAATATTGCCATGCACTACATGTACTTACAGCTAATCTCTGTCTTAAATTCAATACATTACACAAATTAAAAATAAAAGAAAACAAAACATTCAATATTTTTCAACTTTTACATATTCTGATGATGTGTAGATATACTGTATGCAATTTTTTCCCTGTCTTTCTCCTTTTTTTGAAAAAAACTAAACCTGTAACGCTTGGGGTATCTTAATCCTGCAGAGAGACGCTCAGAGAGCCCCTCCTCCCATCGCCAGCTCTAAAGAGCTCGTTATGTCACCAAACACAGCACAGCTGTCATCTGAGGGAACGGGAATGCGTGGGAGAGGGACAGAGCTGGACCAATGAGCGAGTAAGGGAATATTGAAATAGTGGCGCTTTGCAGGATTTTGTGGTTTACCTTTGATGTTTGAGTGCAGAACTGTAGGGGGGTGTCTGAACTCTCGATAAATGACTTGATATAAATAGTAGATATGGTGTTGGCTTCTCTGTACAAACACTATGGCATATCTTCTTTGATTGGCTAAAATGTGCGGGTGAAACAGGGTGCCCTTGTCTGACCAAATTGCCGATGTATGGATGTTGAAGTGCTGCTCTTTTAAGAAGGCGTTCCATTTAAGTTCCATGCCGTTTCGTTTAAACAAATCCACCAAGTTAACCATGCCTTCCAACAGGATGAAAAGCAATAAACGGGTAAGAAGTGAGCTGGAAGGGGAAATGGCAGGGAACCAGGATGAAACAGCGTCAACAAGCAGGATAGTAACACGGGAGTAAGCCAAAAAGAAAAATGATTATGAGCAGCTTCTTAGTTCTGTATCTGCTCAAAGAATTTGTAGGTGGGGTTCTCATAGCCGTTCTGCTGCATCTTGTTCAGATGGCGCTCCTCCGGTGTCACTGCAGCATCCACCTACCCAAACACAAAACATTACGGTTAGCAAAACAGAAACTACCATATTTCCTGTAGCCCTTGTACTACAAAGAGTCATGGAAAGGAATAGAATAGTGTTAATTCAAGCATCTGTTCACAATCTTCAAAAGTAGTATATATGGTCTCACACACACACTTCCCCCAAGTTTAGATGTGCTCTCCTTTACCTCAATGACTCCATGGTGGATGGAGGTGTACTGCTTCTTCCTCAACATCACCAGGGTGATGACGATGACGGTCGCAATGACCACTCCTCCGACCATCAGTCCGATGATGGCGCCCTTGTTGGACCCTACGTCCTCTGCGAAGAACACCTGTGAATAAAAACGAAAAAAAATAAAATAAACCTTCAGTCAAACTAGACACTGGCACATGAAAGCTCAAATGAAAGTGATTCTGTTCCACTTCAGCGAGGCCAAGGTTAAGGTGAAGTAATGACATTTAAATAGAACAAATGATAGGAGGTGAAGTACTAACATTTAAATAGAACAACTGATGGGTTTTCATACCAGTTTTTGATGGTGAACTTCATAGCCGGCACTTATTCTCTCCTCTGTGTCCATCCGCACTTTTGGCATCTCCTCTGGCTTAAGAGCAGATACTGAACACACAGTCATTTGGGAGAATATAGAGAAAATATATGGTCAAAAGTTAAACACACAGTGTCAGACGCACAGCACTATAGAGGTTAAGATGTATGAGAACTAAAACACTAATGGTGTTTTAGCATGCATAGTTGATATGCAATCAATGACATAAATGCAGCAGTGTATTTGTGCCCCTCTAAACAGCCCGAAACGCAGTGATGGGCAAGCTACTTGGAAAATGTAGTAAGCTACACTACCAGTTACTCTCTATTAAATATAGCTCAACTACAACAAAGCTATCCCCAGATAATTGTAGCAAGCTACACTATAAGCTACATGGCAAAAGTAGCTAGCTACATGGACACTACTTTTTTTTTTAATATTTTTTATCAACTTAATGATCAAGTTTCCACCGAACAAATAGCCTATAGGCAGGCAAAAATGCTGAGTTTGATTTTTTATTAAAAAACAAACAGGAAACAAGCCCTCTGTCTGGCTTTTGGTGTCAACTTTTTCACATTTACTTGTATTAATGTACCTTGCGGTGTCAGGAGCCGGCTGATTCATGTGTTCAGTGTTGGGAAAGTTCTTTTTTTTATTAACTATAGTTCAGTTCACAGTTAATTTTTTTTAAAGGAACTAATTCAGTTCATAATTCAACGTTTTGAACTAAAGTTCATGGTTCCAAAAAATTAACGATTTTAGTTGTTATTTTATTTTAATTATTATTGCCACAGCCTAGCCATTTGCACACCAGCTGAGAGACATAATTTAGACTAGAGAATGCTAGTCTCTCAAGACAGACTGTTGCCTCGATAGGCACTGTTTTACTGAATATTTGAGGATGGGATACTCAGAGAATGCTGACAGGCACTTAAATGAGATGTTAATGTCCTGTAGGTAGACTTAGAAATAAAACTAGTGTTGACTAATCAATACAAGTGGCTCTTATTTTGATGGGGCAGTTTCTGCACAAGAAGTCCGTTTGACTTGTAAACAAGCTACGATGAATGAGCTGTCAAAGTACTATAGTCACTAAACCACGTTAGCGATAAAATTTACAATATGAAAACTTTCACTTAGACAATAATGTAGGTTACACACGCTGGAATTAAACATGGAACCTGCAGGCAGCATTAGGTGAGTAATTAATTGTGTTGTGCTAGAGATAAAAGGACAGCTGCTGCGTGGGATCCTCTAGCTGCTTAACAACATAACTGTGTCAGACTCTTCTTATCTAAACCAACCAATCATGTTTTTTTTTCCAGGGATTTTTTTCCCCCACAAAACTTTATTTAACAGTCAATTTGTAACGTATAGCTTTTGTTGAAAGCTACATCACTACTTGGGTCTAAAAATAGCTACACTACAAAAAACGCTACTTGGTTCAAAAGGAGTGAAGCTACCATCAAGCTACTGATAAATGTAGTTAAGCTATGTAGCTTCGCTACTTGTAGCTAGCTACTGCCCAACACTGCCGAAACGTCACATCACTTTAAGGGTACATATCTTTTCTTTAAATGGAGCCCATCATTGTGGGAGTGTTTGTTTATTTTTCACTGGGATACCATCCCCATTATGTAAAAAGAAGAAGTTATATACATTTCTCTTTAATAAGAGATACCGGTAAATGTTTAATCGCTTACTTAAACATAAATTTGTAAATATTAAGATAAACAAATGTGATATAGCTTACATTGGTGATTAATAATGAACAAATTACCTATTTAATAGTTTAAACGAGGGGGGTGGCCTTGGGGCCCAAATTTGTGGACCCCAGCGACATGGCATACCGTATATGTTTTATATACACAGATTTACAAATAAAAGACCCAAATTATGTTGAGGTTACTTCCTCCTTTTCCTGGCAGTGGCGTGCGACCGTGCGCATACAGGAATTAATTACTGGCTAGACCTCGTATCCCAGTCATACAATGACATTTATGTCATTTGTTTGTTCTGGTTCTTAAGTTATTTTTTGCTCAGCACCTGCTCGACACAGGGCAGGTGCCTGTGTTGGGCAGCTGCTCAGGTGCCTCTTTTCCTCTAAACAAACAGCCTAAACTACAAAACTGTGCATATTCACAGCCATATCAGACAAACTACCAGAAAATAGACCACACGTCACATACACACCAGGTCGTGTGGGGAGGCCTCTGTCTGGTACTGGACGAGCATCAACAGGCTCCACTGCAGCAAATGACACAGGCAAAACAGTCAGAAAGTGTCAATGTAAAACAAACATTTTGGAGGATAAAAGAATCATGTATACCTAATATTCATTGTTATTTAAAATCCCAGATGACAACAACCTCTGAATTACTTAAAGACCATATAAAGCAGTAATAATACTCAGTACTGTACAATGTGTTAATAACCAACCAGCCATATTTGAATGATTATCATAGGCTTTAAAATTGTGGAGAAAAAAAACAAGCAGTATTCTCTGATCTCCCTGCTCTGAATGCTGGGGGGAAGTTAACTGAAGCTTTGATGTCGATTTGGTTTGTGTGTGGTAATGTCGTATGCAGTTCAGTACAATCAAGGCTCAAAGTATAAAAACGAAGATGGTTTCCAATATTTATTATTTTTGACGCTGCTGGATCGCCGCTTGCTCCGATGGTGAAGGGTGCGTTATATTATACAGAGGTATTATTTGGTCGGAGCTGAAATCATAGTTCAATGATGCATTGCAGTAATGATTGGAATACTGTAGCTACAATTTAGGCATTTAGCAGGCATCTTAATCCAGAACGATTTACAAGAACACACATGGTAATACATCAAATACATACAAGAACACATGGTAATACATCAAATACATACAAGAACACACATGGTAATACATCAAATACATACAAGAACACACATGGTAATACATCAAATACATGAAAAAGTAGGGATATTGTGTGAAAATGTAACCAGATGACCCTTCCAGGTCCATTTGGTTACAGTCTCTCAGGGCCCTATTTTGCATGACATTTCTTTTATTTAGATTTCTTTCACAATAGTGAAAATAGCCGATCTAAATGTAGACATGTTAAAATGCGATGTGCAAAATAGGTAACCTGACTCCGCCAGATTGCGGCAGTATTGAGTTCACCAGTTCCCTCCTCCTGCCTGCATCTGGGCTCTCTCAAGCGGGAAACGATGAACCGAAAGCAGCGGGACAACAATCGGATATCTCCATAATAATCCCTTCTGGCAGAATGCAAATGTTGACCAGCAGGGGGAGTGGTTTTACAAAATAGGCTACAAAATAGGGCCCTCTGAGCTAAATGAACACCCATCTATTATTGAGTGTATGTGTGTTTTACCGTGGTTCTCTGTGTTGGGCTGGTTGAAGCTCTCTGGGTGGATAAAGCCCAGTCGGTCAAGGTCAAAGCCAGGCTCCATCGGAGCAGAGCTGTAGGTCTGATCTGGCATCAGGGCGTCGTTACCATAACTCACTCTGCTGTCCGCCTGGAACGACCACACATATTACTTTGTGTACGTGTAGACAATGTTAATTAAACCCCGTTGACCGCAGTCCCCCAGGGGTCTATAGCAGGCACCCAACCTTCTTTATCTCTATACTAAAGCCCAAACCACACCAATGATTCACCACGCAACTCCTTGCAACATGCAACTTCTTGCAACCGTTATCCCCAATGGCAGGTGCAAGGAGTTGCATTGGTGTGGATGACCTTAAAACAGTTTTGTTGCAAGGAGTTGCAACTGGTGTGGTTTGGGCTTAGGAAATGGCCGAGCTACAAGCTCACAACGCGTCACGTTGTGAGTGTGCCACGTGCAACTCACGTTGTGAGTGTGTGAGGTTGTACTGTATATCTGCCGTTTTTGAACAGAGAACAGAGCAAACATGTACATAAACATTCAGATTTCAAATATAAAGTACTCACCACGTGGGCCACGGGTGTTAGAAATATGCTGGCACAGCAATTATCATTGCTGCATTCCATGTTGTTTAATAAAAAGCGGCTACTTTTCTCAAACAGGGTTTGTTCGGAAAACTCACAGTTGCACACCGGGAGCGCACTCGCCTATTAGTCTGTATTGGCAGTGCGGTCAGCGTGCCTATATCGAACACACCCAGTGCCACACTCCTCCCAACCGATAGGGGCACGTAGTTGAAAGCCAATGGCAAAAAAACAGCTCGGATAAAAATGCTTTTTACTAAACGCGGAATGCAGCAATGCTAATTGCTGTACCAGCAAACACCCGTAGCCCACGTGGTGAGTACTTTATATTTGAAATCTGAGTGTTTATGTACACACGTTTGCTCTGTAAATGTAGCGATCGTGTAAAACTGGCGGAAGTTAAGCCATGGCGCTCGTGAAGTACGAGCGTCATGTGAACCATGGCTACCCCAGAATAGGGATGCTTCAGCGGTGTGGTTCCATTTTCAGAGGTGGGGGAGCGCACCTATGTATAATGCATGTGCAAGCTCATGTCCACAATATGAAAACAGTGTGATAGTGCGGGCATCTTTGCAAATATAAAATCATTACATTGGCATACATACATTTTGAATAGCATTAGATTGTCAGTACAATCATTAAATATACGATGATAACAGTAACAGTGTGTGTGTGTGTGTGTGTGTGTGTGTGTGTGTGTGTGTGTGTGTGTGTGTGTGTGTGTGTGTGTGTGTGTGTGTGTGTGTGTGTGTGTGTGTGTGTGTGTGTGTGTGTGTGTGTGTGAAACTTGCAACTGCTGCTAATAAGAAAGAATTGCCGAATAGATTAATTATTTGACCGGATGAATTGCAACACTCACTTTAACTATTGTATGAAAAGCTCACCAGATGGGGAAGTTATTCCTCTGGGTAAAGAGGAATAACTGTGGGATTCTGTGGTTGATTTAATATTTTCTTCTAGGGCACAGTTACATCTTGAGATGACTGTGTGCGTGTGTAGTTCCTTCTATTTCGTGTAATTCATCAATGTGAGGTGCAAGTGAGCACATGCTCGTGCTGTATGCTTCTCTCTCCTGTGTTACCTTGACAGAGAGTTGGTGCTATTTATGTCTCAAGAGAGAGATAGAGAGAGAGAGAGAGAGAGAGAGAGAGAGCAGTTTGTATGAGAGGAGAGAGAGTGTGTGCATGTGCATGATGTGAGTGGGTGCAACTCAACTCACCCTCCCATCGCTCTGCAGGGAGGAGACTTGCTGAGACAGCTCAGACTGAACCCTCTGCATCAGAGCAGCTAGAGTGAGAGAGAGAGAGGTAGGGGTAGAATGAAGTTAAGCTGGAAAGGAAAATGCAAGCTTGATGAAGTCCAGATTTACGACACCTCTACCTCTACTTCTACTTACTCGACATTACAGAAAACCTGACAATAGAATACTATACTAGTGCCAGCAAGGCGTATACCACAATTCAAAGTGATTCATTATAGTTTAGGCTTTAGTCCTCCATAAAGTAGCCGAGGTTGGGTTCATGAAGCATTTATGCATTAGATATTAAAGCAGTGCTGTAGTCTAGTTTTTTTTTCAGACGGTATACCATAATTCTTCCCTGCGCGACATGCGCATGTATAGGCTATACCAGTGCCGGCTCCAGGCACAAATCAGCAGGGGGGCATAATCTTTTCCAAAGGGGGCACTGTATTTTTCAACCCCCCCCTATGTATAACAAATGCTCGCCCATTAACACAGTGATGTGTTGAAAAAGATTACAAGTAGGCTACAATTATGCAGCAGCACCAACAACAAACAAACAAACACAATTATATTGCACATTATAATGTATTCTGCATATATTACCTTGTATTTCTATTAACTACAATTAATTTGAGAATGAATTCATAATTTATAATAATCATGAAGAACTTTGTAAATAAAACATATTGAAATATTGGTAGGGTAGGGCATTATTGTGAAAGAAATCTAAATAAAAGAAATGTCATAAGGCATAAGACGCCATGCAAAATAGGTCAATCTGGACTGGAGGGACACGAAGCCCAATCTGGGTGGGCATGGCAACCCAATGCCCCACTGTAGAGCCGCCACTGGGCTATACGCTCACACGTGATCAATGGATGAAATGATTAACAGACGTTCACGGCATACGCTATTTTCAAAACCTTTGTCAAGGCATACTACGTATGTATCGTATAGCGGTAGGCTACTACACCACTGTATTAAAAGATTTCAAACCACAACTCACAGACTTGGTCCTGGATCTCACTGGCAACACCAGGCACCTTGAATAGCAGCCCCAGTGATTGGTTCATCCTCTCATCAATCACACGCAGGTGGGTCAGGACCTGATGACCGGAGAAACAGTATTTAATGAAGATAGAACACAGGCTAAACAAGTAAACAGTTTAAAAAGCAGGTGGCTTGTGCACATCCAGTTCTTTGCTGGTGCTGGACAAAAGGTAGATTCAGAGAAGAAGTAGGCCGCACAGTCTTTTCTCCAACAGTGTTTATTTTGTTAAAACACCATTTAACTCAGGACACAACGTTTCGGCCGTGAGCGGCCTTCATCAGGTGATAGTAGTAGACACTATCACCTGATGAAGACTGTGAGGACTACTTCTTCTCTGTAAACAAGTAAACAGCACTAGATTATTGATTTAGGTGTACCAATTTAAATTGAGATTAATTGGGTTTACCTCTTAGTGCACTCTAAAAGAACACATTTTAAATTAGCTAATTTATGATTAAATAACGGAGTGCAAAACATACTCTCCCCCCATGCCTTCGGCCTGGTGGAGACAATAAATAAGACTTTTTTCAGAGGTGTCTTCCAAGGAGTTGTTCCTGAGTGAGTTTTAAACAAATGGGTTGTTTCCTTTGCCCATTTAGACCTGAGGAGGATTCTACAAAATGTCTTTTAAATCTGAAAAACCTATGCATCTAGCCCAAACATTTAGATTCTCGTAGAGGTTGTTTTTCGATTCTGACGAATCTCTCTACGAGAGTCTAAAAGATAACCCCGCCCCTAACGTCGAAGAAGGAACATTTGTGCCTCAAAATCACTCTTACCTTGTACAAATGCAAAATCTAAACTGCTTTAAATGTTGCCCCACTTGTTTGTGAGGTGTTCGCAATCAGATTAAACACTGCACATGCTTATTTTTCAATAAAAAAGGTATTTTAATCCACTCCGTTTCTGAATCCTCCATTGTAAATGCGGTAAACGGCGCAACAGAATATTGCCCGCGCCCCTAGCGGCCAGGGTTCTCTTGCGCATTTACAATGGAGAGAAAAGCAAGATGGCCGCCAGATTCCGAGACAGAGTTGATTAAAATACCTTTTTTATTGAAAAAAAAGCATGTGCTGTGTTTAATCTGATTGCGAACACCTCACAAACAAGTGGGGCAACATTTAAAGCAGCTTAGATTTTGCATTTGTACAAGGTAAGAGTGATTTTGAGGCACAAACGTTCCTTCTTCGACGTTAGGGGCGGGGTTATCTTTTAGACTCTCGTAGAGAGATTCGCCAGAATCGAAAAAAACCCTCTACGAGAATCTAAATGTTTGGGCTACTATGTATCTATGTCAGTGGTGCTCAACCTTTTTCATGTCAAGAACCCCAGAATTATTAGTTTTTGGCCACGGACCCCCATCTGAAAATATGTTGTTCCAGGGACTCCCTGGAAGCAAAGATTTGAGTTAAAACGCCCTGAAAGAATATATGTATAGCTTGTAGATCTGCTATCTTTCAATAGCTAAAGTATGACATAATGCTTAAAACACCAAAAGGGGTTCCCGCCCAGAATGTGTTAAATGTGGGCCTTTGTGACCTTAAGAGTACCTGGGGTCGGATCTGTGCAGCTTTCTTTGGGTCCACGGTGCGGACATGCTCGTAGTGTTTTAAGGTGTGCTGCCTGTCCTTCTGCTCAGCACGGACGTACTTCTTCAGTAGACTCAACACCTGGCGAGGCTGGTTGTATAGGAGAGGCATATATAAGTTATATCACACTGTATTGCAACCATTTAGTCACTAGTTATATAGCCTCGGAAACCCAGACGTTTTTATTTCCAGGGAGGAAAAAGAAGTATGGGGCCGAGGCCACTTCAATTCAGCATAACAGCGTTAACGTCGCTCACTCTCTGATCGTCTGCACCTTTGTTAAATTGATGCACACACACACACACACACACACACACTCCTCTCTCTAACTGTCGGTCTAATTAATTAGTCTCATGTCACGCAGCTGTGCCTAGTTTCTCCAGGCGGATCCTGCCGGAGCTGCCATAAAAAGCATAGGTGAGTTCCAGTCTATTAGTTATATAACTTCTCAAGGTTTCATCACTGCCACTTAGTATTTGCAGAGTGTTGATCAGAATCATACATTGACGATGATGTATGCTTTTATACAAAACTAATTAGTAATTAGCTTCAGTGAAAAAAAAACAACTCGGCATTCATATCTCCTCTTGTGTGCACTGTGTGCATGTGTGTGTGTGTGTGTGTGTGTGTGTGTGTGTGTGTGTGTGTGTGTGTGTGTGTGTGTGTGTGTGTGTGTGTGTGTGCGCGTACCCGTGGAGGGCTAGCCTGCAGAGCACTGAGGTAATTTTCCAGAGCCAGGCGACGGCGGCTGTTGAGCAAAGCCTCCACCCTCGCCATGTGAGTCTCCACCAGCTGCTGCCGCTCTCCTGCAGCCTCCTGCTCCAGAGCCTCCACCTTCTCCTGGAAGTGCTGCACACACAGCACAATTAAGAACACGTATTTTAGTCATCCGACATGTTTTTTTTTTAGGTGTTCCAAGATCTGCAACACATTTTTCGAAGCGTGACGCACACACACAGCCAACCATAAAATTACTTGTCTTAGTTCTACCGGATTTCTTCTCCAGTAGTCCCCCCCCCCCCCCCCCCCCCCCTAACATTTTTGTCCAGATTTTATTTGTGGACGGAGTTGTCAGTGTATTTACTCATAGTTTGTCTTCGTAGCTCAGTTTTTATTTCGTTTTTATTTAGTCAGTGAAAAATTAGTCAGTGAAAAAAGGTAGTCCTCGAACATTTTTCATCATAGTTTTAGTCAACAAGTGTTAATTTAACACAGTTAAATGAGTTACAGACATGTAAACACATATTCCTTCACACCTCATAATGCATTATACACTGCATAAATAACAAATATGCATAACATACCCATACAAATACGTTAAAATATTTAAACCGAACGGTAATAAGCTAAACACAGGATACATGATAAAATATATTAATTCGAAACCATAGGAAAATGTCCGTGTGTGTGTGTCATCCTACCTGGATGACAGCTTTCTTGTCAGCACGAGGAAGACTCTTGGCCTCCCTCTCCGCCTCTTCCCACTCCCTCATCACCTAGACAGACAGACTCATGTCACGGTGCAATAATACAACCCTCTGCATTCAAAATATATGAGTCAGGCAATATGACTAGGCGCACACACAGGCACACACACACACACACACACACCTGGGACATCCTTTCGTGGTGCTTGGCCTCAAGGCTCTCTTTGGCCTTCTGGAAGTCTGCATGTTCGCTGTCATCTCCAGGAGATTCCAGGTAGCGGTCCACAGCATCAGGTGGGCTGGGAGCAATGGTGGGCACTGGAGGAGGGGACGGAGGAATGGAATGGAATGGAAGACAGGGTAGAGTGTGGTGTAGGAATAAAGAGGACACAAAGGGAGAGAGATGCAGAGGATGATGGGGGAGGGAAAGAGAAGGATTCATGAAAGGGAAAGAAGGCAAAAAAAACATCAGACGGAGTGTGAAACATGCATTACATTGCAACGTATATCAGTCGTTCAAGTTTAGTTCAACACACACTAAGAAATGTTTAAATAAATAAATCAGTGAGAGCGAAAAGATGAACAACGTTAGCTTGTGCTAACATCGTTTGCAGTAAAATATGTGATTAGAAGACTAGACCACCAGATAGTCTGTCACTGTGTGTGTGCGTGTGTGTGTCTCGTTTGTTTTATGTGGGAGAGTAGAGATAAGATGAATACTGCTTCGTCAGGATAAGGGTAAGCGCTGCGTCATCCTCTCCCACTGAGAGAGAGTTGTGCTTAACTGGGCAGAAATTGTCAAAGACTAAAGCAACCAAGACAATGGGAAACAGAGTCTAAATCTATTGCCCTTTACAACATGCACACACACACAAAACTATGCAAAGATTACAACACTCTGCTAGTCAGGACATGTCATTAATAGACAGACAACTGACAGGTATAGTAGTAATTTATGGAGAAATATCAGTTTGTGCTACTGAGCAAGTTAGGGAGTGAAGGTATTTAATTTCTTGAAGAGATAGTATTATTTGAAGAGAAGAGTGAATGAATGAATTGTGTTAAATGTGACAGGTAGAGCATTGTGGCCGTTTTCCACCAGGGACACTGGGGCTTGATGAACTTGAGCTTTGCTTTTGTTTTTTCAGACCATAGATTAATATCGAGGGTTATTTTCTATGCTCATGTCGTAAGACACAACCGAACCTGTTGTTCCAGGGGAGGAGCCGTGAGCCTTTTTCCGTTGTCTGTTTACGTTTCAGATCAAAAAAAAGGCACAGCAGCCAAGTATTAGCTTGTTGAGAAACGAACGCGATAACATCCTGCCCTTTGTTTGCTACTGCTAGTGTGCCATAATGCACCACACACCTATAGCATCGGCCCAAGTGGTTAAGAGCCATCAGACACTCAGAGAAGGAGAGAGTGAAAGAGAGAAGGCATGGGGGGTGCATTGGGAAAGGATGGAGTAAGAGACCCCCAGCCTAGAGAGCCTAGGGATCAGGCCAGTTCAAGGCATCAGAGGGCTTAAAATCCTCATGGCACTTACAGGAACTGCTGCAGACAGACAGGCAGTACTCCTCCGAGTCAAAGTTATTTCTGTTTCCCCCACAGCCCCCAAATAGGAACTGGGCACAGGTACCCTTCTTGGCCATGAAGTACCAACGCTCCAGCATGGCGTGACACGGGCCAGAGTCAGCACGTGCCCAACATACCGCTGAGGTACATACAGACAGCCAGCAAAAAAAACACACACACACACACAAATGAAAACAACAAGAAAACATCTTGAGTACACAATGATGACTTGGAATATCAAGCACACGACGTCTCCCGAGTTCCTTACCTCGAACAACTTCCTCGACCGATTCAGTGGTGGTCGTGGTGGTGGTCGTCATGGCGACATTGGCGTTGCGCTCGTCGCTGTCGCGCTCATCCGTCACGTCGTCTTCATCCTCGTCGTCATCGTCGTCCTCGACGTCTTCGTCGCCGTCTCCGTTCTCGTCCCTGTCAAAGGGCTCCTCCTCTTCATCCTCGTCCTCGTCGTCCTCTGTGGTGGCAGGCTCCGTGTCTGCCTGGCGGGACATGCTATAAGAGACAGTGTTAATTAAAGGCATCCGTGTATGTACAGTTATAGTATGTCATGTTTATTAGAGCCAGATCAATATATTGGTTTGGCTTATATACTGTATATCTTCCGTTATTTTACTTCATGCTGTTGATGTGTCCCCCCCCCCGCCCAACCTCTGTGGCGGTGGGCAGGCACTTTAGCAAAATATCGGTCAAAGCATCTGTAATCGGTGCTAGGACTCTCCAAAATCGGGATTGGCATCGGACCCAGAAATCTGGCGTTGTTGGGACATAAGCAGATGCACCCTTAGTGGAGTCCGTATAGACACAGACGTGAATGACAGTACCTGTTGTCGCCATATTCGTTCTCGGCTCCACCCCACCAGACGTCTGACTCCTCCCCCTCCATTTCCACGCTGTCGGATTCCCGCTCTGCCTCCACCGGACAGCAGACGAACTCCACCCCTCGGAAACGATCGATGCCACACGGCAACAGCATCCCGTAGTCGTGGAGATTCATGGAGCGGTCACCACAGGACTAATAATAATAATAACAGCCGTTAATCATAATGCTGCTACAGCACTCCTCCTAAGCACTGACTCCTCCCGCTCAACTATAAACAGCACGTGAAATGAGAGTAGAGAATGATACATCATAGCGGGCCTTTTGTGGGCTCACACTATTGTGGTAAAACCTCAGTGACTGACAAAAAAAAAGCAATAAAGATGACAACATCGACCATATCGGGTAGGGACTAGAAGGAAGGTGGAGATAAGGAATCATTGAGTAATTTGAGAAAACACAAGAGTCTACAGAGAGGACCAGAAATTGAGTCTCTAAGCAAGGTAGTGCAAGATATACGACTGTCACCTCACCTCTTTGGCTACCGTGTGCCAGTGCAGGTGACTCTCACACTGGTCCATGCGTTCCTGGTGCAGGAACTTGCACTTGTCCGGAACAAGAAGAGCATCGCTGACAAACTCCCCGACTGCAACATCATGGATACGTTTCAGTTCCCCACATAGTAATAGTGATACAGTATTGCAAACAGGCATGCATGCATGCACGCACGCACGCACATGCATTCATATACACCTTGTTAGGAATGCTTACCCAGGCAGCGGTATGGGACCACAATGTGTACAGGACTGCGGTACTGCTTGCGGCCCTTCTTGCTCCAGTTGTGGATGCTGACGGGCTGGTTGGCCTCCACAACGTTCGTTATCTGCAGCTCAGGGTACACCTGGAGAAAAGCTGAGAGCTTGAGTTTTCTGCACAAACGCCAGGTCTTTGCTCTGCACCCCTTACAGCCATTTCCTCTAATATCACACACACACACATGCCAAAATGTTTTAATATCACGTTCCCTCCTTCTGCAACAAATGTTGTTGTATGTTTTTTTCCCCCATTCTTCTATGCCACCTCCTCTGCATAGATTACAGACATCTCCTATCCAATACCCTGCCTCATTTTTCTCTCTCAAGTATCTCGCTCTCCCTCTTTGTCTCTCACCTCTTGGCAGTACTGCAGGATTCCCTCCTTGGTGCCAATGCAGCTTTTGGTGCCTGAGGGATCCGACTCCCATTTGCCGCTCTGCACGTTGACGTGCATGTTGAGCTTCCCACAAAACATAGCCACCTGGGGCTCCGCTAGCAGACCCACAGAGTCATCAGCAGGCACCTGGAGAGACAAGATAGTGGTCAAAAGGGCAGAGGCATGGGAAAAGGCCAGGACGAGTAACGAATGGCACTACTGTCGGTTATTTACAATATTTAGTTACAGTTAAATACAGTATAGTTATACTGTATATAAAACAATGTTCCTTCATTCACATCCCTAGGCATGATACTTCGAGGGTTGTGGCGTTTGAATCACATAGCAATAATGCCACACATTGAGTTGTGCTTCTAAAGCAGTATGAAGCTTCTCTTCATAATAATAATAATAATAATAATGAAACTTTATTTGTATAGCACCTTTCATGACATGAAATGCAGTGCTTTACAGAGCAATTGAGAAAGAAAGAAAAGAAAAGCAAGGCATAAAACATTAAATGTTCTCTCATCTTAGTTTTAGTTAAAACTTTGGCTGCCGCATTTTGGACAAGTTGTAATCTGTCAGTTGTTTTCGTAGGCACTCCAGAAAAAAGTGCATTGCCGTAATCAAGCCGAGAAAAAACAAAGGCGTGGATTAGCGTTTTTGCATCGTCCAATGACAAATAGGCTCTGATTTGTGCAATCTTCTAAGGTGAAAAAAGGCAATCTTGGAGAATCAATAATGACCCCCAAGTTCTTTACTGTACTGTTACTTTCTACAGTCAGGTTGCCAAGTCTGCTTATTATTGATTCTTTCTGCTCACTAGAACCGATTATGAGGAGAACTGAGAAAGTTATCACTCGTCCAGCATTTGATGCTAGACAGACAGGTCAACAACGGGTCTAAAGCACTCTTGTTATATAAGTTATATCCTACCATTACCAAAGACAATTTTACGCACCACGATTTTTGCACAGAGCACCTAGCTTTTAGCATAAATAGTCAATTTAGCCAGAGCCGGGCAAAGCAGTGTGCTCAGCATTCATACTGCAGGGTGTGTGAATGTGTGTCCACCTTTATTAGGCCCATTGTCTCACTGAGTCAATAAGGTGTGAGAGAAATGTCACAAAGAAAGAGGGGAGAGTGAGGAGGTCGTGGCTTAATATAGGATGTTGTTAAGTGTTAGTATTATAACCTATATAAGCTATAGAAATGTGGCTCTGGGCAAATACCTTGTACTCTCTGACAAGGCCACAAAAGAATCATGGGCTTCCTACTACCCAGCTGAACGAACCGCATTCTGGGAGTCTGGGACATTGGTTTTTCCCCTCTTTTTGTTTGCCAATACAATTGGAGGAAGTCTCAGACTAGCTTACCTTCTGGTCCTCCCATTTATCTTCAAAACACTGACAAAAAACACTGACTGCAAGCTAACAAAACACTTGCCACCAAGCCATCTGTTGCCATTTTAGTGGAAGGAGGTGGAAGGAGAAGGGTGAAAGCGTAATGGTACACTTATTGCACGCACCAATGGGGGAGAAAAAAAACAAAAAAGATAGACGGACATACATTTTAACTAAAAAAAAACATCGCATGGATGCACCTGGGACGTATCCGACAGTGATGTATCCTGAGGTCAACGGGGTTTCGGGTCTCTCAACATCATACCCCTCACTCAGGCGACCCAGCCGGGAGTGATCAAGTCCCGACTTACGTCCCAGTAGCTACCCTCAATCAGTCCCACTAGGGAAAAACCAGGGGCACACAATCCGTTGGAACTACTCCAGAACTACTCTGCCAGGGCTGGGAGATACACTTCTGGCACATTTTTTTACAACTAACATTTTAACAGCATTGTCTAGTTTGTTCCACAATACATAAAATTAACCAGAAGTGATTCATGATGGGATGTCGTAAAATGATTTTCTGTAGAAATGAGGCATTTCTCAATTTATCACCCTGTAGTCTATAGACTATGTGATCAATCAATCATATTCATACCATGACGTAGAGTAGCGTAGCATAGGTTGGACCACTTTATGTGTAGAGCATCTCTCTTGAACCTAAAAAGGTTCTAATCATAGCAGTGGCGCAGAAACAAAACTGCAATAGTAAGCAGACTAAGTGCAGGAACTAACACCCTAGTGTGTGGGGATATCGGTTATGCTATTGAAACCTTGTTCTTATGCCATTTGTCACAACATTTTCACTAATTTGGTGATCAAAGCCATTTAAAGCAATGTGACACTGTTTACTTCATTACCACTGTATCCTTTGATCTTAATTCTACTAATTAATACTAATTTATATGTTTTTTATGTTTTACTAATACCAATACTAATTTTACTAATATCTCCAAGAAAAAAAGCTTCCCGTATTTTCACAGAATGTGTAGACCCAAACATATTTCAGTATTGACTCCAGAGTCCATATAAAGTTATTCAATGCTACAAATTATAACAATCCATGTCGCTCTGAGTGTTTGGCCAAGTAGCTACAACCAGATTCTCAGAATTGAAGAGGAGATTGGAGGCAAGGCTCATTTTGCTGGGAAGAATGAGATGTATTTAATTTGATTTTATTGTCTGGGAATGGGATAGTGAGATATGCAGAGGTTTAGCTTGGAATGCACCAGTGTGTTATCTCTGAACATACCACAGTATCTAGACTCGCAAGACACATCTGCACATTCCACATGTAGGAAAATGCTCATACTGTAATTCATACGTGTGTGTGTGTGTGTGTGTGTGTGTGTGTGTGTGTGTGTGTGTGTGTGTGTGTGTGTGTGTGTGTGTGTGTGTGTGTGTGTGTGTGTGTGTGTGTGTGTGTGTGTGTGTGTTTGTGAGGGTGTGTGTGTGTGTGTGTGTGTGTGTGTGTGTGTGTGTGTCGATGACTCTTCACTCTTCCAACTAGGATTGACTGTGTGATCTGTTTACTAGACTGCCGTGGTCCAACGGGTCCAACGCAGCAGCCAGGCAGTCGTCGCCATCTTGCTTGTGTCAAACAGTGCTACATCCTTTTCCATTCTCCTCTGCACAGCCAGGCCTGCGTTATAACTATCCCACCCTAGCTGCAGCTGAAGACGCTGCAACAGTGTAACAATCTAACAATACGACTGACTGGGCTACGTCGACGCAACGAGAAAATATGTAGCATAATTATTTAGCGAATCAAAAGCGATCAAAGCTTCAATAAATTGCCATCAACGACTAAACAGACAAGCATGCACTGTATTATCTGTGTGGCCTTTAAAGCAACTGACAAGTCACATAATTATGTAGCTATTGAACGACACGTTGAACGGAACAATTATTATTTTATGTCAGCAAAAGTAGCGACTGCTCAGTCGACCACCATAAACGGACAAATCGTTTAATTTACTATTAAAGGATAACGGTCGGTATGACACTGATGGAAAACAAATGACCAACACGTTCTGCTATAAACAGCGGCATAAATCATCTACCTTCCTCAATCAAAACTGTGTCAAGCTGTCAATCACTGACGTATATAACGGCAGGCCCTCGATCGTAGCATTCCTGCAGTTAGGAATGCGTTGTCTACTGGTTTACACAGTATTGATTAAGCGAATCATCGTACATGCTATCTGCTATGCGTGTGGTGTTATTATTTCAGATCGTTCGTTTACCCGGACAAGCGCAGGCCGCCTGGAAGCTGAGCTGGGATTATGTTTTAGAAATAGAATTGCGCACATTAGTTGTTCAGGGTTGACCAATACGCACCATTAGCAGTAATATTCGTGTATCGACCATTTCCCCAGAAAATAGTAAGATGTGAGGTGCTCGTGTTTCAGTTTTTGAAGCTATCTTTCAACTCTTTAGTTCTGGGGCCTGTAGACTCGACTCTCGGGAGAAATGTTAAGAATTCCGAGATTTCTTCCATTTACTCACCTCAGATGAGAGCGTCAAGGTCGCCACCAATAACAGCAGAAATGCCGTTTGCTCGCCCATTCCGTCAACCCTATATCCAGCACGTTCTATGTTCACGATTGTTCAAGCAAATCCGTTTAGAGATTGATGCAAGCGGCCAGGCTGCTGCTCCGTTCCCGATTCCTCCTGTGTCCCGGTGGTGATGATGCAGCCGCGGCCAGGGCTGTGTTTGGATGATGGAGTGGTGGAGGGCGACAGAGAGGCTGGCCTGAACTGATGCTCCAACTAAGGCAGCGTCAAGAGCCCATAGCCCGGATGGACGGCCACGTGATTGGCTAGTTGATTAGGGGAAAAGATTATGAGGATCACAGTTTTATTATTCATTCAAGTTTTGTTTTATTCTCGAAATGACACTGATTAACTCATGTTCAGTGTCGTCGAGTAATACAATATCATATAGAAAAAAAACATCACAATACATCAGAAGATCAGGAAAAGGGGGAAAAAAGTTTTAAAACGACCTAAAAACAGTTACATATTGTGGGGTTCTGTATGCATATTGCTCACCAAGGTTTATCATAACACATTATAACGCTTATTTGGGATGCATAGCAACATATTTAGGTAACACTTGCTATTAGCAATTAAGTGTTACCTAAATTTGTATTTATCTTTAGGGCCCCAAATTACACCTAAGCATTTATAGATTATATTTCACTCATTTTCTATGTATTTTTCACACAACTGCCTGTCGTAGTTTCACCCCCCTCCCTATCTGAGTATTGGACAGTATTAAGATGTTATTGATTTTGTATTCATCCTTAGTGCCCCAAATCACACTTTAGGCTTAGAGTGTCTATTTCAAACACAAAGTGGTTTTTATATTTTGACAGCAGCAACTGCCTGTCATAATTTCACCCCCCTCCCTACCTAAGTATTGGACAGTATTAGGATGTTGATATTGATTTTGTAATCATCTTTAGGGCCCCAAATCATACCCTAGAAAGCACAAGTGTCTATTTCAAACATAACGTGTTTTAGGTATTATAATACTTGACATTAATAAGTCAGTATAATAAGCTTTATAATGTGTTAATAAATAAAGGTTATTACTACTTTATATAAGGCCTGGTCCTTCCATGCACCAGAAGTGTACCTCCCAGCCCTGGCAGAGTAGTTCTGGAGTAGTTCCAACGGATTGTGTGGCCCTGGTTTTGCCCTAGTGGGACTGATTGATAGTCTGGTGACCACTGGAGAGACGGGTGACAACCGGAATGTAGACGGCACCCGGGTGAGCAGTATGGGTTAGCGCCCCCAGCCTGTGTCCTCTGTGAGGGGGAAGCCCAACAACCCTCGGTGAAGCCTTTAGGAGGGCCATGCAAGCAGCATGAACCTGCAGAACCATTGCCCACCACTCCTGAATGAACTGTCTGGTGCTGGGACTCTGGTGCAACGCACAGGTCCTGGGCCTGGTGAGAGCAGGAGTGGACCTGGTGAGACATGGGAGGGGCCCGGACAGGTGACAACCCACAGAGCCTAGTCCTTCCATGCACCAGAAGTGTACCTCCCAGCCCTGGCAGAGTAGTTCTGGAGTAGTTTCAACGGATTGTGTGGCCCTGGTTTTTCCCTAGTGGGACTGATTGAGGGTAGCTACTGGGACGTAAGTCTGGACTTGATCACCCCGGTTGGGTCGCCTGAGTGAGGGGCATGATGTTGAGAGCTAGTATAAAAAGGTAGGTGGCTAGCGCACATCCAGTTCCTGTCTGGTGCTGGACTAAGGTAAGTACAGTGAAGAGAGGAGAGTCCGCACACAGGTTTGCTCCAAGGTGTTTGCTTTTTATTCAATACACCATAAATAAGGCACAACGTTTCGGCCGTGAACGGCCTTCAGTGATGAAGGCCGTTCACAGTGTTGAGAGACCCGAAACCCCTCAGGATACATCACTGAGGATACGTCCCAGGTGCATCGATGTGATGCATTTTTAGTTTTAGTTAAGTACTTGTATATAATTATAAATGTTTATGAGAAAATTATAGTCTTTTATTTAATTTTTAAGATGCGTTATAAACATGGAATACATAGCAAGTTATGAAGTATTATAATACTTGATATTAATTTATAAGTCATTATAATAAAGTTTATAATGTGTTATGATTAAGCTTATAAAGTATAATGATTATTTATCAGCGCTTATAAGTGTCACGGTTTGAGACAAGGAGAGCCAGGACCCAAGTGCAGGACAGACAAACGGAGTACGATGCAAGAGGTTTTAATAGTAGAATTAAATACATGAGGGAGCAAGAATACACAAGGAGAAACACTAGGAAACTACTAGGTACTAGGAATACAAGGAATAAACACACTGACTTACATTGATGATCTGACACATTTAATAGGGAAGGCAAGCCCTGCCCCTGAGTGGAAAAAAAGAGTGCACCTTGTAGGCCACAGTTGTTGTCTCGACTCAGGCACACACACACACACACACACACACACACACACACACACACACACACACACACACACACACACACACACACACACACACACACACACACACACACACACACACACACACACACACACACACACACACACACACACACACACACACACCTACACCACACACCCACCCACGCCTATCTATCTATCTATCTATCTATCTATCTATCTATCTATCTATCTATCTATCTATCTATCTATCTATCTATCTATCTATCTATCTATCTATCTATCTATCTATCTATCTATCTATCTATCTATCTATCTATCTATCTATCTATCTATCTATCTATCTATCTATCTATCTATCTATCTATCTATCTATCTATCTATCTATCTATCTATCTATCTATCTATCTATCTATTTTCCCGAGGGTCACGCACCGCACACTATAAAATATGGATATGGCCATATGGGTTTTTACAGTATAAACATTACATGCACGTGCTGCCATCTAGTGGGCATAACGCAAGCCTCCAGCCATTTGAGTGCGGGGACAATATTGTTGTAGGCGTGAAAAATGTGATTAGATTTCAAATGGCTCTAGCCTTGAGTAGATCAGGACATTGAGGCCATAGTCCGACTACCTAGCAGGCTGTTTGTTTCACTCATGAACAGATTGTTTTACCAACCTGACAATAGTGGGAGCTGGGAGGGGATTCTAATAATCTGGAACTGTCGTCACTCGTCAGATCTGAAGAATGCACTTGCACTATCAAACTTTCACTTTCAAAGAGATGTGAGTAGTTAGACTACTTGGTGTAACGATGCCACTCTTTGCGTAATGGATTGTAAAATTGTTCGCACTTCGCAATCCCTGGTCCAGTAATTTAAACGCTGTTACCGACAGGAGTATGAAATCTATCTGATTCAACCGTGCCTTTTGCAATATGCGGTTTAATATGCTGACCTTTCTGGGATTATCGCTGGTTTTAGTTGCTGCCTCGGGTAAGTAAACTCATTCTTAAATTGGCACAGTAATTAATTCACTTACGAGACACTTCTGTGTGCATGGGCCGTAGGCTATACAACAAAAGCACAATGAAAATATTAGCCTCAGTTTATAATCGGCTCTTATCTTTGGATCTGAGATCGAGATGCCCCCTGGCCTGGCCTGCCAGGCATGGGCACGTGTGCTTACCCGCCCCCCGTCTCTCTGTGTGTGTGTGTGTGTGTGTGTGTGTGTGTGTGTGTGTGTGTGTGTGTGTGTGTGTGTGTGTGTGTGTGTGTGTGGACCAGTCATTAGTCCTACAACTACAACCTATCTCAAACCCTCACCTTAAACCTAACCTCCCACGGGGAAGCACACCTAAACCTAACCTTAACCCCAATGACTACCGTAGTCTAAACTATAAGTGTTTTTGTAAAGCCTCATCTGTGACCTCACAGAGATATGAGGTCACACATCTGACCATAATATGCACATAACAAAAGGTGCTAAATAGCACGACTAGGCTACATCCTTTTTTTTGGCTCATAATCTTATGGGAATCTCTGTTGGTCCTCTGTTTCACCACAGCCACAGGCATATTTGAAACAAAAGGACCGACCCAGCCACACTTCATAAGGTTCAAGGTTCTTTATTGTTACACCTTGTGTAATGGTACATAAGAGTAAAACTGTAGGGCATACATGCAAGAGTAAAACTGTAGGGCATACATGCATCCGGGCCTGGCTCCTCCTTCACCTGACCTGAAATGCAGAATACTTCAGTGCGTTGCGTCGTCATTGCCGCTGCTCAGTCTGCCTATGCAGACAAATGTCTATAGTAGATGTGTCATTTTTAAGAAAAGGTGGCAAATTGGGAGAACAAAGTACTATAGGGGGTGACTGACCTATTTGACTCCCCGTCTGAAGAAGTGAGTCTTCTTCAGACTATGTTGGAAAATTGGGGGGGGGGACTACTTGGTGGAGGAAATGAAAGGAGATAGTAGTTACTGGTTTTACAACTTTGTTATTATTATGGATTTGGAATGTGTGTGTCCAGTATTTCTCAACTATATGGGTTAATGACGTTCCCATACATTCTTATATGATATTCAAATTGTTTACACCAACTTGATTCTGGATTTCATTCAGACACCCAACTTGATGTGTGCATAAACAAAACAAACATGAGTCCCTTAACTGATTTACAAGGACATGTTTATAAAGGAAAATACTTTGGTGAGTCGTTGATAAAAGACATGACCATACATGTTTCCTTTGCCTTTTCTAGGCTACAAAAACGTGGATATCCAAGTGGCCTTGGAAGACAGCATTCTCCTGTCATGCCCTTGCTTGAAGAGAGACATGGCCAGGGATGTTAGTTGGCAAACTAAGACCAAGAATATCCTCAGCTACAAAGCGAACATCATAAAACTCAGTGATGAATACAAGGACAGGGCTGAAATCTTCCTGACAAAGAATAGTAACAACTGCTCTCTTCTCCTGACCAACATCACAAAGTATGATCAGGGGGTGTACAAGTGCAATTACTACAACCCACTGTACAACTACACTGAGTTTAACTTAACAGTTTTTGGTGAGTCTGCACTCACTCACTCACTCACTCACTTTCACACATTTTGTTCTATGTATGCAGCCTAATCCTAAATCCTATCCTTCCATCTCCAGTGAGCTACACAGTGTGTCAGAGGGTCTCAGTCATGAAAGGCACCAGTGAGAGGAACTTTCAGTGTGATGTTAAAGGGAGATCCCCAGGAGCCCTGATTCACTGGACGTTATATGGGGAGCGTCTGCCAACACCTACCATAAGCTTTCAGAATGTTTCTAACGGACTCTACCATCTGAGCAGCCACTTGACAATAGAACTGAACGGGACGTCAGAACCTCTGTGTGTTGTTGAGCACACACATCACACACAATTATATCTTACCAACAGCACCTGCATTGTAGATGGTAAAGGTGATTATTTGATCTTTTATAAATAAATCAAAATCTTAATGATCTCTTTTTCATAGGTCAAGCACCTGCCTCATCACTTCTCTCGTCACTCACAAGAAAGATAAATAGTCTAAAATGTATTAAATACTGGAAGAAGCGGAGTAGCGGACACTATAAAGAGATTGCTGATTCCAATCAAATAAACATAAAATAATAAAATGGGGCCCAGTAAATCTATGACTGTAGAAGTACAGTATATGACATTCGGCACAAACAAGGGACTAAATTATTTTCGCTCCTATGCCACCAAAATGTGGAACGCCCTACCAACAGTCATTAAGACATGTGAATCCCTTGACTCCTTCAAAACCGCTCTCAAAGGGCACCTACGGATGGCTGCAATTCGAAACTGGCCTCTGTAAAATCTGAATCCCCCACCCCCATTTCCCCTCACTGTATAATGTATCTTTTCCCTTTTTTGCTTTCTATATGATGAATTCCTGTTCTGTTCTTTAGCTACATAGAAATGTCTATTTGTATGTCTCTAAATGTTTGTATGTCTCTAAATGTTTTGATGAATTGAACAATGTGGACCCTGTTGTAAACAAGTGTAATGCTTAATTGGGTCGTCCACTCACAGTTAACAGTCTTTGTATTGAGTTTGTGCTTAAAATGTACTGTAAATTCTACAAACTGTTAATAAATATTTCAATCAATCAATCAAACATAAATGATTGTGCTGAAAATTAAATACATACAATGTACAACAAGACTAGTACACATGGAGAACTGAGAAGATTAAATATGATAAATGGGGATATCCTAATGAACCAAATAGAGTCATTATATTTCCAGAGATATGTTTCAGGAACTGGCTATGAAAATGAAAACCTCACAATTCAGGTTTACAGCTGTGAAGGGATTTTGGGCTTTTGAAGTGCCATATTTTCTTATTTCTGTGTTTGCTTTTCAGAAGAAAGAAAAATCGGAAAACAAACAAGTGAGTCAGTGATTGCTATCAGCTCCTCTGTCGTCGTCGTCATCATCATCATTGTATTGTTTGTGCTTGCTTTGTATCTGGTCCTGTATCGTCCAAGAGCTAAGGTAAGTACTTCTATTTCAAATCTACTACCTGATTTTGCATGCCAGACTGCACACCATTCATCACCCTGGAAGCTTCTTTGTAAACACGAGTGGTTTTTAAAATGTTTCTTGTTCTAGAGAGATACAGAGAAGAGGATACGTGAGAGAAGAGGTGAGAGTGAAGAGAAAGGCTTAACACTGATTGAACAAAGTGCATCAGATCATATCAACAGTGACGGTTTGATTCAGAGTACCGTTTAGCAATTATGACACCGTTTTTGGCAGATCTTTACCACAAGCATATGTAAAAGGAACCATCTGCCATTCACATAAAACTGTGCAACACTCAATTGTGTACAAAGAGTATTAATTTAACTCTGAATGGCACAATTGGCCCGGTTTGGTGAGAAACTGTGCACACCCTGGAGGCCTGAGTAGAACACATTTCACATTTTGGTCATGTTACTCCTTACACATGTGATGAACACGTGTGATGAAGTACATGTGATGAAGACGGAGCTTTTAGATTTTTCATATTCCACCCTGATGGAAGATTGGCTTCCAAAGTTTGCAGGAGTGGCCCATTTTGAAAGAAATGCCTCAAATCTTGATTGCCAAGATTGCCATGAAACTTTGCACGCAAATTCAAACTAGGCCAAGGATTAAATGCCACCCTACATTCAGATTTCTGTGAGCAGCTACAGTACCAGCACCGCCGATTGGCGTGAAACCTTGCACACAAGAGTCCCTGGAGGCCAGGGAAGAACCTCTGCCCTAAATCTTTCACATTGGTAAATTCTTGCCAGTCAAACCGACAGGTTTGAAGCATGTACATATGGAAAAAAGGATGAGGCTTAAGATGAAACTTTGTGGCACCCTGCAGTAGAAAGTATCTGGGGAGAGGAAAGATTTCCTGACGCCAACCCAGTACTGGAGACGGTGTAGTCATATGGTCTGAGCCACAGTATCACAGGCTGCACTTAAAGTCCAAAGGCAATAG
This sequence comes from Protomyctophum parallelum, assembly GCF_964188405.1. NCBI lineage: Eukaryota > Metazoa > Chordata > Actinopteri > Myctophiformes > Myctophidae > Protomyctophum > Protomyctophum parallelum. The sequence goes on from NC_139707.1 coordinate 37,550,266, forward strand.
CACAGTCACTGGAGTCAAAAGAGAGGAACATTGTGCACCTACAGCAAGGCAGACTCAATACTATGAGAGACGCCATAAAACCTGACAGAAATATTTCCGTAATGTTATTTTGGTGTAGGTAGGACAATAGATGACCTTTTCGAGGACCTTTGATAGGAATGGCAGCTTGGAAATGGGTCTACTGCAGTTACTGAAAATCTGTTTTGACTGAAATGTCAAATGATGACTGAAATGTCATCTACGCTAGTTAACTGCCTAATTGTTTTGCATTCTGTACAAATACTGAATTGGCCATTTGCCTTAACAGTGTGGGGGTTTGATGAACTGTTAGAGAATGATGTTAGAGTTTCAAGACATGCATCCAAGCACTTGATAAAAACTTTAATTGAACTGAGAGTTAAATGCACATGTTGTGTCATTTGTGTGTGCATGTGTGTGTGTGTGTGTGTGTGTGTGTGTGTGTGTGTGTGTGTGTTCTCTAAAAACACTGTGAAAATCGATGACTCTTTCATAATATCAGCTGTCCAAGAATATAAGCATACATCTTCCATTGTTCATTGTAGTTGTTTTGGGGAATCATTTTTTGTACTGTAGAGAGAAGTTGGTTTGTGGGATATATTTTTTTGCCTTAAATTAAATTGGCAAATTGTGAGAAGTAGTAGTAAATTAAACTATGAATTGCAGACATTTGTAATTGTAACTTTAATTGTGCACATTTTGTGATTGTGTTAGGGTTAGTAAACTGCAAGTCAGGTCTGGTACATTTTGCACTGGTCTATTTCCTAGATATGTTTTTTCCCCCATCTGTTACCTATTCTCCCGATATAGCAGATAAGCAGACAAAACAGATTTGCCAGTTGCCACACTGAATATTGGGTATTACCGCCAATGATTTAACTGGATCTTGGTTTTAACTTAAGGCTACTCTCCTAAGAGCCAATCTCGTTCAAATATTTTTTACATCTATAAATGTTCAGTAAAACTTGTTTTGAAGAAATCAGTAAAGGAAAACAGTTACAGTTGAGTTGTCAAATGTTTTCCAAAGGTGAATTACACTAGTTGTGCTAAACATATTGATAAAACTTTTTGGAGAATGTAGTAGAATGTAGTAGACATTTTTAATCCAACTATGCAATTATGCACTTTGCATTTGTTGTTATCTTTCAATATTGTATTTGTTTATAGGATGCATGCATAATTATGTTACACTATGATTCTGAAATTAGATTTATTTAACATTAAACCTATACAGGTTTTTTTTTCAAGTTTGTTTTAAAAACGCCATTGACAATGAAGAGAAATTAATAGTCATAACAATAAATGTTTGTTTTGACACTGTTTGTTTTATATCACCATTACAACACCTAATCATAGCAACATTTACTTTCTAGAATCTAGAAAGTTGAAAGGAATCTAGATGATGCAAGCTGAATTATAACCAATGAACAAATATATCTGACTGCCTTTTCATAATGACTGACCTTTGGTAAACATAACTATTATGGTCTACTATAGTAGCTTTGGGCTATGTTACATAAAGGCTCTGATATGAGGCAATTAAGCTTTGTGTCTAGATGTGTCAATCACTTTCACAGACTGGTCCTAGTAAATGAACAGTATGAGAATTCCATTCATATTTTATTTGCAGAATAAGAAAAGAATGTCCAAATTGTCCTTTGATGAAATGGTTAATGGGGAAAATCCAAAATTTCCATGATACCTAGTATCTGGTATCAACTACTTGGCATTGAGAGTTGAAACATGCCACAGTGTGGTGTAAGGTTTTGCATACCTTACAACTTGGGTTGACTGTCAACTTTTTGTCAAGGTTGAATTACCTGCTCAGCCTGCCGGAGGCAGGTGAATCTGAAGCAGTGGTGGACAATCCCCGCCCATGTTTTCAAAAGTTTAAAGAAGTATTGTGATTTTATCCGTTTTTCAAAACATTTTCAGATTGGATCACTCTGATCCACATACCACATAGTCTAACGACCATTTGACACAGATCAACAACATCCATATTTGTAGGCCTATTCTTCGACATATGGCTCTGTATTGCCATCTGTTGGCCAAATAATGTTAAGCTATAATACTTTGGATGGATAAGGCATAAATTGAATGCTTCATCAGCTTGTCTGACCAGATGTGATTACCAATAGGTTACCTTAATTTGTGTATTTGTTCAGAAAGAAGTCAGACACCATTCCATTTACCATTTTACAAACCTGTAATGAATTCATCCTTTTTGGCAAAACTAATATCCTAATCTTTTGACGAATGCATGGTATTTAGGATTGGATGACCAAATCTGAATCCCAATTATCCAAATAATCAGAATCTCATCTCTCAAATTCTAAGATTCAATCCAACCTGATTACTGAAATCTGGGCTCTGGGCCCAAAAATTAAGGCCCTCATCAAACCCTGTACACTCAAGAGAATGTCCCCGTTCTACCACCCTTAGATCTCCATATAGCCTACTGTATGGAGCTGACCTGTTCTGACATTCCAAATGATGTTGATCTGACCTCATCAAACCCTGTACACTCACGCTCCTTTTATGGCCAGTACAGAATTCATTCCATGTTGATCTGACCCCCCCATGCCAAAGCAGAGCTCCAGCGCTCGCCAAGCAGTGTCTGCCGTCATCGAGGTAGATGCGTGCTTCTCATTCTCGCCCTTAGGCGTCTTAGGCTACTGGTAAATTACCAGTCTGGTAATTAGTGACTGTCTGTCACTAATTACCACTGGTAATTAGTCCATGAGATCTGTTCATCTCCATCCATGCACTCCACTGCTGGATCTCTCCTCCTTGGTGTCTGTAGAGGTCCCATGACCTATGACTGTCAGAACCTCATTAAAGGTCTTGGTCCAGGCAGTTCTTGGCTTTTTAATTTAATTTATTTTTTAGTATATTTGAAAGAAAGGTTTGGATTGACCAAATTTGGATATGAAATGTATCTAGAATAATGATCAAATTATTTATGTATAGGCCTAGTAGGCCTACATAACATAATGTTTATCATTATTGAAGCCAAACAGTAGACTACATTTTGCCAATAAAGACAAAGTCAACATTATCAACATGGGAATTAGGGAGTGTACAAAGTGTACAAAATTGCAGCGCGCGTGCGTGCGTGCGTGTGTGCGTGCGTGTGTGTGTGTGCGTGCGTGCGTGTGTGTGTGTGTGTGTGTGTGTGTGTGTGTGTGTGTGTGTGTGTGTGTGTGTGTGTGTGTGTGTGTGTGTGTGTGTGTGTGTGTGTGTGTGTGTGTTGTGTGTGTGTGTGTGTGTGTGTGTGTGTGTGTGTGTGTGTGTGTGTGCGACCTGTCAGCCAGAGCTAGTGTGGGTGGGTTCTGGGCTGACTATCACATCATGACGTAGGTACCAGGAAGTGACTGCCGCTCCAGTGTTTGTTGTGTTAGCCGGCTTATTGTGTAAGTCACATCTATAAGTAATCTATGTTACGTTGTATGCGGTGAATCACCACTTCTTGTACATGGTAAGCCAGTTATATGACACAGACTTCTGTTATAGCAACTGCCTTGTTGAATATGACTAGCTAAACGTTAGTTAGCTAACTCAGCTATGCTAATAAAGCAATGCTTATGTAGTCTACGAAACAACTAATTAAACTAATGAATCATGCGTTGGTGACATTCTTACAATTACAAACATGGCCAAGTACGCCAACGAGCTATTCGTGTACAATACATTATAGTAATCATGTCATGTGTTGTATACCACACTTCGTGTTCTTTATGTATTTTCAATAAGTAAAGTCATGTTTACTGTACAAAATATGCCGTGTTATGTGTGAAGAGGGTGGGTCAAATTGCATTGTTGCATTCTCTTATAGGCACTTTTATGAATATTGGAAGTTGCCCTGTATAATGGGCCAACGGAGGAGGGACCCAGCTCTCCGGCCCGGTCATCTTTCCAAGAGGTGTGGCATCCCCCCAGCTGTGTCCCACCAAGTCCCTGGTAGGAAGCACAGCATCTGCATGGTGTCGGACTTCTTCTATCCAAACATGGGAGGAGTGGAGAGTCATATATACCAACTGTCTCAGTGTCTGATGGAAAAGGGACATAAGGTGGTGATAGCCACCCACGCCTATGGCAGTAGAAAGGGGGTCCGCTACCTAACCAATGGATTGAAGGTCTACTACCTCCCCCTGCAGGTCATGTACAACCAGTCGACGGCCACCACTTGCTTTCACAGCCTGCCACTGTTACGCTCCGTGTTTTTTAGGGAGCGCATAACTGTGGTCCACGCACACAGCTCCTTCTCTGCCATGGCCCACGATGCACTGTTTCACGCTAAGACCATGGGCCTTAACACGGTGTGTAACCTGATCTGTTTATTTTGATCATAGTGAGGTCATCGTTGTCATTCCTTTGTATATTTAAGTTATTGCTCAATTCTGCCCTGTGCAGTGCAGTCTCCATTTACAAAGCTTAAAAGGCTAACGGAAAATGAAATGCAAAATCTTTCTATTCATATGTTCCAAATATCCAAAGCCAAATAATAGGCGTAACCTGATAATGGTAACGTTAATAATATGTTCATTATTTCCAGGTGTTTACCGACCACTCACTCTTCGGCTTTGCAGACCTGAGCTCAGTGCTGACCAACAAGCTTCTGACAGTGTCCCTGTGTGACACCAACCATATTGTGTGTGTGTCATACACCAGTAAGGAGAACACGGTGCTGCGGGCAGCGCTTTCCCCAGAGATAGTGTCCGTCATTCCCAACGCTGTGGACCCCACGGATTTTACTCCTGACCCGTCTCTGCGCCAAGACGGCAGAATTACTATTGTGGTGGTCAGCCGACTCGTCTACCGCAAAGGTACTTTGAAGATTACTATTGATGACTTTTGTTTATCGTCTTGAGTGAAATTCAGGTGAAAAACGTGAAATGCAGGAGAGATACAGGTAAAATAAAGTCTAAAGAAAATAAGATGGCTTAGAATCTGGCTCTGAATATCTTGGAATGGGTACCAGCATGCCTCAGCCAATCAACGAGTATGATATGAAAAAGGAGTGCTTGTTTTCGTGGAGTTCACTCTCCGCTGTGGGCCGGGGCCCCCCGTCAAAAAAATGAATTACTTCTCGGAGGTACCGAGACTAGTGGGGAGGATTTACGATTCTGTCCCTAACTGTACATAACTCGGACTCTGAGTTGACTGAAGGTGACGTTGCAACGCTGGGTGATATAGATACTGTATGTGTAGATATGTACAGTCTATCTTAATTTTGAAGATAGTTTTGATCATTCTAGTGTAAATATAACAATAATTAATGCAATTGACTGGTGTAATTATGAATGTTGTCATTATTATTTAGGTATCGATCTTCTTGGTGGAATAATCCCAGAGCTCTGCATCAAACATCCAGACCTTCATTTTCTAATTGGTGGAGAAGGGCCCAAGAGAATTGTACTGGAGGAAGTGAGGGAGAAGTACCAGCTACATGACAGGTAGTGCGTGTGCGTGTGTGAATGTGTGTGTGTCATTGGACATGCTTAGATGTGTAATAGAGTGTCGCAGTCCGGCCCCCTTTCAGAACGACGAGCGGCCCAGAAGAGAATTTCCCATTCATTTTTCCTAGACGTTTCAAAACGTATTTATTTAAAGACCTCGGCCTCGGACAAAGCCAACTATGTGTGTGCTATGTGTGTGCTATGTGTGTGGGTCACGTGGGTGGGTGGGTGGCTGGCTGGGTGGGTGCGTCTGAGCACGAAAACAGCATGGCTGTTTTTCACCACCTGTGCACACAATAACACACACACAAACACACACGCACGTAGTAACTGTATATATGGTGATTTGGGGTGTTACAGTACAGTACAGTAGAGGGACCCCCACTCGGTAACTGTCATTTCTCAACCGTTTCGGACGCGGGGCTGCTCGCCGGAATCGAGCCAGCACCCTGGGTGCGCCCCCCCCCCCCCCGGGGACCCCCACCACTCACTTCACACATTTATTTTCTTCTAATTATTTGTTAGGCCCAAAAAATTGTGTTTATTGTCATGATTTAATTGTCAGGAGCCGAGTTGGCTTTGTCCGAGGCATAAAAGGTCTTTAAATAAATACTTTCTGAAAAGTCCATGGGAAAGAATGAATGGGAAATTCTCTTCCGGGCCGCTCGTCGAGGGCGGGACTGCGACGCTATATTGTAGCCTAAGACAAATCTTGTTTTAAATCTCTTCCCTCCAGGGTCAGACTCCTTGGGGCTCTTGAGCATAAAGATGTACGTGATGTTCTGGTTCAAGGTCACATCTTCCTAAACACCTCTCTGACAGAAGCCTTCTGCATGGCCATAGTGGAGGGAGCCAGCTGTGGACTGCAGGTTTGCTCTTTACTCATACTGACTGAATATGCAGGATTTTCCCATCAGGACACGCCCCCCTAATCTAGACTGAGTGGCAAAACATTGAGCAGCATGGAGTGTTGGAGTTTGGAAGCGCTCGTTGGAAATCACTCAACCGTCTTGCGTACTACCCGTTTCTAAATGTCCCATAATGCAGGAGGCAGCAAAATGTTGTGTTATTGAAAACAAGCACTTCCAAACTCTGACACTTAGAAATCTAATCAAATGCAGGGCATTTATTGACAGAAAGTAGCTCATAACGTTTCTATGGTGGATTTTCATGAAACAAAAACTTTGCAGATAGAAAGAGGATAATTCAAGCTTTTCGTTCAGCTGCAATGTTGGTGTGTTTAACATTGTTTAATGCAATCAGACAGGACTTTAATGTTTGGATGAATGGGCTGTCAAGGCCAGAAAGTAGTTTTTTGCCACGCATAACTTCCAGGTAGGATGATGTCACGCGCATACCCTCTATAGCATGAATATCTTCAAAACACATATGACATATGGCAGCGTGCTGTATCAGAATTACAAGCATTAGTTCCTAACGATTAACTTAGCTACATTCATTGCACTGCTAACATTTTGATTTTGGAAAGGTCCAGTGCAGGTTGACTACTAGCCAAGTGGACTTCTAGCCTCCACCAGCAGTCATGAGGCTAGGCTAGCATATGAAAATATACTAAAGCTAGGGGCACGTTGGCGCAGTCGGTTGCGCTGTCGCCTCACAGATAGAAGGTCCTGAGTTTGATTCCCGCTGGGGGTGTGTTCTCTCCTCCACGTCATCAGTGGCCATACCCTAGGTGGGGTTGGCGAAAGGGGTTTTCTGTGTGGAGTTTGCATGTTCTCCCCGTGTCCCCTAGGGTAGTTACCCTCACAAAAAACATGCAGTAATCCTGGTCTCTAAACTACCCTGGCCAGCCGGGGTGTCTGATGGAGGGGAAAGGAACTGGTTGGAATAACATGTTCCTTCCAAGTACGTCCAACCAGGGAAACTCCCCCTGTCAGGTGAAAAGAAGTGGCTTGGACACTTCATGCATAGTAGGAAGCATGGGGTCAGTCCGTTGCTCTCCCCAGGTTGGCGGAGGGAGTGTACAGCCCAGGATTACATTAGATAATTGACACTGGGTGACAAATGGGTTACAAAATCGTGGGATAAAAATTATATAAAAAAATAAAATAAACTATACTAAAGCTGCTCAAAGATAATCTTGCCTAACCATTACATAACCCAACAGAAGGTGGCAGTATAGACTAAATTATTGAAACCTGCTGAAGCATAGGCTACTGTTGTCACTTTCATCAGTGACAAGAACAGTAGCATTTGTTTACTAAAGAAAGGGTGGTGATCCGAGCACTCAAGGTTAAGGAGAGGAGAGGGTGGATAAAAATAAATGTACTTTATTTAGAAAAGTTAAAATAAGCCAACATGTTTCTTCGTGATGAAGACTCTTTTTGAGTTGAAACATGTTGGCTTATTTTAACTTTTCTAAATAAAGTACATTTATTTTTTCCACCCTCTTCATTTTTTAACCTTTTGAGTGCTCGGATCGCTGCCTTTTCTTTAGTATTCCAGTCTCACTGATCCTCGAAGCACCAGAACCTACTTTACATTATTATAATATTTCTTTGCATCTCCATCGAGCACCTGGTTGATTTTGTTTTTGTCGCTTTAAAAACATTTGTTATTTTGAGAGCTCATTGAATCCAAGTATCCATGTAGTTATGTGACCATTAAAGGCCACTGGATGAATGTAATGTTGGCATATAATGTCAGTTTTACAAATACATTCTTCCTATTAATGTAAGGCATTACACTCAATACACTGCCCCACATAAGTTCTTGGCCTCTCACTTCAACATCATTGAAAATAAATGCAAGATCCCATCAATTGTTTGAGTCACTTTTGTAATTTCAAACCAATGCAAGCTTAATAATACAAAATGGGGCACATATTGGACATTGACCCTGTATTTAATCGGTCCCAGTTCCACCAAGATGACTGAGCATCTTTGTGATTATTGTATCCCACACAAATGAGTTAGGAATGCAATCAGGTGAAATGTTAACTTGCACACTCGTTTTTGGTGGCAGTCTAGAGCCCTGTTCTTGCAGAGAGATTCAATATAGGCAGGCAGCTGCTGCCTGCGACTGATGGGAGAAATACAAAAGGAAACCAAACAAAACATTGTGTACTTGCCCACTTGGGCATGTCTTGGCAGGTTTTGCATGCCTGTTGGTTTTTCTAAAATGCCGACGGGCAATCGGGCAGTCCTTATTGTCGGATACTGGCTTCCTATTTTTTTTTTTTTTTTTTAAGATATTTTTTTTGCGGCTTACGCCTTTTATTGATTTTTGAAGGGACAGACAGTAGGCTGACAGGAAACGGGAGAGAGATGGGGGGGTGACATGCAGTAAAGGCCGTGTCGGGTCCGGGAGTCGAACCCGCGGCACACTGCGACTGGATTACCAGTCCGGTGCCCAGACCGTTACGCTACGGCCTGGGCACTGGCTTCCTATTTGACCATTTTATATCCATTGTTGTGGGATTTAATTTGCATAAATTCTTGCAATCACAAGGTTGCATAATCCTGGAGGGCGTTGTGTATTGTTAAGATGGATCCACATATATTTATCAAAATCTACCCATGACCCAAAGCATCTACTGTCCTCTCTGTAACTTGATGGAAGTTGTTTTGAGAACAGGTTCAAAGAGACATTTGCTGCAGAAGTGATGGCATGTTTCAGAAGCCTCAGAACACATCTGTAACCTATTCAGAACTGAGCATAAATCCTGCTTTACTGGACAACTAGTTGACGAGTCATCATAAGAACCATAGACTGCTTTGTCTGGTGTGATTTACAGTATAATGTGTATGTGTGCTTATTTTATATTTTTCTGTAGGTGGTCAGCACTCGTGTAGGGGGAGTTCCTGAGGTTTTGCCAGAGGACCTGATCACCCTTTGTGAGCCTACTGTGCGATCTTTGTGTGCTGGCCTGGAAACGGTCATTGCAAGGCAACGAGCAGGGTCTGTCCAATCCCCCACCTCTATTCACGCCTGTGTGCGAAACCTATACACCTGGAGAAATGTGGCAGAGAGGACCGAAAAGGCAGGTTTCACATTTAACATTAATTAAAGAGGTTAATGATTGTGCTTTGCTAATGTTGGTTAGGATGTACTATACAGTGCTGTACGTTTCACTGTCTGGTGGGGTCTGTAACTCAGTGAGTGTACACTGGCCAAATTTGACTGAGGGACTGCCATTGGATATTTTTTGATGGCTTATAGAGTAATGTCTTGCAGAAAACAGCGAGTTGAGAAAAGAGAGCTTGAAAGGTTCACTTCTGTGGAACATGTCGATTTCAGCTCTTATTTCAGACATGCTCTAGTATGTGAAGAGTCTGCCTGTGCTATTAACTCATTTTGGATTTAAAAAAAAAGTTTTTCTCCTCTGGTGAAAAGCTGGAGGTTGCGCGATGGCAGGCTCTCGGTCAAATCTGGTCACATTTATTGTGGCCTGCCACCTATGTATAACAAACGGGGTTTCCTTAAAATTAAAAAGTGAGTACCACTGCAACTGAGCAAATGTGCAAATGTGTCTTTCAGGTTTACGACAGGGTGGCCGGAGAGGAGGTGCTCCCTTTGAACAGACGTTTGCTCAGGCTGAGGGCTCACTGTGGCCCAGTGGCTGGATCAATTTTTGCCTTTGTGGCTGTCCTAGACTTCCTGTTCCTGCTCCTCCTGCAGTGGCTCATCCCAGATCAGGTCATGGATGTTGCCGTGGACGCCTCTGGCCCTCATGGACTGTGGGGACCAGGACCGGGCAGTAAGAAATGTCCAAAACAGAGTGCCATGAAGTCAACAGCACTGTCATTATCAACCAACACTAAGCTACAGCGGTAAATCCAAGGCCTCTGCTTTCTTTACTGCTGTTCCTGCTGTTGGCTCCTCCTCGTGTACTGATGTTAAAGACGATGAAGTGTAGAACTTGACCAGCCAAAGCACAAAGAATTGATTTGAGTCTTATTCATGTTTACATTTAAATAATATAAAGGGACTAACAGACATTTGTGATAAAGCACTTGATCAACTATTTAAAGTTCATATGTTATAAACCACTGATGGAGCTGGGAAACTCGGGCTTTATTAACCATATTCACATCTATTTTGTTCTTATGTCATACTCGATGTAAGCAAAATGGCTTCCATGACTATAAATGAACATGCCATGACTATGATCCATTAAGGGTGATTTATACTTAGTTGTGCACAGCAAGATGTGTTGTGAACTTGTAGATCTGCTATTTTCGATATGCACAATCAAGTATAAATCAGGCATTGGGCCTCTGTATTGTCATGTTTTCCTAATACATGCAAATACAGAAGAGATCAGTGCATTCTCATTGTATGTATTCAAATTCATACAATGCCAAAGAAGTCGTGGTTATGCAAAGAAATATATTTTTTCTGCTTTTATTATGGTGTATGCTTTTTTGCTTTTATAATCTTACATCTTCTAACAGTTATAAGGCTTTCAACTACTGTAGAGCTTTTGCGGTTATTGGAAGAGTGAAATAAATTATAAAAAAATATATTAATTATTTTTTATTTATTCCTAATGATACAAAAACTGCGTTTTGCCTGGGTTTGTGTGACCATTTAAATTTGTTATGGACTGTAGAATTGATTTTGGTCACACGAAACATATAAGATTTTTGGCATGCTTTGTGTGTAACCCATGATGGTATCACCCCTGATGCGTGACAAGAAAACATACGTTTGCATTACCAAAGCAAAAAGCTCCCATACTGTAACAAAGGAGGGTGGGGTGAATTAGCCATGGATTCAGCCAAACAGAATTACTATTAATCAGCTGTAGGGGATGCACATGTTGGAATTTACTATTTGGCTGCCGCTCAAAGAGAAAATGTCATGTACACACACACATCGGTTGGCAGAGTTCCCTCCGCGTGTATGGGGGGCTAACATACAATTAGTAGAGGAGGCTGAACAAACAGTCCAAAAGAACACGCACATCTATACCTATAGGCTGGGCGCTGTTATAGTTATATAAGAAATGAAAAAATCTGCACACCAATTCAGGCTCCCAAATATCTTTACTTCAATCAGGTCAATACCTGATTAAAGTACTAAGGGCTAACATACAATGCCTGTGTATATCTTTGTTCAGGTCAATTACTTTACTATTTGAGGTGAGGTTTGAGGCTGCTGTGGCAGAATTTGGGGAGTGAGGAGGGGGACGATTCTTGAATGTGTTGGCGGCAACCGGCAAGTCACCCTGGCTGCTAGGGCGTCTGGGGCAGGAAGCAACATCCTGTCCAATCTCCAACCGCAGTAGAACGGGATTTGGCCACTACAACTAATGTAATTAGTGTGTACTGTACTGTACTGTACTGGAGTGAAACCTGTCTCCTGCCTCTTGCACAAAATATGACCCTGCCATTTCTGCCATTATAAAATGCACTCAATCCATATTACAGCAAGGAATACAATTACAACCACCTTTTAGTCCTAACGTATGCACAATGTTCCAATCACAGTGTTGTAAGAGACTTCTGCTAATCTGCTTTACTTTTAGAGCGCCGTAAAACTCCTCGTAATGAATCTACCTACACTGAAGGTGAGAATCACCCACCATGCCATAGTGACTACAGTGTTGCACTGCAAATATACTGTATATGACTTATACATTGCAATAATACTAAATTATACATTTAATGTAACAAGCAATTACAGACTTGTGTATGGTTATAGAGACATGGGAATTTTACAGAAACAAAACAAATATTTCATAAATTCATAGAAATTGCAAACCAGATGGAATACAACATTAATGTATGATGCATAATATATCTCAATGGACCGTAACATTTACTTATCTAATCACCAAATGTAAGTGATACAACAAAGCAGATGGAATACATGAAATCAGTGTTGGGAGATGAATATGCAACTATACACAATTGCACATCTAAAATGAAAGCCCACAGGTGCGTAGCTTGTTTAGACTGAGGTTATCCGTGTGTTTCCAGCACTTTGACTGGCTAATTTACTTGTATGGCACGAGCACATGAGCTGTCTGTTGAAGTGCTTGTGGAAGCTCTTGCTCATCAAGTATAGAGCAAAAGGGTTCACGCAGGAGTTGGTGAAGGCCAGGATACGAGCACACACACTGGAAACAAAGTGGGCCATTGAGGTGTCCACCTGGCCGTAGTGGTAGGAGCGGTGGAGGTAGATCACATGCGTAGGGAGCCAGCAGATGGAAAACGACCCAACAAACACCAGCACAGTCTTTGAAAGACGCTTCCGGGAATCAAACTGAAGGGACAGAGAGGGCAGTAAATCAACATCTGTTTGACAGAACTTTATATATTGTTGGTCAAATAAAAAAGTGTTTTGGTTCAAAAGTTAAAGCTCTATATTGTGAAAGAATCATCTCTCCTGCTCTTTAAATAAACAAAATACATTTCTAGATGTGGCTGTTGCCAATTCCAGTCAATTAGGAAAGAGTACCCACACCTAAATAACTGCCTTTAATGACATGGCAAATCATCATTGTGCTGGATGGCACAAAACGTTCTACAACTAAATGACAGTCGTATTATTTGGTTCACCTAAATCGGCTATCCTGCACGATCTTGGCCACCTCTCCGCCAAACCATTCCTTTCCACACATCCACTACATAAGTAGTCATCCACACACATGCACTGATATCATCTCGTTTAGATTATAGTAATTCCCTCTACACTGGGATTAGCCAGTCATCCCTGTCCCGTCTCCAACTGGTACAAAATGCGGTGGCGAGAGATCACCCTGTCGAGGCCTCTCTCTACTGGCTACCAACAAAATCCTTCTTTTCATCTACAAAGCCCTGAACGGGCTGGCCCCCTCCTGACCTACATCACTGACCCCCTATTCTCTATCCCCCCTTATACGACCGGAACCAGGCCCCTGTCAGCAGACAGGGGAACTTTACACATCCCACCACCAACAAAAAATATATTGTATTGCTATTTCTGACCTGTGAAGCACTTTGGTATGCAATGAGAGTTGTTTTTAAATGTCTGCTCAATTCTTTGTGTTTCCAATTTCACTGTTCTGTATTCTGTATGAGTTATCTCTCCTGATTGGATATCCCGAACTGAACAAACACCAAATAATTGCTATCAGAAAATATAGCTATTTAACACTTTTTTAAACCCAAGAGGCAAAACAACACTCCCAGACCTGTCTACTGCTATGCAAGTGTCTCGCAACAGGTATGTCCACTGTGCTTCTCATCAAAGTGTGTGCGATGAAGCAGTAGTACACAGATATCATGAGCAGGGGGATGAGATAGAAGACCATGAAGAAAGCCATAGAGTGGATTTTGGGGTGCATTTCCACTTCATGGGGATATGGGGCACAGGTCACAAATGTTTCATTGGTTTCACTGATGTGGAAGGTGTGCAGGTCAGAGAAGATGGCTTCAGGAATGGCCAAGGTCATCGAGAGAAGCCAGATGGTAGTTGCTTGGAAACGGATGTGGACTGTAACGCGTGACCTCTGGATGTCCATGGATTTGACAATAGCTTTGTACCTAAACCGAGAGGAGAAAAGCATGTGACCCGTATGAAATGAAATAAGAGCAATTATGTCCAAATAAAGCTATTACAGAAGCTGCTAATATCAAAACACATCTAAAAGTCTATAGGCTATGGTTGGATACACATTCTCAGTTGTATATGATAATGATGAGCTGGGGCAACATCTGTTGCACCAGTCTGACGCAGTGGGATTTGCCTTCATATATGCAAAGATGGAATTCCATATCTCCACACAACTACAGATTCAAATCTTATATTTTATGAGTCTATTGATTATGGGTGAAGATCCGATGCCAATTTGCATTATATATTAGGAAAATAAACTGTATAACAAGCTCATGAGAAGGACTATAGCTCTCAAACTATTTATCAATGTTTCCAGTGATGTTAAACATGTCAAGGAACTGGAGACATTTATTGGCCTATACTAGGCATAAACATTCATTAGCCTAATTAATCAATATTTGACAACTTGTAATCTCAAATTTCCAATCTTATAGCAGCCTGTGTTGAAGATAGTTTAAAAAGCTTAAAGGACCGTTTCAACCATTTTCAACATATCTTCATTGGTCCATCCATTCATTCATTGGTTCTCACTAATGCTCTTTATAATATTATGGTACCATTTTTGCCCATTCACTTGTCTCAGAGGAGGCTGTGGGCAGCCCCGCCCCCGCCTACCAGTGACATCAGCCTATACACACTTTTCAGGAATAGAAAGTCTGCTGTTTTTATTAGCTTAGAATCCCCATTGATGATGTCACTGGTAGGCGGACTTTCTGAGCCCACCAATGAGACAATGGCTCATAAAATGCCTGGCTCAGACCTGTACATATGAAGAAAAAACTTCTGATTTTTTGTAGGCTATAGCCTGCCCTATTGCGTGATGTTTGGAAACAAAGTGTAACAAAATGTTTTATTTTGTTTAGTTTTTCAAAAATTGGCCTTCTGGTGGCGCAATAAAAGGCAAATATGTGAAAAATGTGGACATTCGTGATAGGTCCTTCAGCACCTCGGACAGCGACCAGGTGGGATTGAGCGAACCTGCGCGCAGTTATGCAGGCCACGACACCTGCATTCCACCTTGTAACAAATTATTCCACCTCTCTTTTCCTTATAGGAAATTAAACCCCTTTTAATGTCAAAGAAAACAGTTGTCCGAGTCCTCCTGACTCCAGTCCTGGTAGCCTATTCACTGCAGAAGCACTGTAAATAAAAGGCAGCATTTAAAAGATGCAAACTTCAAACTCTCGGCACATTTAAAAACGACTCTGATGTACTGTATAGGCTAACTTGTTTCCATGCTAAATACTGAATAATCATTAATTTTATAGCACTTTTTTTTAGAACCACAGTTGTTTAAAAATAGTAAATAAAGAGAATGGAAAATGCTCTTGCTTCTTCACGGTAGAATAACTTTCCATGTAGGCCTAATGAATTACAGACGTTCCGGCGCCAGTGGTCGTCAGTGAATGGTCCACTGGCATAGGCATACATGGTTGCACAAATCGATGGTGTTATTAAAAGGGTATTTGCATCAACAAAAAAATAGCCAATAACCTTTCTCATGGGCATGGCCATATGACTATAACTAAGCTATTAGACGCATTTAAAAAATCATATAGGACTAAATAGGCTCATCTGGAAAATGTTGCCAATGGATGTCACAGAGATTTAAAAAGTGAAGTAGGCCTATTGCCTCACTAAATGTCATGCGCAATGTTACAATTTGTAAATTAGGCTATAGGCCTTCATTTAAGGACCTCGGAACAGCACTGAGAAAACATTTATAAGTTTAGACAATTTGAATTTGCCCCACTTTTACCATCACATTTTTGTGAGGATGTGACAGTTTATTGGCAACACAGAACACACTAGCCTAATCCGTTACGGTCCATTTGGGTCCATTAATGAATTGTACCGGTCAAAGGATAGAGCTGTGAGCGTGAACACGGAGACCCCCACGGAGGTGAGCTGTATGAATGGGATGAGTTTGCATCCAACTCGGCCGAACACCCACTCGTCCACGAGGTACCGGCTGGCGTCCACCGGAGCGCAGGTAACAAGCAGCAGCAGGTCACCGAGTGCAAGGCTCGACATTAACAGGTTAGGCACTGTTCTCATGGACTTCACGCAGATGCATATCTTCATTAAAGTGACATTCCCCAATAGTCCAATACTAATGATAATAGCATATACGACGGCGATTCCAATACCGGGAAGCCAAATGTAGTATTCCTGTGAGTCTGTATTGTTCCAGGATACATTTGATACATTGAATATCATCATGACCCTGTTCTCCTCTGTGTTTAAACTGAGCGAATCCTCCGAAGACATATAGCCTCAGGTGACTGTAAAATGCATATCCTCTCATCTGAAACGTTCGGTGAAGACTGCATGTCACTGCATGTGCCCACTGCCAGTGCCTAGCCTATACTTGCTGGGGCAGTGGGGCGTGCATGCATCACTTACCTGAGCGGAACCTATACCAAGGGAAAGGACGAAGCGAATGCAATTATGCAAGATTGGGATAGCCTATCGTTTCAAACTGGACTCGGCTGACCTGCTATTGAACCTGCATAATGCGCTTGAATTCCAAGTTCTGCTAAATTTATAATCTATCAGTGTTGATGGTGTGATTAGCCCATATAGGCTATAGCCTACATCTCCAATACAATCTCTGTCAAAATGTGCAAAAGGCTGTTTCAAAGTTTATTAGCACATTATTGTGTATTTATTTAATTCAACCAGAACACATCTATGCAAAGAAGAAACCATGCATGCACCTTTTAAAACTAGCTAAAGTTTTGGCCTATAGGATATATGGCGAATACTCCATTCCATTCTACACATCATCTCCTGTTAATTTGGCGACTATATTGCATAATTTTCATAATAGGCCTATGCATCATCCAATTCCATGCTGCTTTTTAATAGCCAGTCTGCCTATAGTGAACAACAAAAACTAGAGTCTTTAACCCCTAATCGTTTGGATATGCATGACTCAAAATCCAGGTGGTACCACCAAGGTCCTCATACAAACTGACATTTGAGTCAGTGCCAATGCGCAATAATGACCGCTTGAACTTATATGACTCACCAACATTACACGTTTATGTTTTGGGGCCACTGTGTTTGGTTCGAAAATAATTGATCGTCATGAATTTCATTTAAAATGTTGGAATTTGAATAGGCACTACATGGTTGAAATAGTAACAATGAAGTTACTTAATACTTAATTATGTGATTTATTTCATTTGTATACGCTATCGACTTAAATAATTGACAGGGCAAGTTGAACCAAATTATGTTACCTAGAAACCTCGAAGCACACTGTTTGCCAGAAGGAAATCAGTTGATAATGTGCTGATGCATGAAGTGGTAACATATAGTCAGGAGTCCTGAGTCTTTAATAACCCAAGATGCCCTACAAGAAACCCTTTGCTCCAAAATAGTTTGCGTTTGTGTAGGCTAATTGAAAAATCGCACATAATAAGCCCCTATAAGAAGTACAGTATATGCCTATACTGTATTTTGTCTTTTTCCACTACTAGGCTATACAGTAAATCATCAGCACCATGGACAGCGCTCCTTCCAAAAGTCATGTTGATTCTGTCGGTATAGTGATTTGCTGAAAATATTAGTTTATTGTTTTTTCGTCACAAAGCTGAGACATAGACTGTCATTATTCGATTAGGCCTCATGCAATTAATGAATGCATTTTAGTGTACTGATGATGACATTGATGGTTGTTGTTGTTGTTAAGGCTAACCCTAAAGTATCGAAACCATTGGCGTGCATATCCACGGCTTCCCAAGACGTGCATGCGTATTCCCACTATAGGCTGAGGAAGAAATGCCACTTGACAGTTTTCAAATCAGCCTCATGGTGGCGCTACAACAGGCCAAGTTGCGTCTCACACACACACACACACACACACACACACACACACACACACACACACACACACACACACACACACACACGCACACGCACACACGCGCGCGCGCGCGCACACATACACCACACACACACACACACACACACACACACACACACACACACACACACACACACACACACACACACACACACACACACACACACACACACACACACACACACACACACACACACACACACACACACCACTGTCCCTAACCCTATAATGGCAGCCTATTCGTTAGGCTCAAACTTGGGAAAACACATAATGTGTGTGTGTGTGTGTGTGTGTGTGTGTGTGTGTGTGTGTGTGTGTGTGTGTGTGTGTGTGTGTGTGTGTGTGTTAAAAAAAAATCAAGACATTCTTGCTGTGTTTTTAAAGGACCTATAACATAAAATTCAACTATTTCCATTTCTTTTGTGTTTTTGGGGCTCCCATATGTGTTTTCTATCCCCACAAATAACCAATTTTGAACTATCAGACTTTCATATCATATGGGTGCTTTAATGGAAATTGCTCTCAGGAACAGCTCAACTGATTTTGTCCTCATCGTGATGTCATCAATGTCACCCTACTTTGTATAATTCCTCCTATTCTCCAGTCTTCAGTTCCAAATTTGCATTTCCACTTTGTTTACAATGTCCACCATTGTTGAATTTCCAAGCTGGCATGGAATGGAAACAAGCCTGGTTTTATCTAGCGTCAGTATTATAATGACTCAAATATTAAATAATCTGCATATCAGCACCCCCACCACCTCAGGACATTGTGGTACTGCAGCTAAAACACCTTTCAAAATCCAGAAGGACTGGTTATATCAGAGTGGTGATTGAGGCTCAAACCATTCAAAATAACTTTGAGGGACATAGGCAATATGATATTAAATATTAAAAGCAGATTTAAAATGCATGTTATAATGCATGTTTATAAGTGGTTCTTAAAAATGTCCACAGAGGCTGCAGCTGTCAAGACAGGGCATTCCATACCTTTTTGTTTTTGGGAGAGGTTAGGGGTTAATTATCTTGACACTTGACAAAACTATTGCCTCCCAACCTGGTATGAGGAATGACCTGGTACAAGGAATTATGCGTGCATGTGTGGTGACTGTGGCGTGTGTGTTGAAGACCCCAAATAGTAGCCTAACTGCAGCCGGTAAATATATATGTATATACAGTATGCATGTATTTTTCCCCCCCTTTATTTACCCAGGGTAGTAGCTGAGCACAAGTGCTCATTTTCAGCAACGCCCTGCACATAGAAACACACACATTAAAACCTGGGAACTGACCAGTACAACCACGGTCTTATATACTGTTGGCCACTAGTGCTCCACTGGAGCAGTTGGGGGTTCAGTGCCTTGCTCAAGGGCACTTCAGCGGTGTTGGGTGAGTGATATCCAATCACTACCCGACCCATATTATTCTTGCTCGTCCGGGGAATCAAACCGGCAACCTTTCGGCAACAAGGGCGCTCCTCTAACCCTAAGGCCACCGTTGCCCAAAATGTATGTATGTATGTATGTAACGTAATGTAGTGTGTGTGTGTGTGTGTGTGTGTGTGTGTGTGTGTGTGTGTGTGTGTGTGTGTGTGTGTGTGTGTGTGTGTGTGTGTGTGTGTGTGTGTGTGTGTGTGTGTGTGTGTGTGTGTGTGTGTGGAGGAGGCGGCGGCGTTTGTGGAGGAGGCTGGGGCCGCAGCTCTTATAGTATCTAACTATTGGCTTAATATACCTCACCGGACAAACGTCTAATTTCTCTTTTGGGTCTCGAGCTGAAAAGTTGGGGAACCACTTTGTAGATGATTAGTGTAACCTGTAAAGTGTATGCCTCGTCACAATGCTTTTTCCTTTGTGTTTTATTGTGACCATCTTTGCATGCAGCTGTGGCCTATATACCCAAGTATTAGGATACATGCATTCGTAGTGGAAAGCTCGTGTGGCAGAAGGGTCTGCTGAAGAAGCGACCAGGGATTTGTCATTGCATCGTTAATGTCTTCCTCCTACTATCCAAATCCAAATTACATCTACCATGCTCAGAGGCAAGGAATGTGTTTAGTTTGCATGTTGCTTATCACTCAGGTGCAGGTTTGCAGAGTTTCTATTCACAGAGGAATTTAAGGTGGGGTCCAGCTCATTAACCAGTATTTACTATTTGAGAGCCTGTCAGGTTAGGTTTTAGGAGGCGTTTTTAGAATCTGCCTCAGGTCTAAATGTCTAAACCTAGGTCTAAGAGGGGTGGATGATACCTGTTCAGGCATTCGAAAACATTTGGTCCAAGCGAATAGAAAATATTGTTTTGTTGTGTCACTTATGAAGTTTTTTTTACAGGCTTTATCTTAACATTGTTCATTTCACTTCAGTTTTATCAGTTGCACTCCTTGATCTGGGGATTTTGTGGTACTGCAGCTATTATGGTATGCTATCATTAGTTTATTTAAAACATTTCTTTACATGCTACAGTGAGGCCCTTTATTAGTATACATTGTATTCTACATTTCTCTCAGGGTAATGCAACCTACAGGACATGGGGAACGGAAAGTGTTTTGGGGGGAATTAGGATGTGCATCAGCATCTGAAATACCAAATCAATGTAGTTTACTAGTTTCCCTACTTATATACCTCTTTTGGAACATTATGAAATTAAATACTGTATGTAAATATATTTATATCCGTTTCACGCTTTAGCTTTCTGTAACTTAGTGTCAGATAAACTGCTATAGCTACATTCCACAACTGCAATTTTATTGACAATGGGCCGCCTAGCCTAGCATAATAGTATGTAATGTCTTGCAGTCATAGGTGTCCACAATGTTAATGGATAATATTTTTCTATTAATTAATTAATTAAAACGCATGGCATGGCATTATTATTATACTTTGGGTAGGCTACTGTGCGCCCCCCACTGTCCCGCTGCGGGACAACACCATCGGTTGGGAAAACAAATAGATGAGCAGCTCAGTCAAGTGTGTGCGTCCCCGCGGGTCGGAATACGACATAATCTTGTCTTTACATTTTTAGACGGTATACTGTCGACCTCGATGTTATGGATCTGTGGACCTTGTGGAAAGCCGCGCACAGCTTTCCCCGATGGCGGAATGAGTGAGGATGCGACTCCCCAGTTCCATATTTGTGTCGGTGTCCCTCTTCACAGCCGAGACGACAGCGGCTCTGTACCTCAGCTCCACGTACCGCTCCGCGGGAGACCAAATCTGGCAGGGGCTCACGCTCTTCTTCGCATTCGTAGCGTCTGTGATCGTACAGCTGACGCTCATATTCATCCACAGGGACCTCAGCAGAGACCGACCGTTGGTGCTTTTGTTGCACATTCTACAACTTGGACCCATCGTCAGGTTAGTGTGGGCTGTTTTTTGTTCCTGACTGTCTCTTCTTGACTGTTGTTTACCTCTCTCGGTGCTCTGCCAGTCCGCAACCGTCTGCAATCGAACCCAAACAGCTTGGGCTTATACGTGCAATATGCAACAGTCGGACAGACAGTCCATTAGCCCCTCTCGGAACCCCATGGGTCAGCTTGGGTTCTGAGGTTCTGACTCGCGGGGCTAACAGTCCATATGACATATCACACTGCTGCGGCGAATGCTAAAACCGTTTTGTTGCGTGACTCGACGACCCATTGGTGTGGTTTGGGCTAGTGCGGAATTACGAGCGGACCCCGAAAAAGGATGGTCCTCTTGAACGCGTAACGGGGTAACGCCCCCCCCCCCGAACAGGTGTTGTCAATCACTGGTGTTGTGGCGATTTCGTTCATGTATTCATGGATTGTCTACTGTACCCATGCACTGCCCAGAATGTTTATGAGTGCATTGATTATTACGCAGGTTACGCGCTGTCCCCAGGCTGCATGCATGCACAGTATGCTGGGCTGGGGTGCAGTCAGTCAGTGTGCAGTCTGACCCATTTAGTGAGGAAATAAACGCATCACTGAGATCAATACGCCTATCACCCATTGATTGCCTGATCGAGGTTAAAGCGGTCATGACTGCCGCAGTACTAGACCAGCCGTCAGTCAGCCTTTAAGCTTGGTAGTACTCAAGCAGACAAGCACAACAACCGAAATCCTTAGCCTACCTCCTTTAAAGATCTGCATAGCCGGTATGAACAGTAGCGATCCCTTCAATTTGCTCGTTTTTTATTATCATCCATAATGTCAGTCAATGAATCGATCAATGAATGAATGAATGAATCAATCAACCAAACAATCATTTCCACAGGAGAGCTTTATCAGCTGAAAAATGGCCACAATTGCTTATCCACCATAATGCTCAACAGTCAACTGGAGTAGCTTCTATATTTAGATGGATAATGCTGATAGAGCAGAGTAGGCCAGTCAATCTAAGCTAAAAAAGGGGCGTGACCCAAAATAAATAGCAATAGTAAAAAATAATTATTATTAATTAGCCCTTAGGGTCATGCAAATAACATAAAAGAATGTGAATTATATACATTTTGGATCATGGTAAATTCAGGGGTTGAAAGTTGGGTACCATTAACATCATATACAACATACAGTATATAAGGCAAAAATGTCTAATTTTATTTTATCTATAGCATTTAACGTGTCAAACTAGGGGTTATTCATGATTCTGAATCCATTGCAAGCAATAGTTTTGCATAAAAAACAAACGGCCATAGCGTGCCCCTTAATGCCCAAATGTGCTGACCTCATCACACCCATGAATTACTATTGCAATTTCTTTTGGGACAAATCTTAGATTGACTGGCCTAGAGCGAGTCTCCATATTCATCAGAAGCAATGTTGTCGGTATCAGAATCTGAGGTAATTGATATTATTGTGTGTGTGTGTGTGTGTGTGTGTGTGTGTGTGTGTGTGTGTGTGTGTGTGTGTGTGTGTGTGTGTGTGTGTGCAGGGCTTAAAGTTCTCAGTCCTGGGGACAGACTTCAGTCCTGAAAATTTCATAGGGGTCATTTGACCGGTGCTGATTTGCAAAAAATCTTTTTCAGTCTTGGGATTTTTTTTGGCTTTAAACTGTGTGTGTGTGTGTGTGTGTGTGTCTCGCTCTAGATTAAAAGCGTCTGCTAAATGCCTAAATTGTGTGTGTGGTGTCTTTTAAGAGATTGGTGGATGTATTGTGTGAGAGTGTACGTGCATGTGGTTATCACATACGTGATGTTTAGCACTTTTTATATTAAATAGCAGTGTGGTCTGTGAGATTCCCTCGATGTGGGATTAGGTTCAGATTCCTACAGATCGGGCACGGGCAGATGGCCATTCCAGTCCCAGGCTCATTCAGAGCAAGACAGCATCATGTTTCAGTGAGTGACATCCCTCCGACACTGTTGATTTAAGTTTAACACCAATCTTTCTGGTTTTGTGTCCCTGGGTTATGTTTACGTGTCAGTTCACATGTATATTCTTTCTGTTAATTCAAGTTATCCAACTGTCTCTATTTGCTTTGTACACTAGTTAAACAGTCATGTTCGTCACAGCGTGCAGACTGTACATTTACCTGCCAGGGGCTTCTGTAGACCTGGCGCTGGATTGTTTCCCCTTGAGTGTACAATGTAACTAGAAAATTCGCAATTTAAAAAAATTGCAGAGTGTGGTTGCCGCAGTGGCTTACATATGCCCCTCCCACTAGTATTGCCAGCCAATTACAATTTCAAGTCACGCCTTAGATCATGCGTAAGTAATTCGGAGGGGATTTAACCCCCGAAATTCATGTTTTTGCGACAAACGGTTACATTTCTCGCATTTGCGGCGCCCCCTATGGATGAAAATGGAATTGCTATTAGAACTTGGTTGATTGAACCACCCCGGACATGTGATTGAAATTTGGGATGGATTGGACATTCCGTTCGTGATTTATGGCATTTTTTGTGATATAGGCCCCTCCTACTAACTTCGGAAGACGATTGCGGCCGAACGATACGCACTTTCAAAATTCTGCGGCTCAGTTTTAATTGGATGGGTCCAGAGATCACGTGTGCCGATTTCTGTGAGATTTGGACAAAATCTGTAGGAGGAAAAGCAAAAAGTGTGTTTTGGACAAAATTCAAAATGGCGGAAAATATATCATGGCGGAAATGGGCGTGGCCTATATGGGGAGATGCGTCATGACCCAAGGAATCCAGGGAAAAAATAATTTTGATTTTACGACCTACGGTTCAAGAGTTATAAGCCAAAAGGTAAAGTGGGCTGTTATAGCGCCACCATGAGGCCGACCGATAAAATTTTTGGGTTAAATAATTTTAGGGATAATTTTGAATTATCCCTAAAGGTTTTGTAACTATAGTGATTACAGTCTCCGAGGAACAAATACTTTTATGTGAATTTTTGCCTTTTCCCATTCATGTCAATGGGGAAATTTAATTCACTAATAAATTCATATCAATTAAACTATACAACATTTCTCTTAACAAAATACAAGCACACGATTCCCGATTTTTCCGGTCAATTTGACATATGGCTCAAGTGCGTACAGCGTACAGTGTGGGAGGTATAAAGCGTCAAAATAAAGACTACTCCAGTGAAAAAAAAATAATAATAACTAGAAAATTCGCAATTTAAAAAAATTGCAGAGTGTGGTTGCCGCAGTGGCTTACATATGCCCCTCCCACTAGTATTGCCAGCCAATTACAATTTCAAGTCACGCCTTAGATCATGCGTAAGTAATTCGGAGGGGATTTAACCCCCGAAATTCATGTTTTTGCGACAAACGGTTACATTTCTCGCTTCTGCGGTGCCCCCTATGGATGAAAATGGAATTGCTTTTAGAACTTGGTTGATTGAACCACCCCGGACATGTGATTGAAATTTGGGATGGATTGGACATTCCGTTCGTGATTTATGGCATTTTTTGTGATATAGGCCCCTCCTACTAATTCGGAAGACGATTACGGCCGAACGATACGCACTTTCAAAATTCTGCGGCTCAGTTTTAATTGGATGGGTCCAGAGATCACGTGTGCCGATTTCTGTGAGATTTGGACAAAATCTGTAGGAGGAAAAGCAAAAAGTGTGTTTTGGACAAAATTCAAAATGGCGGAAAATCTATCATGGCGGAAATGGGCGTGGCCTATATGGGGAGATGCGTCATGACCCAAGGAATCCAGGGAAAACATTTTTTTGATTTTACGACCTACGGTTCAAGAGTTATAAGCCAAAAGGTAAAGTGGGCTGTTATAGCGCCACCATGAGGCCGACCGATAAAATTTTAGTGTTAAATAATTTTAGGGATAATGTTGAATTATCCCTAAAAGTTTTGTAACTATAGTGATTACAGTCTCCGAGGAACAAATACTTGAATGTGAATTTTTGCCTTTTCCCATTCATGTCAATGGGGAAATTTAATTCACTAATAAATTCATATCAATTAAACTATACAACATTTCTCTTAACAAAATACAAGCACACGATTCCCGATTTTTCCGGTCAATTTGACATATGGCTCAAGTGCGTACAGCGTACAGTGTGGGAGGTATAAAGCGTCAAAATAAAGACTACTAATAAAGACCACACTAACAAATAACACTAGAAAATTCGCAATTTAAAAAAATTGCAGAGTGTGGTTGCCGCAGTGGCTTACATATGCCCCTCCCACTAGTATTGCCAGCCAATTACAATTTCAAGTCACGCCTTAGATCATGCGTAAGTAATTCGGAGGGGATTTAACCCCCGAAATTCATGTTTTTGCGACAAACGGTTACATTTCTCGCATTTGCGGCGCCCCCTATGGATGAAAATGGAATTGCTTTTAGAACTTGGTTGATTGAACCACCCCGGACCTGTGATTGAAATTTGGGATGGATTGGACATTCCGTTCGTGATTTATGGCATTTTTTGTGATATAGGCCCCTCCTACTAACTTCGGAAGACGATTGCGGCCGAACGATACGCACTTTCAAAATTCTGCGGCTCAGTTTTAATTGGATGGGTCCAGA
Source organism: Protomyctophum parallelum (assembly GCF_964188405.1). Classification (NCBI taxonomy): domain Eukaryota; kingdom Metazoa; phylum Chordata; class Actinopteri; order Myctophiformes; family Myctophidae; genus Protomyctophum; species Protomyctophum parallelum. The sequence goes on from NC_139707.1 coordinate 37,576,107, forward strand.
GATCACGTGTGCCGATTTCTGTGAGATTTGGACGAAATCTGTAGGAGGAAACGCAAAAAGTGTGTTTTGGACAAAATTCAAAATGGCGGAAAATCTATCATGGCGGAAATGGGCGTGGCCTATATGGGGAGATGCGTCATGACCCAAGGAATACAGGGAAAAAATAATTTTCATTTTACGACCTACGGTTCAAGAGTTATAAGCCAAAAGGTAAAGTGGGCTGTTATAGCGCCACCATGAGGCCGACCGATAAAATGTTAGTGTTAAATAATTTTAGGGATAATGTTGAATTATCCCTAAAAGTTTTGTAACTATAGTCATTACAGTCTCCGAGGAACAAATACTTGAATGTGAATTTTTGCCTTTTCCCATTCATGTCAATGGGGAAATTTAATTCACTAATAAATTCATATCAATTAAACTATACAACATTTCTCTTAACAAAATACAAGCACACGATTCCCGATTTTTCCGGTCAATTTGACATATGGCTCAAGTGCGTACAGCGTACAGTGTGGGAGGTATAAAGCGTCAAAATAAAGACTACTAATAAAGACTACACTAACAAATAACACTAGAAAATTCGCAATTTAAAAAAATTGCAGAGTGTGGTTGCTGCAGTGGCTTACATATGCCCCTCCCACTAGTATTGCCAGCCAATTACAATTTCAAGTCACGCCTTAGATCATGCGTAAGTAATTTGGAGGGGATTTAACCCCCGAAATTCATGTTTTTGCGACAAACGGTTACATTTCTCGCATTTGCGGCGCCCCCTATGGATGAAAATGGAATTGCTTTTAGAACTTGGTTGATTGAACCACCCCGGACATGTGATTGAAATTTGGGATGGATTGGACATTCCGTTCGTGATTTATGGCATTTTTTGTGATATAGGCCCCTCCTACTAACTTCGGAAGACGATTACGGCCGAACGATACGCACTTTCAAAATTCTGCGGCTCAGTTTTAATTGGATGGGTCCAGAGATCACGTGTGCCGATTTCTGTGAGATTTGGACGAAATCTGTAGGAGGAAAAGCAAAAAGTGTGTTTTGGACAGAATTCAAAATGGCGGAAAATCTATCATGGCGGAAATGGGCGTGGCCTATATGGGGAGATGCGTCATGACCCAAGGAATCCAGGGAAAAAATAATTTTGATTTTACGACCTACGGTTCAAGAGTTATAAGCCAAAAGGTAAAGTGGGCTGTTATAGCGCCACCATGAGGCCGACCGATAAAATTTTAGGGTTAAATAATTTTAGTGATAATGTTGAAATATCCCTAAAAGTTTTGTAACTATAGTGATTACAGTCTCCGAGGAACAAATACTTGAATGTGAATTTTTGCCTTTTCCCATTCATGTCAATGGGGAAATTTAATTCACTAATAAATTCATATCAATTAAACTATACAACATTTCTCTTAACAAAATACAAGCACACGATTCCCGATTTTTCCGGTCAATTTGACATATGGCTCAAGTGCGTACAGCGTACAGTGTGGGAGGTATAAAGCGTCAAAATAAAGACTACTCCAGTGAGAAAATAATAATAAAGTGTCACAGTTACAAGAGTCTGGTTGCCCATTCGGGCAACCACACTAATGATTAGTTGATGAGCCTCCCCGGCCCACTCTCATGCCCCCAGTGAAGAGCATAGCCAAGAATAGCATGCTGTTGGGTTCTTATCTTTGAAAACACAACTTGAGAAGGGGATGTCCGTCTATACACCCCAGCGACTCGAGCACATGTATGCACTTCCTCCTCTTAACAGAGTCTCGTCCATCCAAACTAACCACACAGTCCCATTATCTGCCGAGAGACCATTTATTGTCTTGTGGAAAAAAAAAGAAAACAAAAACAAAGTACATTTACATTATATGTTATTGGACATCTTGGGGGGGATCCTATTGCATTATCTCTGCCACCAACACAGCTCTGTTTCCTTTTTAATTAGGTCATTCCCTTCCTAGTTCCTATACTCTACTCTAAGTGCCAGTTGGAGATAGTAATAGTATACTGTATGGCGTATGCCAAGTGTACTTCTTCCCGTGCATGCCAAATTGGGTATGTACCACTTGACTTGAACCTAACAACATGTTTGGGCCATCAGGGTGATTCCTCCACGGTGCTTCAAACGCTCCAAATAACACATTTGTTGGTGGGAAGCCAGTGAATCAGTCAGGTGAAGAGAATTGGAGACTGGTGACTCCATGTGTGTATCGGAGCATGGAGGTTGGCTACACTCTCTGTACTGTACTGTACTGTACTGTACTGTACTGTACTGTACTGTACTGTACTGTACTGTACTGTACTGTACTGTACTGTACTGTACTGTACTGTACTGTACTGTACTGTACTGTACTGTACTGTACTGTACTGTCAGTGTTGTTTTGGTCGTTGCACGGGGTACCACGGCATGGGACCAGTAATCTGTTCACGTGCACGCGCAGTTACGGCACGCTAGAACGTGTCCCCTTAGAAAGACTCACCAAGTTCTCAAATCCAGTGGTTACTTGCATGACACGTTTACTGGCGGTGAGTGCGCCCTCCCTAGATTCACGTCGGGCCAAGTACCCAAATCAAATGCCTAGTTTGCATAACAAAGTAGCCATTTTTACAGGTTTACCTCTTTACCTGAACGTCCTCACTCATACACAGTATAAAAGCAGTACAGCAGTATATGCCGTCAAAGTAAAAAAAAGTTGTCTCATTATTTTAAGTCTACTTTTGTGTTTGTGTGTCTAAAACACAATATATTTTCTAATTGAATCAACTGAAATTAGAAAATGGAAATGGAATTACTTTGTTACTTTGTTTTTGTTTCCCACCATTACATCTGCAGTGTGTTGACATCATTTCTTTCATCATTTCTTTCTATTAAAAATACAGCTCTACAAGTAAGATTGTAGATCGGCTATTTTCACTACTTACCTAATTACTTACTTACTTATTTATGTCAGAACAGGTCAGCTCCATATATGGAGATCTAAGGGTTTGAGGTTTGAGGTCAGATGTAGAGTTGCTGGATGCTCCATATAAAATGATGCAGATCCAGTGATTTTAGATGATCCAGTCTTTTCCATGTATGACTATCCAGGGTTTGATTAGGTCAGTGTTGTGATCTTCATCTATGGAGACAGCCATATATGGAGGCGTGATGTGTCACGAGGCGTGATGTCACGAGGCGTGACCATATATGGAGGCGTGACCGACTGACGGGAGATGCAGGTTTTCATAGTAAACTGCGACCTATGGTCGCAACTATACTATACTATACTATACTACATGGCAGATGATAGAGCTGATAGAGTCATATACTGTATCTTGCGGAATATATTTTCATGTTCCTTCTGTTGTTAGGTGTCTGGAGGCATTCTGTATCTATGGCAGCGTGGGACGCGTGGAGGAGCCCTATGTCAGCATCACCAGGAAGAAGCAGATACCTCGCAGGGGTCCGTCTGAGGAGGTGGAGCGGCAGGTGGGCCAGGCGGAGGGGAAGCTGTTCACACACAGAGCGGCCTTCGCCCGCACCTCTGTCATCCAGGCCTTCCTGGGCTCTGCCCCGCAGCTCACCCTGCAGCTCTACATATGTGTTCTACAGCAAGGGGTGTCCATTGGGAGAGGTGAGGGCGTGCCTGTGGGTCTGCCTGTGGGTGACACTTTATTATTTTTTTAATTATTGATTGATTAACGTTTTGATTGACAAAAAATGCATATAGACGAACATACACCGTATTTGTATGTATCTTTCTGTTAAAAGGATAAAACACACAAAATAAAACGTAAGAGATAATTTCCATTGGGGTCCTGTGAGGGCAAATGTTTGTGTAAACTGAGTGTTGTGTGTCTTCTTTTTTTTTGTACATTCATGCAATTTAAACACACTAAACAACTAAAATAGAAATTAGCAACTCTAAATGGAACCTGTTACAACTCAACTCAACTGCTATTCAGCCATCTCTTTATGGATGACTTGAAGTTAACAATGGAACCATGTGTGTGAGGGATGGGCGTTTGGCCATTTATTTTGTTAATGTACACTTGTGTACACTCCACTTGTGCTCAGCGGTTAGACGGGCATGATGTCGCATATCATATTTCTACAAATAACCATTGCGGCGCATATCACAATTCACAAGCCTTGGACACAGCAACAGACGTCATAATGTTGCAGCTGTCGTCACATCAGTAGCCTACTTGAAGGCAGTGAAGCCACCACCCACCGGCCATCTCAGTAGAGGTGAACAACAGTGTCCAAATAAAGTTAAACACTTATCTGGTCTTCCTGGAAACGTGAAACGTGTTCAGCCCTGCCATGTGGTTTCCTTAGGTGTGTCTATCAGCTATAGTTTCAGCAGATCAAAGGCTTTATTTATTTGAAAAGACAAGACATTAAAAAACTACACCCAGCCCATCCCTAATGTGCGTACATCAGTCTGTCTGGCCAGTCTGACCAGTCTTTTTCACTAAGTACAGAGTTGAAGTCGACTTACCTTTCGAATCCGTCAAGTCTCATATCATCACAGTGTCATGGAAATGAACTCTGGCTCAAAATAACCTCCACGAGGGGTGAGACCAGAAAGTCATTCTGACATAGAAGATGCCCTTGAACAGCATGCATAGGGTTTAATTCTCCAGGATGTGATTTCACAGCACCTTGACAAGACAGGAAGGGGAAAGGAGGAATGCTTTGTTTGGTACACGCCACAAACAATAAAACCCCTCAGGCTTGCCACTATAGCTATATAGTTCTATCTTGGCTCTGGGCCATCCTCAATGCCCACCATTATAGATAGCTTTAGTTTAGGCCATCCATAATGAAACTCATATGCTAGGTGAGGCATTTAAAATGTCTCACCTAGCCACCTGGGTGGCAGTGCTGGAGCCGCAGTCTCAAAGTGTCACATTACGTCACAGAAAGTCCCAGGATTTGTCAATAATTTTTAAAAAAAGAAGAAGAAAAGTTTTATTCCAAATAAATCCTCCTCCCGGAACCCACAGGCAACACACAACAGTTAATCAAGTTTCTCTAATGCATGAATATACAATACTAGTAGTACAAACTTAGATACACAATTGTGTGGTCAAATCTGACTCGAGTTTCAACATGCCAGAGTCCAAGACTTGGTCAAATTTAGAATAAATGTGATTCAAGTCCTGGAGTTAAAGGGATAGTTCATCCCCAAAATTACTCACCCCATGGACATGTGAATTCATGGATATTTTTTTGTTTTGTTGCATTCCTAAGACAATAATTTGATGACCAGCAGTGGTTCTCTATGGCAGGGGTTCCGAACCTTTCTATTACCACGGAACAGCTGACCGTTCAGTGCATGAACACAGAAGACATTTGACTGGCCTCAAGTAGCCTACCCGCTGCTATATTATAATTTCACACATAATGTTATATCATTGACCTAAATGACCTTTTTTTTTTAAATCATACCAACCTTGTTGATATACAAGGTTGGTATGACTTAAAAAAAAAAAAAAGCTATGTCTTTTTTAGAAAATTAATGACTTTGGACACGTGGGAGACGTGAAATAATCCCATTTTGTTACATTAGCGCAAGCGTGTCAAAATAGGCTACAGCTTGTTGTTACGCTGCTGCAGCTGCTCTCTGAACACAGGTGAACATTAAATATGCAATGCTTATGCTATGCAAAATGGAAGTAACACAGATTCAAAGCTGTTTATAAACCATAGTCAGTGACGCATCGCTGACGAATTCTTGGTATCTTCATTCTGCCGAGTCAGCTTTTCACTGCTGTTCAGAAAAACCTGGTGACACACGGTAATACGGTCGGGAAAACGTGGGATTCCCTTCTCAATTCTCATGTAGGCCTACCGGTGGTGCCGGGCTGGTGGTTGGAAGCCTCTGAGAATCTCCTTTGTGTCTCCATAGGGAACCACTGCTGGTTATCAAATCTGCTTAGGAATGCGACAAAACCAAGAAAATACCCATGAATTAATTCAAGTCTCCATGTTGTGAATAATCAATAGAAGATTTTTGCTTTTTGTGGCAAACTATCCCTTTAAGACAAGTCATACATCTCTGTTAACTTATGGGTACATTCATTATCAGTATACTGCAGACAGAGACCCTGCTTGCTAGCTGGCTTAGCGTCTGACTTATCAGCTAGTTCCCTCCACAGGGAGTTGTTTGTGGTCCCTCAGTCCCTCTCCACTGAGTGAGCAGTCTGTCCCCCAGTCAAGAACACAACAGTGCCACTGTGACGTGGGCTGATTAGCTAAGTGCCGTATCTGACATAAGCCTGTTGTTTTCAATACCAGTCAAACTGGTATTATGTAACCGTGTATGTAAAGGTGCACTACATAATTAGATTAGATTCAAGATTCTTTATTGTTGCATCACTAGTCTATACTATAACGAGAGAGACACATCCTGACAGATTCAGAAATTTAGTAACGGCCATAAAGGTCAACACAGAGTCAAACTGAAACATACTTTATGGTCCTGCTGATTGAACACGATGGCAAAGGATAAACCGACATTATAAACCAGTGGCTTTCATTAATTTTGCTGTAAGACCCTTTCCTGTTTCTCTCTCACTCTCCATGTCAGGCACGCTCATGGTGATCTCTCTGCTGTCCATCGTGTACGGCGCGTTGCGCTGCAACATCCTCGCCATCAAGATCAAATACGATGACTATGAGGTAGACATTCGGCCCATGGCCTACGTGTGCATCTTCCTGTGGCGGAGCTTTGAGATCGCCACGCGCATGGCGGTCCTGGTCCTGTTCAGCTCCGTGCTGCAGCTCTGGATCCTGCCCGTGGTTCTCGCCAACTTCCTGGTGTTCTTCCTCTACCCCTGGGTTCTGTTTTGGCACAGCCACTCGCCATTCCCCGACAACATAGAGAAGACCCTCACGAGGGTGGGAACCACCATTGTGCTGTGCCTGCTCACTTTCCTCTACGCGGGCATCAACATGTTCTGCTGGTCAGCCGTTCAGCTGAAACTCAGTGACCCGGACCTGATCAACCATTCCCAGAACTGGTATCGTATGGCCGTGTACTACATACTGCGCTTCGCAGAGAACGCGTCGCTGCTGCTGTTGTGGTATGTCTACAAGACGGACTTCTACAATTTCATCTGTGCCCCCCTGCTCGTGCTGCAGCTGCTAGTGGCCTATGCCATCGGCATTTTCTTCATGCTGGTGTTCTATCGGTTCTGTCATCCCTGCCGAAGGCTCTTCTCTTCCAGCATGTCCCAGGGCTTTTGGGACTGCTCCGCCCTCCTCTGTTTGCTCTGCAGTGCCGACTCGTCTGAAAATCAGCCATTAAACAAGGTGGCCCCGGGGTCAGCCTGCAGCCCCACTCCACTCAAAGAGCCAGCTCGTGACCAAGTGTGCGAAACACCCAATGACACAACCTATGACATGCCCAATGACTTGCTCTACGACTCTACCTATGTGGAGTCATTAAGCGTGTCCAACGACATGGGTGAAAATATAGACGGTCAAAGGAACGGTGATGTTAGGCAGAATGTGTCTTCAGATGCTTAAAGGTGCAGTAAGTGATATTTTTTTTAAATTAAAATGTAAATGCGTACTCTCTCCTGATTAGATGAAATTGTCCTCATCACATTAGACAATTGACACTGAGTGAAAAAAAGTGAAATTGGCAACCCTCCCGAAGATTTGTTTTCTGTTTACTAACTTTACTAGCTGGAGAGATGGGGGGGGGGGGAGAGTCCCCTGTTACTGAACAAACACTGCATCGTGATTTACTCTCTGAATATTGACAAAAAACTACAACATTTAGTTTTAACCTCAAAATATCATTTACACTGCCGTTAAATTGTCATTATACAATTTAAAGAGAACTTTGACATCTGGCACACACAGCACCTCTGATGAACTTTTTTCTACTTAGCTGCTCCACCTTTTTCCGGCTACTGCCGGTGTTGGTGTAGTGTAGTCGCTCCTCACTATAGAGAATGCAATGGACCACAATGCTTTCTCAGAATGTTGGAAGCCCTGCTGCTGATGTGAAGTCTACAATGTCTGTTACTTTCACAATTGGAGCGCTATGATCTTAGTGTCATACAGTATATCCACCATGATGCTCCAGTATGTTCTTCTTGACCAGTCCATGAGAGTTGTCTGCTATCCAAGTGTGCACATCTTGAAATACTGAAATGTGAAATCTGTGTTCAAATCACTGGTGGATTTGAACATGATGTAGGTACAGTAGGCAATGTACAATCAAATATATTGTACAAGTGGCGTTCATCAGCCTCTTCCGAGCAGAGACATTGTCCTAGCTGATAATACTGCAACCTTCAATGTAAACAAACGCAAACCATTTTTGGAATGGGTTTAGTGAACAACATCCACGTATACTGATCACATAGATAGAGCCATGTGCTTGGACTGATTCAGAGGTTTTTATTGTTGGCATGTGCATGTAAAGAGCGTCAAATGTGGGCACTGTATTAATCTGCCGGGGGTGAGACTATTTTGTATCTTTCCTAACCCCGTTCTTTTATGGCTGCAACCAACACTGCTTTATTTACAACTCGACAAGAGCCTTATCACAATATGCGCTGCTTCACCGATGTATTTGTGCTTACAGCGAGATGTGAATCTCCACGCACTACGGTGCTGTAGAGACGGTCGTTTTTCTCATTAATCACAGTACTGAATACGCATGGGCTCTCTCTGCACATCATTTATTTGCATGTTTACAAAGGATGTTTGTGGTTTCCATTCAACTCTTGAGCAGCACAATAGCTATTGTCAATGTGAGATGCTTTGTTTTGGATGTATATGGGTTTTGTTAATTCATGGTGTGCCATACTGTTAGTTCTGAGGTCTGCCTCTTGGTCACTCCAGAATTTGTGTTTCATTAATTAGGCTTTTTACTCTTAATGATGGAGTGCCGTGATTTATTTCCCACCCTAAAACATGATCATCGGGTATTATTATTATACAATAAGGAGGGAGAATATAAAAATAGTGTACAGTATTTGTTAAAATGTCATTTTTATGTGGACACGCACACCAGTTCATTAAGTATGCCTGGTTTGCGTGGTGGGTGGTGATGGGTGATGAATGTGGTGATCCACCTGACATGAAGCCGCACCCACAGCTGTTGTTGTATGATAAAGAGGGAGGGGTTAGGGGAGGGGATAATATTGTGATGTCACTATACCACTGTTTATTTCATTGGCACGTTTGACTGTCAAGGTTTCAGCCTCCAGGAAGAAACCCTAGTAAATACAGAGGGAAGACATTTGCACATAACAACACCAAGGGGTCTAATGAAGTACTGTCACCTCATAAACACACAAAAAACTGAAAAAAAGAAGAAGAAAAAAATCATGGCACTCTATCTTTAAGTGGACACAAAATGTAACTAATATTGTGTGTGTGAGTGTGTGTGGAGAGGTTTCAATCTGTAATTGTGTGTTTAATGTTTGTTTTTGTCTATTTTGCACTAACTCTTTCTTGCAATGCAACTGCAGGGGGAGGATCACCTTGAGTATGATAATTATGCTCTTATTGTCTGTACAAAGACAACCTTTGACATTGAAGCCAAACTATATATAAAAAATAACATTGCATAATGTACACGAGCCAGCTCATAAATATTACACACACACAGATATTTTGAAGAATAAGTCTAAATTCAAGTAAATTAATATTTATACTGTGATTTTGTCCATATGGTAGTTGTTTTGAACAACTATAATAAGCAAGCATTCCATGCAGTTATGCTGACCTCATGTGGGCTATGGTTGCAACAGCTTATTCTTATGTCTAATGTATACATTGTCAAGACTGTTTTCACTTGCTGAAAATAATTGAATTGTTATTTTCGAGAACTTACAGCCATAAAACAAAGTATGTTTTGTGTGCCTGCTCTTGAAGGGCTTGAGGATTGGAAAAACGGATATACCGTACAAGCCCTTTTTCGTCACCTAACCATCAGACATCCATTTCAACATTTGCCTTAATGTAATAAATAATTCAGAAAAGGTCTTGCATCATGGCTTACTTTCTTAAGGTTGGAGTCAGTGTGACACCCATATTCACACAGGATACTTTGTGGAATGAACAGCAACCCTTTGCTGTTTGTTCATTTAAGTATTTTAATGTTTTTGTTTTTTGTGTGCAGATTTGAACATTTCCACATTAATTTGAAGACAAATATGTGCTTCCTTAAATACATTTAATGATTAAACAATTAAACCAAATTAATTTGTTCAGGCAAACAGAACTCCAAATGCAGTTTTCTATGGTCCAGAGGAATATTCTGTCCTAAAGGATTGGACATTAAAGGGATATCTCACTTTCAAAAAAACCTTTTGGTCATTTGTCGTTTTAATTTATTTTTTTCTTTTATATTTTTTTAGTCTCCTCCGTCCTCCTCCTGGAGGAGCTTCTTTTCCAAAACAATTAAAAATAAATGAAAAAATAAAATGAATATCAAATATCTAAATACTGAATCGAGCAACTTAAAAACTGTCTGGGGTGTTCACATAAGCCTAAGTAGATGATAAAATGACCAAACGTTTTTTTTTAAGTGAAATATCCCTTTAAGCAGTTGTAGTGTTGGCCTGGGGCCAGAGACATCACACATACACAAACAAATCCATAAACACAAATCTTCATAGACCTTTACCCAGGTCAATACAAAACAATAAAATGTCAATTTGTGGTCCAGTTCGTTCGTACAAATATTTTATACAAGTAACAAGTTGGCTGCAGCTCATCAATCATGACAAACACTACCAATTCAGAGCTTCTCTTAAATATAATATTTTACACAGTATTTCTTAAGTTATACTTCAGTCATGAATTAACCTCCTATACCTAGAAGGAGTCTTATTTTGGAATGTAACGAACCAGATCATGTATTGTATTATGGGAAGTTTGATACCATTTTAGCCTGGCTGTTGGAATTACAATTATTAAATCTGCTCACTCTCACAGAGAACATCATATACTGTATACCTGTATAATTAGGACTATCAACTGATGTAAATCATTGTTCTTATCCCAAGCCTAGAATACAACTGTGGGGAGAGATTACACAGTAAACCTTGAAAGTTAAAGGACGACTTCACCCATTTTCAACTCATATAATTGGTCCTCACTAATGTCATGATGAAATGGTAAAACTTTTTTCTACTCGGTCTGTGTCTCATAGGAGGGCTGCTACCAGTGACATCATCGTTAGGCAGGGTTTTATTTTATTTTATTAATGCGAGAACAATTATATCCATTATAGCATGCCTGGCTATTCTATTAGCTGTTTCTAATAGACCTGTTTCTATTAGCTTCCCCATAGATTATGTCACTGGTTGGCAGGTTTCTGAATTGTCCACAGCCCTCTTCTTAGACAAATTAACAACATGAACCAACCAACATAATAAGCTCACACTACAAGCCAATTGTGAGCTTGTAGATTGGCTATTTCTAGTAATGGACTTTAGTGTTGAGGGGTATGTTGGTCAAGTAAGTCCTACATTCAACAGGACAACAGGATTTTACTGTGTAGTTACTCTTGCAAAACGTTCCAGTCATAAGTTATCAGCAATTCAGCATAGAGTCTTCCGGGCTTGTTGGTCACTGTGTGTACGCATTTTGAAAGAGCAGCTAGCTTTTGTGCAATATAAGTAGAGTATTTTTGTGTCCTTTACACAGCAACAGCAAAGACACTGACCACGCAGTACATGGTGCGGTTCTCCCACCTGACAGTGGAGCTTCCTAGGAGACAATCACAACATTCACTGTAGTAGCAAAATATGAAATCAAACTCAAAATACTCTACATCACCACCAAATAAAATAGGTCTTAGTTAGTGCTGCTTTAAATACAGGTTATAGTTGTAAATCAAAACCTTTTTGCATTGATTTTTTTTTTTTTAAACATTGATTATTCGAAATAATCGGAAAAGTAATCCATAGAATAATTGAGTTGGAGAAATAGTTGGTGCGTTTTGGTAATACATTGTTAATGAGCGGTGAAAATTTCCCCTCACCATCAGTCGCAGTGTCCCAGTAGCAGGAATTAGCTGTGTGGAGACCAGCACCACTCTTCTGCATGATGGCACAGTTAACTGCAAAGACGATGCAAAATCACATTACTCACAAATCCATCTGCTCCTCCTCCTTTTTTGTATAATGTTTATCTTTACTAGTAGTAAGTCAATTTTATTTGTATAGCACTTTTCACAGAGAGAACTCACAAAGTGCTTTACATACAACATGAATAAAAACAGCAAGAAACAGTCAAATGATAAGAAACAAAACAAAAACACAAAACTGTACAATGCATTTCAGAAAAAACTACAGCAGACACATTTCACACCTGGAGGAGAAGCTCAATGACATTCTCCAAATGAATACCAGAACGCACACACACAGTCACCTCGGGCGTACAGCCTGGCATTCCTAAACGTAACCTTACCCAACCTTATTCCTAACTTTAACCTCAGTAAAACTGTGCCAAAACCTAACCCTATTCATAAACGTAACGCCAGTAAAACTATGTCTAACCCTAGACTTATTTCTAACCTTATTCTCAGTAAAACAAATCTAATTCTAATACAAGAACCGACTCACCGAGCAGTCAGTGGAAAGTATTAGGACAATCGTGTATTATGGCGAGCATTCCAGTTACCTTCCAAATACATGTGTGTGTGTTTTTAGCTGGCTCTTAAAAGTATCCACAGACACTCCAGCTCTCCAGGCCACGATGAAGGTCAACTGAGAACACATCCCCGCCCACATTGTAAACACACAGTAGCATATCACTTTACCGATGTATTTGAATGGTCTCCCTTGTTTGACCAGGTGAGTAAGAGAATGCTCCACTATGGTGGCAGTCCACTGGTTCACTTTGTTCTGGTTATAGTCCGTTCCACCAATCACACCTTCAATGCACTGAGACAAAGACAGCGAGAGATAATTATGAACCCAAACATGACATCAAGGATTGTCTTCACAATGTAAAAAAGTTTTTGTTGTGAAGAAGTCTACCTCCTTAACTGAGACACTGGCCTCATCAGCGTTGAAGATCACCTACGATATGATGACAAAAGAATTAGCATGACCTGGATACTGAATCCATCATCCACATATGCTTTTCTTTCCTTACACATACTTTTGTTTCAGTGCTTATTGGTCTCAATAAGCAGTACTTTCAACTCCAAATCAAATCAGTGTACAACAAATACATTGCATTATTATTTGATCATGTCAAAGTTACAATTCATGAGGACATAAAACTAGGCCAAAGGGTCAGTCATTACTCACTGATGTTGTTTATCACATGTAAAAACAAAAATACAATTGAATTTCAAGAATTTGAGTAGAAAGTGATTTACAGTAAATTATTGAATCATGGTCAGGCTATCCTAGGGCTGTGCAATATATTGATATGATATACAGTAACATGCCAATGTCATGAATATTGTGATATAAGATAAGACTAAATATCGTCAGGGATTCTGGTTATCAATCAATATTATCAGAAATATGTGTATTTGGTCCGAACGACAACCTACCTCCTCCCTCACCCTAAGCCTAACCTCCCCCGGGGCAGACACCTAAACCTAACCGCAACCCTCTCCCGACCCGCAGCGCACCTCGGAGAATTGCTCCTTCGGAGCATTGCTCCTTCGGAGCATGCTCTGTCGGATGATAGTATGCCTCCCGAGATATTTGGCCAAAAATATCACATTGGATTTTGTCCAAATCGCCCAGCCCAGCCCAGCACCCCTTTACACACCCCTTTACAAAAATGCACCCCAGAATGAATTCTGGTGATCCCTCCCTGACAGACTCACTTGACCTAGATTCCATTCATACTTTGACAGGCGGTAACAACACCAATAACGGACAACACAACACAGCAGTTCCTGACCAGCTGACCACACCCGGGCGGACAAGAGCATTAGCTAAGCTTTAATGCTAAATCTATTTTAATATTAACAAAAACATGACAGGCCTATAGATGATCATGATCTGACTGCTAGCCTACATGTAATGTTATATACGTTATACCTCATCCCCGGAGTTATATTCTTCCATTGTTACTGACACAAATCGCTCCCGGCCAGAAAATGTCTTGTTACTGTTCCTGTTTGTGCAGGGCCAACGAGTGCAAATAAAAGACGTGTTCATTATACAAAACGTGAATTAGAAGAGTATTTGCTGACACCATGTGGTGTAATCTTGTTACTACAAGTTCACCCACCCCCTATTCATATAGCAATTGATTTCGACCATAAAATTGTAATACACTATACGCAATTATGTTTAATACGTTTTATTCTTGTAAGTTTTATTCTATTTTAAATACTCCCATAATTTATTCTCGAAAAGAGCACTGAGGTTCACTCTCATATTGTCTCTTTTGCAATGCTGCCGAGATTACACATACAAAATCAACAATTGAATATATGATATGCAGGAATAAAACACAAAACAAATCTACAGGTAAGGCATATAGATATAAAACATATATCTAATAATCAATATAATAATTAATCAGTGATGCATGGCTAGAATTATCCATGCGTAAACATGATAACTGTACTACTAAGTGAGTGTGCTGCTCATAGAGTATTATATATCTACTCTAAGGTGCTGCTGAGCTCAGCTCAACACACTTGGGAAGGAGGACTGGGAGAGTTAATATTGATGATAATATTAATATCATAATATTATACTTGCGTAATAAAATATATTATTATTGTTGTTGTTGTCGTCGTCGTCATCATTATTATTATTATTATTATTATTATGATGAGGATGATGATGATGAGTATTATTATTATAGGCCTACTGTATAGGCCTTTTGTTACATTATTATAAAACAACTAGGCCTACTTCCGTGAGTGTGACATGGAATGAGTTGATGTGGATTGTGGAATGAATGGTCTGCGGGTGGTCCAGTCTGGGACAGTGTGTGGGGCTGACTGGGTAGCCTCGGAAACCACAGGCGTTTTAGGGACTGGAATCACTGGATGAAGAAGAAAACGATGACGTAATTTTGGGGACATGCTGAATGCACATGCACGGTCCACGCACGCACGGTGCCACGATAGACGATGGGATGGGGTTTGCGCGAGAGTGATTAAATGTGAGATTACAGGCACATAGGCTACAAATTATAATATATATATATGCCTATACGTTATTTTATGAGCATGCTGGCAACATTAAACATGAGGGTAAAGGGTTGCTCAAAATGCTCACACACTCTTGCATGTGGCATGCGCGCAGACCAGGCGAACGGCCGAACTACACGATGCGCACACAGGGGACACACACACGCACACGCACGCACGCACGCACACACACACACACACACACACACACACACACACACACACACACACACACACACACACACACACACACACACACACACACACACACACACACACACACACAGACGCTCTCTCTGTCTCACACACACACGCACGCACACACACACACACGCACGCACACACACACACACACACACACACACACACACACACACACACACACACACACACACACACACACACACACACGCACACAAACACACACACACACACACACACGCCCGGTTTCTTCCTTTTTGCCTATACACCACGCCCCCTCCTCCCGGGAACACCCCTGACTGTGCGGGATTGCTGCTGCTATCAGACGGCGCCGAGACTCGAGACGCACCACCGACAAACATCCGCAACTACTCTACAACCTGGTATGATCTCCATATTCACCTTCTACTACCCCGACAGTTCACCTGGCTGGAACCACGTCGGTAACCACCCGGTAAGACCAGTGTTCTTTATACTAGTCTACGTGTAGCTAATTACTTTGACTGTTGTATCTTTGGGAGAAAACATGTGTGACACTGACACTATGGCAGCACTGGTCTCCTCTCCAGACCACGGAATAACGATATGTTCTTGAATGAGACTATTTTACGCTTTATACGGTAAGCCAATTTGATAATTTTCCTTTTCCAACACGTCACTGAAGATATAACTACACCGCACTCGTTTGCGAGAGGAAAAAAATGCCCACTTTCTATCCAAAGTTATAGGCGCGCGTTCTGCAGGTGCAATGCAGCAAATGCAATTAGTGTAGCATACGCGATATAGTTTGACGGCTGCCTAACCTATAGGAGCATACTGCCACTGTGTACTGTGTACTGTGTGTGTCAACTCTTCAACTGAAAAAAAAAAAAAAACATAATTGAAACTCGCTGATGCATTAATTAAGTTGTAACACACTAATTTCTCCTACCGGGCGCGGGAGAAAGACGCCAACCCTTTCATAGCTGAACCAATTCTACGTTTTATGCCTAATATAAGTCGGACACAACACAACACGGTCGGCTATAGGGTTCTTGATGCGTTGATTAACATCAACAAACTACATATGGCATTGAGCTCACGTCCTTTAGACTAGAGCAGTGAAACATATACCTCACTGCCGTAGAACTTTAATAACTTACTGTTTGACCAATTAAGGCTAAAGGATGACAGCTGTCAGCATAGCCTACTGTCTTGCAGTATAGGCCTATATTGGTTATAAATTTCAATTCTTAGTTTTTTGTTTAAAATATATATTTTGACTTTGCTTATTTGTCGTGGTGGATATGATTTGTGGGTTGACTTGAAGAGATTAATTATTAGATACATATTATGGTGGTCCAGCATGAACAATTGGTGGCATTGGTGTGCATGAGTCCAGTTGTAGTGGCGATTTTGAATACAGCATACAGATAGAGCTTCCTCTGGTCAATCAATACATTGTCCGACTCCTTCACCCCATGCATGAGAGCAATGCATTTTTAGTTAGATTAGTTCTGTTTCTTCAGCAACCCATGTCCTATAGTGAGGTGACATGGCAGGCAGGGCATGAAACCATTTCTGGGAAAGATGTGGTGGCTAATATATCCAGAATTTCATTGGCCGCTTTGATTTCTTTGCAGTCAATGTTGTTTGATGCCGGTTTAGCAGCCAGCTATTAGTATTCACTGACTGGCACAGGCAACTGTCTCTTAATGTCAAGCATGGGATTGGGACATATTTGTTTGAGGCACAGACTGCCCTATTTAATATTTATTTTATTACATTTGCCTTTCATTTTTATTTCCCTGATAGGCCTTAGAAAAATAGATACATTTGATTATGATCACAAAGCATACACAAACCATTATAGGTTATAACTAATTTACAAGGTACATAAAGGAACAGGAAAAGGGGGAAGAGGAACTGGGGATTCCCTGAATTCTCTGCAATACAGCCAAGCTAGAGAGCCCATTTATCACAGCAGAGAGAGAAGCCCTTGGGGACTGCAGTCACAGCGAATTAGAGCTCAGTCTCTCCAAGACCCTGTAGGAGTGAATTGGATGGCAAATGTGTGTGCGTGCGCTTGCATGCATTCGTGCATGCATGCATCATGATAACCATGGTACATCGCTGATGCGCCAGACTGATGTAATGAGGCTGTGCAAGCAGTCTCCAAGTTGGCGACACAAATCCTGTTACTAATACTCATACTCTGGACATTCAACTGTATCACATAATATACAATATATTTTGGGGTGTAAGATGACGAAGGGTTCCGGACATAAGGGCTTTAACAGCAGAACAAAATGGCATAGCGTGTTGCTTAAATTAAATACATTTGTAAAATATAATTAGCTGTTCACATTTTCACAAACGTATGCATTTATTAGAGCAAATGTTGTGCACGGGGAACTCCCTTGATAAGGTGTGTTTGCATTGCTTCGATGCTGTTTCTATTGTGCTGCCGTGTTGATAAATGGTAACTGTGTGGCATACAATATCATGTGATGCTGGGCTTCCCTGCCGCCCACTCACTCACTGATGTGGCGTTGCCCCTCTGGTTTGTTCCGTCGTGCTCTAACCCAGAAGTGCATGCAGTGCCATTTGGTATGCAGTCTGTAGCCTCATGTTGGCTAGAGAGAGACAGACGTCACAGACATGTGGCATTCCCATTCAATCACGACAGCCACCCAGAGCCAGGCAATCAGTGGAACCCTATCATCCCCACATGGACTCTGCAGACATAAAAAGAAGGGACTTGAAATGTAATCTGGACACAGTGGGGAGAAAATTTCCCTGAGGGGATAATAATATATTGCCGGTCAGGAGAGCAACGTATTCCGCTGCTCTCTCCCCTGACCTCTAAAGTGTGAGGACACCTCTCCGTGATCGCTCCTCCTTTACATCCATTGCATCTCCTTCCCAGCCACTTTCCCCGGCGCTTCACTTAGTATCACTCATGGAACAGAAGGGAAAGAATAGAGTAGGAGGATGAGGTGGTAAGGAGGAGATGGGGGGGAGGGTAAAATGGAGGATTGATCAGGGGTGGGGGCGGGGGGGGGGGCGAGTTGACGAGTAGCGAGACAGACAGGATATAGACTCCCTAGTAATCAACTTAAGGTCTCAAATCACATACGCATAATCGCATAATTGTGGTGGCTCAGACACTTGTGGTATACAATAAATTGTACGTAGTAAATCTGGAGTGTTAAATTTTTAACCCTGAGAGTGTAAAGGGTACATTTTTACACTCAGTCAAATTCAATTAATCATCATCATCATCATCATCATCTATATTATTGTACATGTCATGAACTCTTTGTAAAATGACACGTCCTATTCTGTTCTGAACTGATGTGATGACAAAGGATCAGCTTAAACAAATCTATGATGTTTTGTTTCACTCTTGCTCTCTTTTACTCGCTCGCTCGATTCACTCACTCACGTAGCCTACTCTTTCTTTCTTGCGTCTCACACATACTGTGCAGTGTGCACATGCAGGGCTCCCGTCTTTCTGTTAGGCCTGCTGTGCCGCTTTTGAGAACAGAAAATGGAAGTAAACTGTACCAGACATGCAGCAGAAAGTTCTATGAAATATTCAGGTTTTCTAAGCAAATGGAGGGGGAGAAACCGACCTGAAACTAGGTTAATAAGATCCAGTCCGCATCTCAAGCCCTCTCATCTTGTGAGCAATGAACTGAGATGAACACACAGTGCAGCCACCCACAGCAATCATCACACACTTGGTTGAGGAACAGAGACTTTTTTATCTCCATTTCTGGGGGAAGTAATGCATTATTTTCTACGAGATCAAAGGTCCTTTTTGTTAGTTGCAGTTTTGTCACAATGATGGGTGTTTTGCTGTCATGTTCCCAGGTGGTCCCATCAGATTTGTTTTGCCAACACTTTTGTCAATGGTTTTGATATGACCTAAAACAAGTCTGATTAATTTCAGCTTCATAATAGGGACGCACGATATATCGATCATCATATTGGTATCAGCAATTCTTTTAAAATGTGTTCAATCATTGGACAAATATCAAAAGGTTTCCTGATGTAATAAGCATGCATTAATTGAAGAAATGGTGGAGAAATGACTTGCGTTAACCTATACCGTCCTATACACAGGGAACAATGTCTGCAATATGTTGAATTATTTCAAAATCTCTGAAAATGAAAACAAATTTGCAATGACTGCTCGGCTTCAGTCATGCGAGGAGGGAGCAAGTCAAAATCATTTAATAGCCACCTGAAGATCCAGCATCCCCAAAATATTGTATAGTTGCCCACGTCCAAACCTGTGAATCCGCCTACTCCACCGAGTCGACAGATTCTGTTCTGCCCTGATTACATGATGAAACATTTCTCAGTTGAAAAAGTGCATGATTACCAATGTGCAGCACTCATTACTTTACTTCAAATTCAAACAACATTCGGGGGCTGCCTTAAGGTTTGACCTCCCGTTAGTTCGACCGGATTAAGGTTGGTGAGGGATGCGTTAAAACGACCAGATTATAAACTACCTCCCCCTGGCCAGCCGGGGCACCTGATGGAGGGGAAAGGAACTGGTCGGAATAACGTGTTCCTTCCACGCGCTACGTCGGACTGGGGAAACTCCCCCCTGTCAGGTGAAAAGAAGCAGCTTGGACTCCTCATGCATAGACGGAAGCATGAGTTCAGTCCGCTGCCCCCCCAGGTTGGCAGAGGAAGTGTAGGATTCACTGGGTGAAAAAATGGGTTGCAAAATCGTGGGATAAAAGTTTAATTAAAAAATGACCGGATTGAGGTTGGTGAGGGATGCATTAAAACGACCGGTTTAAGGTTGGTGAGCAGGGATGCAATGTTTCTCCCGTGCTTGCGGTTATGTTTAGGTTAGAGTTAGAGATAGTGTTAGTAACGGTCGATCTAACGGGAGATTACACTTTGGAGACACTTTGAAGGCTTTTATTCAAAGGGGAGATATTTTGTGTTGCCATAGCTACGTATCAGTGTAGACATCAAATTACTTTTAGGTGGATACATTAGTCTCTAGTGATTGGTTATGGAAAATTGAATCCCCTCTCGGAAATCGGTCACAGTGGAGGCGATGTTAGTCAGACTGAAAATGGAAATTAAGTGTAACAAGCTGACAATTCTGTTGCAGTCCTCTCTGCACATCCATGATGCAGAGGAGTGCTACATGTACTGTATATATCAGAAAGAATCATTACACAAGCATGTTGTGTCATATGAGCTTGTTTACAGCTTGTTGAAATCTGGCCCTTGGAAACAGAGTAGTGTTCACTGGGTCTAAAAATCAGATCACAAAGCAGTGTTTGTACATCTGCACCGAGCATCACATATTTATTTCACTCAAATAGATGTACGGTAAACCCTACTATAGGGGAAACTGGTTTTGCAACATATCGGTATTGGATATTGATCAAATTCAATATGACCATGGAAATAATCGGTTATCTAATATCAGTCACTCTGCATACTGCAGAGACACTCATCATCCACGCTGTCATCACATCCAGACTAGACTACTATAATAGCCTTCTATGCGGTGCAAAAGTTCTCATACTAATCAAGAAACCACAGTATGTGCAAAACTCTGCTGTACGCCTACTCACGATCCAGAGACCACATCACACCAGTCCTCCACGACCATCACTTGCTCACAGTCAAACAACTGCCGCTCGATCGTCACCACCTACAAGGCTCCCAACAACCAAGCCCACCCCCTACCTCTCTGACCTCTTTCACTGCTACACCCCCTCCCGTTCCTTTAAGTCTGGTAATGCCAACCACCTGGATGTCCATTGTCCCCACAACAAATAAACAAACATGGGGTGACAGGGCCTGCTCATTTGCATGCAGCCTTTGGAACTCACTCCCAGCTCACATCACCATGTCCTGTTGAAAACCACCCCCTCAAAACCCATTGCCCACCTATTTAGTGTGGTTGCCCGAATGGGCAACCAGACTCTTGTAACTGTGACACTTTATTATTTCACTGGAGTAGTCTTTATTTTGATGCTTTATACCTCCCACACTGTACGCTGTACGCACTTGAGCCATATGTCAAATTGACCGGAAAAATCGGGAATCGTGTGCTTGTATTTTGTTAAGAGAAATGTTGTATAGTTTAATTGATATGAATTTATTAGTGAATTAAATTTCCCCATTGACATGAATGGGAAAAGGCAAAAATTCACATTCAAGTATTTGTTCCTCGGAGACTGTAATCACTATAGTTACAAAACTTTTAGGGATAATTCAACATTATCCCTAAAATTATTTAACCCTAAAATTTTATCGGTCGGCCTCATGGTGGCGCTATAACAGCCCACTTTACCTTTTGGCTCATAACTCTTGAACCGTAGGTCGTAAAATCAAAATGATTTTTTCCCTGGATTCCTTGGGTCATGACGCATCTCCCCACGCCCATTTCCGCCATGATAGATTTTCCGCCATTTTGAATTTTGTCCAAAACACACTTTTTGCTTTTCCTCCTACAGATTTTGTCCAAATCTCACAGAAATCGGCACACGTGATCTCTGGACCCATCCAATTAAAACTGAACTGCAGAATTTTGAAAGTGCGTATCGTTCGGCCGTAATCGTCTTCCGAAGTTAGTAGGAGGGGCCTCCAAAAAATGCCATAAATCACGAACGGAATGTCCAATCCATCCCAAATTTCAATCACATGTCCGGGGTGGTTCAATCAACCAAGTTCTAAAAGCAATTCCATTTTCATCCATAGGGGGCGCTGCAAATGCGAGAAATTAACCGTTTGTCGCAAAAACATGAATTTCGGGGGTTAAATCCCCTCCGAATTACTTACGCATGATCTAAGGCGTGACTTGAAATTGTAATTGGCTGGCAATACTAGTGGGAGGGGCATATGTAAGCCACTGCGGCAACCACACTCTGCAATTTTTTTAAATTGCGAATTTTCTAGTTTGTTCTGTCTTTGTAAGGTGAATTGGATTTTTTATTATTATTATTATTATTATTATATTTTCTATATTTGAATATACGAAACCTTCATTCATGGGATTTCCTACTATTGTATTGGGGAACACCCCACTTCCCCAATGAGAATTTTACGTCATAGTGTCTGAGCAAATGGGCATGATGATGTTGATGTACGCCCCTCACTTCACACGGGGTGTGATTTTTATATTATGAAATGTATGTGCACCCCTTTCATTTCCGTCTCTATTGTATTGTGTCATTTACAGTCAGTCTCATTATTTCTCTCCCTTCACCTCACTGCCCTGTGCCTTTTTCATAATGCATACCATTTCCAGAATTGTGGTGGCACTCGCATGCCCCAGACAGACAAAGATGGGGAGAGCGAGTGCATGCATTCTGCGTTCTAGATATTAGCATGCCGTAGTCTTTAGTGTGCCGTATTACTTTGTCTCTGTCATCCAGCAACCTGAGACACTCATTATGGCCATAATTAACAAGATTAACAACCGACCACACTGTGGTCAGTGGAGGGTGATTGGGATCATTGCCGATGGGCTTGTGGAGCAGAGAGAGGGAAGGAGGTAGAAAATAATTGATTGTCTGAGCCGCAAGGGCCGAGGTTGAGTTCGGTTTGATGTCTGTTTGCTGAAGATTTAAGCATTTTTGACAAAGCACAGTGGAGAAATTCATCAGCTGCACAATCAAGCCTTCATTAGTCATGACTAAGCAAAAATGTATCATGTCATGAGCAGTGGTCGTGGTATTGTATCAAGTAACAAGGAATAACTGTCACACTCCCATTTGCTATGCAATGGGGATGGGGATTTCAATTAATCTACATGGTTGTTCAATTGCTATTTTATGACTTCGTCAATAGCAGTAGGATTTCCACTTCAGCTATTTGTTCATCCATGTAATGTTTAATTTGAACAGCTGTACGCTCCCCCTGCCAACTCTGTTTCCTTCAATGCATGACGAGTGTGCAGGCCGCTCACCTGACAGGGGAGTTTCCCCCGGTTAGGACGTAGCGCGTGGAAGGAACACGTTATTCCTTTCACCTTCCTTTCCTTTCACCTCCATCAGGCTGACCAGGGGGAGGCAGTATTAGAGACCAGGATTGCTTGCTTGTTTTTTGCGCCCAACCTAGGGTATGGGCGCTAATGACGCAAAGGAGATATTAAACATGCCCCCAGTGTTCCCGGTGGGAATCAAACCTGGGACCTTCTGCGTGGAAGGAACACGTTATTCCAACCAGTTCCTAATTTTCTCCTCCATTAATTTTTGGAAACCAAATGGACCATTGATTGGTCAGGTTTAAGTTAACAAGGATAATTGTATCAAATGTCATATGTCATACAAATCACTTTCTCTTTGTCCTAACCAAACCTCTTCATCCATTGCCCACACACACTCACACAATGTATCCACTTTGCCTCTAGCTTTCTCTCCACCTGAATCCTTCCAAAGCTCTCTTGGTGTTTGATTGAAGGGCAACGTTTCCATTGTGGCCGTGAAGTTGAAAATAAGAAAATAACACAATAGAATCCATAGTGTTGGCTTGTTGAGCCCACCGTGTCTTTTCTAATTTAGACACGGTGGGCTAAAAATGACACCAGCAGCATTTCAATGCGATATCAGACGCTTCGATCCCTCCAGACTATAGAGCATCTGGGTTGCGAATCAGAACAATGAGGGGTTCCCAAACCGTTTGTGAGCTTGTAGATCGTAAATGTTTGCTTTCTTTTGTTTGTTTTAGTTTTCTTTCTGTTTTCAGAAAAACGTACATTTTTCAGATGTTTTTCACGTTCCTTTTTTTTGTAGAAAAATAAAATAAATGATATACAGTATGTTGCAATAGAATAAAAGAAGCACAAGAGATCTGGGAAAGTGAGGAGGAGAAACAGGAGTGCATCGTGAGGAAAAGAGGACAGGTGAAGTCCTAGATAAGGGTTGCAAGAAGGGCCTCGGTTCGGTTCGTTTGTTTTTCCCATTTTCTGCACCATTGATTTCTGCAGGAAGGCTGAGAATTGCTGCAGGCATGTTGAGGTATTACTAATGATGGCTCCACTGGGGATGCTAATGTTATTGTGACTGTGACATGTATGCGCTGTGGTTAAAAGGCTTGGAGGTTGCACATTTGTGTGCCTATATAGGACTCATTACAGCAAAAGGTGAAAACCTGAGCAGGTCATGGCCTGTTTGAAATTAATAAGGAAAGACTGCGTCTAGGGTTCTGCATGCTCAACCAAGAATCCTCAGAGTGTCATTGCAGTGTATTACATTTGCCTATTGATTACCAAACTTATAGCTCTTTTAGCCATATCTTGACTGAAATAGAATATATCTTTCCTCACCTTTTCTCCTCTACACTGCAAATGGTGTGCTGTATCTAACATGGGGCGTATTGCTAATTCCCCCGACCCCGATAAGAGAGGATTTTTACGGCTCTAGCAGTGATTCCGAAACATATGTTAATTTCATGGACCCCAGTTTCACATGCATTAGGCTGCGGACCAAGATTTAATGGCATTTCTATCTGGTACCCCAATTTATATTGTAAAATCAATGTTGATTTAGTGTACAAATGGAACCATTTGTACAGTCTCTGAGTTACAGACCCATAAGGGTCCCACTTTGAGAGCCACTGCCATAGAGGTCCACGACGTTTCCAATGTGGTCCTCCCATCATGTGGCATCGAGTGCCTTTCACATCGGGGTGCCGCTCGCCTAGTGGTTAAGAATACCACATAATGCCTGACGGCCTTTGCTGCGTGTCACTCCTCATGTACTCTCCCTGTTTAACCCATTCTGACCTGGGATCAGATTCTAAAAATGTCTTCTACACAGGCAACACAGCAGCTCAAGACACAATCCAGGGTCTTTTCCAGCTGTACTGTGAGTGTCTGCATTAGTATAAGATTGAGATCACAGACCTCTCCATAATCAGAATTACAAACATATGGCCAGAAGTGATTCAATCTTGTCTCTGCCAGGCTGAAGGTGTGGCCCGAGTTTTTTTGCCCCCTGTCTGCCTGTCCGTGTGTGTCCGTCCGTCTGTCCGTCCGTCTGTGTACAGTGCGGGCAATGGATGAAGAGGTTTGGTTAGTGCAAAGAGAAAGTGATTTGAATGACATAACGCCATCATTAACGCCCATACCCTAGGTTGGGAGCAAAAAACATGCAGCAATCCTGGTCTCTAATACTGCCTCCCCCTGGTCAGCCTGTTGGAGGTGAAAGGAAAGGAAGGTGATCATTGCGAACGCAGTGAGCCACTTACTATGACAGCAAGGGCTGAATGTCTGTGTGTGTGTGTGTCTGTGTGTCTGTGTGTGTGTCTGTGTGTCTGTCCCGCTGTTACACCACCCGCCCGCCACCAGAGGGCGTTTGTGCGTCTTACTTGTATAGATGATTATATAACGTGTTCCTTCCACGCGCTACATCCTAACCGGGGGAAACTCCCCTGTCATGCATTGAAGGAAACAAGTTGGCAGGGGGAGCGTACAGCTGTTCAAATTAAACATTACATGGATGAACAAATAGCTGAAGTGGAAATCCTACTGCTATATATATATATATATATATATATATATATATATATACATGCACACACTCCTACAGAGTTTTGTCCGAGGAGCACATCTTTCTATTAATCTTCTATTTCTTTTGTTTTTGGCCAATTTATTCATAGCCCTGGGGATCAGGGAGGGACCACTTCATATCACATTATAACTAAAGTCCCTCCGTCAGCCCGGCATTCTTAATGTAGTATAATTCACTTTTCAAATTTAATTCAGACTAACAAAGTACGATAGATTTTAGTTTATCCGGTTATTGACACGGAAACCTTGAAGCAGAGTGCGGCGTTCAGCACCGAGGCATGATTGGCAGCAACATGTGATGGACAGCTCTTAAGATGGTCAAGAGTGGGTCATAAGTGCTGTTGGTTATAGCTTTCCTGTGTGACCTGCCCGGAGGCAAGTCAATCAAGTGTGTGTGTGTGTGTGTGTGTGTGTGTGTGTGTGTGTGTGTGTGTGTGTGTGTGTGTGTGTGTGTGTGTGTGTGTGTGTGTGTGTGTGTGTGTGTGTGTGTGTGTGTGTGTGTGTGTGTGTGTGTGTGTGTGTGTGTGTGTGTGTGTGTGTGTGTGTGTGTGTGTGGCGTGTGTCTCTGTCTGTGTGACTGTGCGTGTGTGTGCCAGAAGCCAGGGTTAGGATCAGGGATAGTTTCCACTTGGACAAACATGTCACATATCATTGAACGTAGTGTTTCTCTTCCATTCCCAAAGCCATTCCCAGAGCCATTTGCAATCTCTGTCTTTTCTTTAGCTGCCTGTACAGATGATGGTTACCTATTGATTTCACCTTGATGTGCACAGTCAGAGAGACACGTCCTGCCCCAGGAAGTGGATTACATGCTTAAATAATGGAATGAACTGCATTTGGTCACATCCTTCAGAGAGAGATGAGTGATGAGTGAAGTGAAAACCACTTTTGAGGCACTACCTGCCCTGAAGGCCTTTAAATCCAAAATTCCAAATCTGTTTTTGTTGTAATCCATATAAAAATGCAATATGCATGTGCAGCTATAACGTGGAAAGCCAGAAAATGTAAACATAACCACACACTGATTTGTGCATCCACCCATGTATGTGCACTACACTGTTATGAAATACATTAGCCATTGGTATTACCAAGCTATATTTGCTAAAGCAAACCTGCTTACTTTCTTATTAACAACGCATTTCACATTTTTGTTGACACAGTGTCAACGTCACTGGCCGCAAATAGGTTTAGCCCACCAGCTTTTTTACGTAAGCTGCATGTCAGCTTGCTCAAATAGAGGAAAGCTTTACAGGTCTATTCAACCATACTGTATTATGATGATGACCCATAGCCATATTTGTCTCTGTGTATTATGCTTGATCCCCTGTGTGACGTCTGCCCAAGCTTTTTTCCCCCTGAGCGCAGCGTATGTTTTGAATTGTTTTCAATGGGTGCGCCGTTTATTTACGCTGTGCTGGAAACACCAGCCACGTGACGAGGCGCTGGGCATCTATTGTGCCCATCCATGTGTGGAGCTTTTATCTGAGCCCTGAGAGTTTAAATATTTTCAAATCATGGTGTTTGGAACCGTTTTCAGCTGGGAGGACATTTGTGTGATAGTGAAGAATGGGTTTGGCTTTAAATTTGTCCCACTATCTTACAGTCCTGAGCTATCTTATGTGCCCCGCTATCTTATACAGTATATACGCTTTAACCAGAAGAAATAGACCTTTTTTCCCTCTGGAGGATGCATGGCTGAGTTTAAAGGGAACTTGCATAAGAAAAGAAAACAACCCACTATAGCAGTTATGTACACAGTACAGTAACGGTACAGATGAAAATTATAAGGTGTTAAATCTACCTTTGTTGATTACAGATCAATGAATAATTTGCCTTTTGTTGCCTACATTATGTATTCTGCTGCCATAGCTCCTACAGTCTATTCTTGTGTTCGCTGGCCAAATTAAGTCTGACCAGTACTGGCTGAGTTGATGTCTCTTGTCGTTTAGTGGTCTCCAGAGACTTGAGTGAAATGCACTCTGACATTCAGCATCAATTTCTATTGGTGTTTGTGTGACATTAATGATTCAGGAGGCAGCAACAGCCTTTAAATTCCCTCCTGGGAAGAAAGCGCTGCATGCTATGCCAAGGCAAGAACAGCAAAGAAATGAGAACAGATTACTATTGAATTTCAGTGAAGGCCATAAGGACAGGTAATGTTTAATAGAGGAGCAAGAGCAACTTTACATTAAGTGGAGAAGGCAGCATCATTTATTAATGAATTAGGCCATAAAAGCCCCATCAGCTTGGATACTTTTCACATCCAGAGCGTTGGGTGATAAAATCTAGATCAGACATTATGCAATACAGCATAAAATGTTGTAGCCTGTGGGGAAATGATCTAGTACAATATCAGCATCTATCAGGAGAAGATGAAACTGCTGAGAGGTGAGAGAGAAGAACTTTACATAGATCGGTGCTGATCTTAGCTGAACTAATGAGGATAAAGTAGCAACCCTATTTTGTTGTTGAGGAGCTGATGAATTTTCAGTTGGAAATGGAAGAGGACTGACCCACATTTCGCAAAAACAGATGTAGTCTTTGACTCCTTCTCTCCAACATATCAAATGTACAGTATATTTGAGAATAACTTAGTGTGTAATGTGTATTCATCTCTCTTTCATAGGTTACCGACAGTAACGCACGCACGCACGCACGCACATGCAGAGCACAGAATAATGTGATACACCTGCAGAGCTTACCGCTGTGCCCAAAGGCTTCAATGAGGGGAGGTTGATGCTGAGAACACGAGATAGGAAATTGGAACGTATATTTCCCCACGGACAAGCCCCTTTGATATAAAAGGGAAACGATCGTGGTAAATATGTATATGCAGTATGTTTTTCTTTCCCTTCTATGTGGCACTGAAGAAATGACCTCGGTGGTAGTATAAAAAGTCCTTTTAACTCTGTAAAGATGAACCCAAATGGACCCTTTTACCACCCTGTTATGCTGTGTTTTCTTCCCACAAACGTCACCTTTTAAACAACCGCATAAGTGGCTGCCTTATGACATGGTTGCTGCCTGCTGGATGTTGGCCCCCTCCTCGAATACACCCGTGGTGCCTAACTGGCAGATTGATGTTCCCGTCAATGTGCTTGAGCCAGAGTACCTCGCAACCGAACCGGACAGAGAGACAGAATAAATCACATAATGACATAATGCAACACAGAGACTACCCATTTACCGCTTTTAACACCCCATGGGCATCCGCCGCAGAAAGACACTACCTAACTTTGACATATAACTCTTCTCAGAGATGGGCACGTATTCGAAATACATGTCTTCGAAATAAGTATTTTCTGTATATTAAAATACAAAAAAAGTGTTTTAAAATACACAAAAAAAGTATTTAATGTATTTCAAATACATGCCCTCTTCTCGTCACATTCCCCATACAGGCACTGAAAGACATACGTAACCCCACAGCACATCATAATTTTATGAAAATTACAACAAAATATACTCGTAGTAAGTGCTTTGCCTCTGGCAGGTTAGGGGCTGAGGTTTGAACGTTTTCCTCAGCGCAGTGTTTACTCAGGGCACAGCGAGTGGTGGCAGCAGGAATGCGTGTTGTGTGTACTCAGGGAGGGTCGTCCCAGGACTCCACGCCTACTGCAGCACACAGCTGAAGCATTGAGATATAAACGACCGTGCTCACAATATGTCAGCGTTAGTGTGCCAGCCAAGACAAACATCACATCCATGTTACTGTAAGTTTGAGTCATAATGTGTACATACATGCGTCATTCACGGGTGTCCTTGTGTCACACAAGTATACATCCGTCAGAATGTCTTTGCTATGGGGAATAGGTTTGACTGAATTACCCTACGCAATTTCTGACCATTTACATCTTTTGGGACTCAAAATTGCTTGATATT
The DNA here is from genome assembly GCF_964188405.1 of Protomyctophum parallelum. Taxonomy (NCBI): domain Eukaryota; kingdom Metazoa; phylum Chordata; class Actinopteri; order Myctophiformes; family Myctophidae; genus Protomyctophum; species Protomyctophum parallelum. The sequence goes on from NC_139707.1 coordinate 37,605,882, forward strand.
CAAATTGGATTTCAATTTCAGTATATGCGATATCATAAATGGTCTTCTCACCAACTGTCCGTCGCAACAGTTAATAATGTATGCATGGAATGTGTATTGTTTCCATTAAAATAATAATAATAAACAGACTTTTGTTTTGCAAGAAAAACAATCAAGCTATTAACCCATTGATGCCTGAGGCCGAATCTGGGAACGCCTTCTAGGGCCTGACCCAAGGTTTCTGAAAACCTTCAAATTCGGATGTTTTTTTTTTAAATAGTTATGTTGCTACATGTATAGCAATAGCTGATGAGACACAGAGAGCGCGCCGGCATCAAGGGTAGAACAACGTATACGTTGCACCAGGCGTCAATTTTGCAGTGTGCTATAGGCATAGAGTGTCAGTTTAAAGGGAACTTCACATCACATCACAGCTGGCAATGTTCCAGAACTGTCAAATAACCAGCTCGGTACAACAAAAGAGTCCTTAAAGAAGATGCAAGTTCAGCAGTTTTGCTCATTAGTTTGTGGCTACTGGCTACAGTATACAGTAGGTGCAATAAATACAGCAAATTTTGCTGCCTGGAGCCTTCTGTCTCATGCTGGGCCCCAGGCTGCATCCTAAAAAAAAGAAAAAAGCGTGGAACCTAGGGGGTTAGCTGTCTAGAAGAGCAATCCTCTGTGTGTGTGTGTGTGTGTGTGTGTGTGTGTGTGTGTGTGTGTGTGTGTGTGTGTGTGTGTGTGTATGTGTGTGTGCGTGTGTGCGTGTGCGTGCATGTGCGTCTAATCTCGCAAACCACTGGACCGATCCGCACCAAAGCATACTGCTGGTTAGGCCAACAGAGATGTTCCATGAATATTTTACTCTCAGATCTACCGCCGTCTCACTATATCTGGGCAGAGATCAGCAGTGAATTCCATCTTATGTTTCTTAGTTCTATGTTACAGTGATATAGAACTATACAAAATCAGACTTATTTGCCACTTTATGGTTAATATTATACCACACTTTTATCAACCATTTCAACCATTTTGAAACGGCACTGCCTCTTGGGCGTTCTCAGTCTGTTTGTATGGAGATAACAATCAGTCCATCTGTGTCTCCATATTTCCTTTGTGAATTTTGAGCACAAACCCAGTCACTCAAGAAAGTTGAGAATATAATCCTCTTTAGATGGCTGCCCGTCAGTGAACACAGAGAGCACGAATAGCGTGGTGAAGCTGCAGGCCGGCAAATATTTATCAGTTTGAATCTCCCTAATTTATGGTAGAATCTTGTCATCTATCAATCTTAATTTATTCACTCAATTACACCGCGGCCATGCTCACAGTTGGGTGATTCACTTGTTCCGATGCGGTTCTAGGGTTACTTTACAATGCTAATCACTGATCTTGGGTTGCGACTGATGCTGGAAAGATGTCCGCCTCATCATTAGCACTAATTCATGTAAAAGAGAAGAGCAGGCAACGAGTACGAGAGGATTGGACGAGGATGAGAGAGAGAGAGAGAATAATGAATAAGGACACCACCGCCACTAATGATAACTAGCTTCATTGCATTCTAACTTTATATTGACCTGTGTTGTTTTTTGTTAGTGCAGTTGTCTTTTAACATTGGAAATTGTGTGAATGCATTTTATTGTTTGAGTTTATTTTATGTTTCTGTAATGATGTAATGATTACCTCTTCTACATGTATCTAGTCTCTCGTCGTAACCCAATCTGAGAATCCCATCGTCAAATATTCGGGAAAACAGCGGCCCCTGTTGTCCACAGTCTGTCTTGAGAGACTACTCGTAACCAAACAACCAGAGATATCCACCTACTGATATGTCTGCGGAAGTCTTACATTCAATGTACAGACTAGAACAGCAGCATGGACGGCCCTGCTAACAGCATCACCGTTCCAACTGGAAGGAGCGCCCTAAAGTCTGCATCGGTTCTGTTAACTTTATATGAAGAGACATGTCCTAACCGCCCACAACCCACCCCGAACACGAGGCACACAGACATTTTGTCAACATAGCGACACACAGTGACTGCACCACTCAAAAATCTTATCTCCAATTTCTTTAGAACACTATAAAGGGCTGTCACAATTATGACATTTTACTTGACGATTGATTGTCGTTCAAATCATTGCGATTAATGATTTTATTATTTTTCTTTCATTGAACACATGAATACATATGAATACATTTCTGTTTGGCTTTTAGGCTTTGTAAACAAAAGTTGCACAAAACGCGATACGGTTTATTTTTTTTCAAATGTTTTGGATATATATAATTTCTTTCATAAAAAATTATGACGATAAAGCGATGATCTCAAATATTTGCGATTGTAATAATTGTGACAGGCCTACTACACATTACAGCTCTCTACATTTTACTGAGCAATATAATAATCAATTGCTATCGGCCTCCCTCATAGCCTAAGGTGTTCCTTTTCGCTCTGTTTTCTATTCACATCATCATCATCCTGTTGCCTACATTATTTACTAAGCTACTTGAAAGCAGCACATTGGTACTTGAAATCCTGAATCATAATTGCTGCATTGACCACGTTGACATGGTTGTCTGCTCATCACAGGTAGCGGTGTAATGGTGATGTTCTTTTCTCTGTGGTACAGCATTTTAATGATTTCACGTGCACGCAAGTACACCAAACTAAGTCTGGTGACGCGAGGTTAGAGCCATACTGCTGTGTTGCTTGCTTTGAATACTTTGTATGTATGTGGACGTCCACGTAAACAGTTAAACATGTTAAAGTAGCCATTTGATTTGGGTCTTTTGCGTCTTGAATCTGTAGCGTACACGCGCATGCACCGTGCCGTACCAGCACGTCATTTTCTGGGGGTCACCGTGGTACCCCGCGCAACTAGCATGACACCACTGGTCACAGGAGAAGCGTCACAGAAATTATGAAAAGCCTCGCATTGTGAGGCGTTGTGATCTTGTAGATCGTCTATTTTCACAATATTTGTCTGTGGAACCGAGTCAAACAAAATGTATTACCTCAACTCGTACAATTCCAAGTGCTTGTCAGGGTGGGGGGTCAAATATGATTACTATTGACATTGGCATGCGGCAAAGACCCAGCAATCCCACAGTGCACCACAGCATGCAGCTGAGTGACACTTACGCTGTTACCCTGTTAAGCAGCAAGTAACCTGTGGAGCTTTTGACATTACTGAGGAAATGTGAGAAATAATTAACACAAGCCTCACCTGCTCATTTAAGTGCAATAGTGCATGTAGAAGCACATTTTACACGAGAGGGTGTGCGTTATTGTGATCTTTGCACGCCAGTGAAAGCATCACTGAAGTGCCAATAATCACGATAACACACACCCTCGAGTGTAATATTGCAATTATAGAACAGTTACCATCACAATACAAGTTATAAAACACATCAAAATGTATTCATATGGTGGGACATTTTCTCTCTCAAAAGCACAACCTTTCTGTTCAGCACAGCTGATTTCTGTGTGATGTCATGCTCGTTTTAAGCATGGTGTGCTGTTATGCTTGTTTGAAGCACGGGTAGTTATTTCAACCAATCGTTTTGTCAGCACTACCTGCTGTATAATTGTCCATAAATACCCCCCTTCTACTCATGGATGTAATGAAAATACAAAGGTTTACTAATAAAAACTGATTAATGTAGTGCTCTTTAGGACTAATTGTGGGCTTTTGTAGCTTACAAATATCTAGCAATTAAGCATTGTTCCGTTTGTACTCATGCTGATCAGTGTCGATTTAATAAAAACATTCATGCTGGCCATGTGAAAGTCGTAAAAGATTAAAGCTTAACCACTTAATCAACCGTGGTCTCCTCTCCTAGGTGTGTCTATACTTGGTCGCCTCCATTCTTCCCTCTACACACCAAGGGCTCCATCTCGTGCAGGAGCCCTATCTCCTTCATTTTGGGATTTAGTATTGTGTAAGAGGCGTTCCCCCGTAAAATATGCTATCTTGTGCCACCACCTAAATCATTAAAACACCTTCGCTACTCATTACATTATGCATTACATTATGCACATGTTTGGGCGTTACGCAATTTAAACCAATCAGTGTGCCAGCTGGTGCCATTCCCTTTAAGAGATCTATTATCCATAATCCATTATGTCCTGGATCTTGCCTTATGGAAGAGCAACGCGTGCTGCCTTGGAATGCCTTGGAATCCTCCCATTGTATGAATGAATGAACCATTGTAAAGCGCTTTGAGCGCTATAAAAATGCAATTAATTATTAATACACTTATATTAGATACAGAGGGTTGTTTTGTGTGTCTGCCATCCATTCCGCCACCCTCAGTCTCCCGTGCCGTTTATTTTTCTTTCTCGATCACACACAACCATGTGCACCAAAAACTCACAGCTCGCTCAAATCTGGACAATTAAAAAAACGTGCTGTGTAATCTGTAAACTTCGGTCTTTCATTTGGTATACAGGTCGCGAGTGTACTGCCTCTCTATGAAATGGTATCAAGTGAAAACGATCATTCGGGAAATCGGATTAATTAAACAGACTTTCTGAACTATGGCGAAATCACATTGGAAATTACACCCATCTAGCATTTAATTGCCTTTCATTTGGTTGACACAAGTATCGGCTACGTGTTACTGATTATGGGGTATTTTACATTATTTTAAATCCATTACATATTTGCTGCGTAATGGGGTCATGAGGTGATGAAACTGGGTTGTGTGGCCGCAAGATAATGCACAGTGGAAGCTCCTAAATGCGTAATTCACGGAAAATGTTTATTACTTGCGGATAAAGAATGGCACACGACCGAGCCACAAATCTCTTCACAGAAAATGCGGATCTACAAACTCACAACCAAGCTCACAACGCGTTGCATTTCGACCTGTTATGAGCTCGTAGTTTTTGCAGATTGTTCACCTATTATGGCTTGGCCTGAATAGGGACTCTACAATCAGGCGTCTTCCCAGACTCACTGAAGACTGCTGTAGTTAAGCCCCTTCTCAAGAAACACAATCTTGATCCCTCTGTTTTGGGTAAGTATCGACCCATTTCAAATCTACCCTTTCTGGGCAAGGTTTTAGAAAAAGGCATCTTTCATCAATTGGATGTGTTTCTACTAGGGATGCACCGAAAGGGAAATTCTTGGCCGAAACCGAATACCGAATATAGGAAACAGTTGGCCGAAAACCGAATACCGAATAGCCGAATACAGCTTTGTTGTAAAGCTACCTGATTATGGCAAAAGACATGATTATGGATTTTCATAATCGATTCATCTGGCGATTATTTAAACGATTAATCGGATTATGGCGCCTTTTTTGCAATTACCTTTAAAAAAATGCTTCAAGTTATTGTAGGCATGTTGTAACTAACAATAAAGACAATAAAAATGAATACTCCTTCAAAATTCATATATTTTTTTTTTTAACTTTGTTTTTATTAAGGGTTTTTCAGACACATAATCAAACAAACAGAAACAACAATAACATGGTACAAAGACAAACTTCACAACGAACAGACATAAAAACAAAAACAAATAAAATAAAAACATAAAGTTAAAATAAAACAAACGGATCATATGAATGCAGTTACATAATAAAGAAAATATAATATTAGAACCTTGCTTTGGGAATGCTTTTTAACTTCTCCTTTCCATCATTCTATTATGTTTCACCTCTTGTCCATTTATACAACGACCATTTTTCCCATCTTTTTTCATAGAGGTCTACTCTTATTCTTATCTTGAATGTCAACTTTTCCATGTCCTCAATATTGTCCATGATGGCTCGCCATTGTTTATAGCCTGGGATGTCAGTTTTGAGCCAATTTTTGTAATTGCTTTCTTTCCAGCAGCTAGAAGGATTTTGACCAGGTATTGGTCTCTCGACTGCACAGATTCTTCAATAAGACCCAAGTACATCACAAGGCAAGAGCAGGGAATGTCATATCCTATTACCTCACATATAGCTGTGTGGATTACCAGCCAGAAAGGTTGTATTTTTGCACAATTCCAGAAAACATGTGTATGGTCAGGGTTCATGTGGTTACACCCTCTCCAACATGGTTGTTGGCTCTTAAGCTGTTTGCTCTTAATTTGGGGGGTTATAAAATACCGTATTTGGTTTTTCCATGCAAATTCCCTCCACTCCTTTGATTGGGTTGTTGTCTGGTGTTTTTCCCACATATCTTCCCACATCTGATCTGGAATTTCCTCACCCAACTCCTTTTCCCATTTATTTTTAACATATACAGTGGATGTTTTTTTGGAATCCATCAAACATGAGTACAAAACAGATATGGCTTTGGGTGTGACTCTACCATATGCCCGTTCCATAATTCGTATTATGGGGTGTATTTCTTCCGTCGGTCTTTTAATGTTTTTGTTATAATAGTCTCTCATCTGTAAATATCGGAAGAAGTCCTGATTAGTCAGGTCGTATGTACTTTTTATTTCTTCGAAGCTTTTCATTTCTCCTTTTTGAGTCAATAGGCATATGGCTGTCACACCCAAATCCCTCCATTGCTTAAACCTTGAATCAAACCTTCCTGGTTCAAATTTCTTATCATATGAAATCCATTTCAACATACCCAGTTCCTTTCCAACCTTCAATTGTTTCACTATAGAGTACCATGTAGTTAAAGTAAAAGATGTTATTGGGTCCAGGTCTAATTCACTCTTCACGTTCGTTTGGATCCCTCGTTCCCCTATACTTGCATGAATCGGGATTGTAAACCCTTTTACCTCGATGTCCTTCCACTTAGCTATATACGGTAGACTGCACCAGTTAAGGAGTGGTCCCAATTGTGCTGCATGGAAGTACTCCTTTAAGTTCGGAAGTGCCATTCCCCCTTTATTCTTTGGTAATTGTAACGTACTATATCTTATTCTAGGTCGTTTTCCATCCCATATAAACCTTGATATAAGTTTATCCCATTTTGTGAATTGAGTCGGAGGTATAGGGATAGGTAATGATTGGAATAAATATAGCAGGCGTGGAAGGACATTCATTTTAATCGCTTGTATCCTATCACTAAACCCCATTGGATATGTGGCCCATCTTTCTATATCTTCTTTTATGTTATCATCAATTTCTTGATAGTTACTTGCATATAATTTGGACAGGTTTTTAGTTATGTTTATGCCTAAGTACCTAATTGATTTTGCCTCCCAGTTTATATTTATTTCCTTGAGTTTTTGATTCGGCCTACAGTTGAGCATGAGAATTTGAGTTTTAGACTTGTTTAATGTGTAGCCTGAGTATAGACTAAACCGATCTAATGTTTGCAGTAGGTGTTCAAATGATTCCAATGGATTTTTTAAGTGGACCAATACATCATCTGCAAAAAGGCTCACAACATGTCTTTCACCATTGATTTCTATTCCCGCTATATTTTCGTTGTCTCTTATCATCTGGGCCAGTGGCTCTATAAAAAACGCGAATAGGGAGGGGCTTAAATTGCAGCCCTGTCTACAACCTTGTTCTATTTCAAATTTATCTGTCAGAGAACCATTTACCTTTATTCTAGCTGTCGGATTAATATAAAGCGTTTTGATACACTGAATTGCTTTTTCATCAAACCCAAATCTTTCCAGTGTTAGGAATAAGAACCTGTGGGAAACTTTATCAAATGCCTGAGCGGCATCCAGACTAACCATTGCTGCAGGAATGTTATTATTCTTTATTTTGTGCATAATGTGTAAAGTTCTCCTAATGTTATCCTGCGTTTTTCTTCCTGGGATGAAGCCACATTGATCTTCGTCGATCATGTCTGAAATAAAGGATTGAATTCTATCTGATAGGATTGAGGTATATAGTTTGTAGTCGACATTTAGTAGTGAAATTGGTCTGAAATTCTGACAAAGTGTCTTGTCTTTTCCAGGCTTTGGTAAGACTGTAATTACAGCTTCCTTCCAAGAGGGGGGGGTAGAGCCATTTTTTTTAATCCAGTTAAAAGTGGAATGCAACACTGGGGACAGTTCACTTGCAAATTTCTTGTACCATTCTGATGGGAATCCATCACTTCCAGGAGTCTTGCTAGTCTTTGATCTTCCTATTGCTGTAGTGATTTCATCCATGGTTATAGTTTTGGTTATCCTTTTATTTTCTAGTTCACCAATGCTAGGCAAGTCCAATTTATCGAGAAATGCTCTGGTTTCCTCTTCAGAGGAGGTGGGTGATTGGGCATACAGTTCTTTATAGTATTTCTGAAAGATATTCTCAATTTCTCCTTGTTTGTATTTTATTTTATTTGTTTTAGGGTCCATCAGTTTGTGAACTGTTATATCGGCTTGCTGTTTCCTTAGGCGTCTAGCCAATAGCCTCGCTGCCCTAGGGCCAGCCTCATAATAGTTCTGTTTAAAGTACCTCGCTTTCATTTCCACCTCCTGTTGGAGAATTTTATTGATTTGTTTTCTCACCTCAGTCATTTGTGTGAATATTTGTCTGTCTGCTCTTATCTTATGTCTTTGTTCCAGTGTCTTAAGATCAGATAATAGCTGCTTATAATTAGCCAGTTTTTCCTTTTTCATTCTGCTCGAAATTGCAATTAACTTCCCCCTGATAACTGCCTTTAGGGCATCCCATAGTATTGCTGGAGTAGTTTCACCATTATCGTTATCAGTCAAGTAGTTCTGAATGTCGGTTCTGATTTGTTCTACCACCTCGTTATTATTTAACAGTCCAGCGTTTAACCTCCATATTGTATTCCTCTTTCTGTCGGATAAACAGACCTTCATGTAAACGGCACTATGATCAGACACATCTGCTATTCCAATATCACAACTCTGGATCAATTCTCTATTTTCTTTTTGCGTATAGAAATAATCTAACCTGCTGTAGACAGAGTGAGTCTGGGAGTAATGACTATAGTCCCTTTGAAGCGGGTGGAAGTCTCGCCAAACATCAACAAAACCCATTTCTTCCCACGTGTTTTTGACTAATTTTGAGATGGGCTTTTTATTCCTGTTCAAGCTAGTGGTGTCTAAGTCATAGTCAATTACAACATTTAGGTCTCCCGCACACCAGCAAATTCCTTCTGATTTCAAAGTTATGATGTCAAATAATGTTTTGAAAAATTGTTTATCGCTCTCAGGTGGTGCATAAATATTAACCAACGTCACTTTTGTCTCCTGAATTGTTCCTTTAACAATAATATACCTGCCTTCTTTGTCTTTTATTTCTTCTTGGCATTCGAACTTGATTTGGTTAGAGATCAGGATCGCCACTCCTCTTTTACGGGTATTGGTATGCGAACTGTAATATGTGTGCTTATAGCCAAATTTCTTCAATTTTTCATGTTCTGATTTGGACAGGTGGGTTTCCTGAAGAAAGCTTATTTGTGCTTTTTCTCTTTTAAGCTTGGTCATAACTTTAGCTCTTTTAATCGGGTTTCCCAGACCGTTGACATTCAAAGACATAAGTTTAATCTCCTGTTTCGTGGTCATATTTGGTTATAGAGTATTCTGGAAAATTATTATGATGATTCCCTCTTAGGTTCCTGTTGCATTCATATACAAAGATCAAAGTAAAGCTGTAAACCCTTTCAACTATATACAAAAACGAAAACACAGATACATATACAGATGTAGACTTCCAAAAAGAGTTGTCAACCTCCTCCTCCTCTTCTTGTTGACCCTCCTGTGGTTTTGTGGGGGAAATCCCTTTGTTGGGAAGGGGCCCCCATCTAGCATTAAAGTTTACCCCTAAAGGTTTACTCATACTAGAATTAAAGTTGCATCACCTCCCTTTGTACCAACTCAAATTGTTCTATATTCCTTATTGGTAGAAAAACAAAATAAATAAAATAAACGTTGAAGGATCTAATAATATGCTTATTGCCTCCCTTCGTATCACACATGTTCTCACCCTTCTATTTATCCACATATGTACAAATCAGTGTCCCTTTGATCTTATTTATATTAATTATTCCTCAATCCTCCATCTACAATGCAGATGGACGACTGGGGAACACACATAGCATATGTAGACAAATGTTGAAAAAATAAAAATTAAACACTTTTTTTCCCCCCACCATCAGTCACCCTATCCCTCCCTCCCCACACACACACACACACATACACACACACACACACACACACACACACACACACACACCAGGGGCCGTATATATAATCCACCTTAATATGTTAGATTAAAGCTTCAGTTCTCATACATAATGGTCTTCCTTGAGAGACAAGTGAATCACCTCAACCCCCCTCCCCTCCCCGTGCACACACACACGTGCGCACGCACGTGCGCATGCACACATCAGGGGCTGCACGTATAATTCACCATGATGTTAGAATTAAACTTCGGTTGTTTAGTACTTTTAGAATACTGGCGAACTACACCAACCCTCTCCTCCCCACATACACACACACCCCCACACACACACACACCACCCACACACACACATACACACACCACCCGCACACACACACACACACACACACACACACACACACGAGAATGCAAATATCACACGTTATGTTTCAGTCCTTTCTTTCATTGATTTAACTCACGACCCTATATGTTCCCTCTCTTGGTTACTTATCGTGACTGTATGCTTGCAGCCGTCCTCTCGCCCTTCTCCTCCATGCCGCTGTCCGATCGACTTGTGTCCAGCTGGCCAGCCTGGCATTTCGCAAGCTTTCGATGAGCGTGGTTTCTTTTCCGCCTTCTCTCGTGTTGTTTCTGTCGCCGCCGTCCGTCGCTTCTCCCTCTCCGCCGGCAATCAGACCTCTTTTCCGCATTTCCTTGGTTGCTTCTTCTGCGCTGTGGTACACCACTTTCCCGGTAGCCCAGTGGATCCTCATCTTGTTGTAGGGCGTGTTAAACTTGATTCTCGGGCTTTCCGCATTCAGGACCCTCTTGACTTCAGCGTAAGCTTTTCTCTGCTGTAGTACTCTGTCCGTGAAATCGTGGTCGAAATAAATTCTGTTCTGCCCGTACATCACAGTCTTCTTCCCCCAAGCCGTTGATAGCACTGTCTCTTTCACAGCAAATTGCTGAAAGTTAATCACTACTGATCTCGGCGGCTGGTCCGGGTTCCTCTTCGGAGCCAAGGCTCGGTGAGCTCGCTGTATAGACAGTTCAGTATCCACTATTTCTTTTCTCAGCCAATCGTTGATAAATTTCACCATCGATTCACATTCAGATTCAGCGTCCTCTGGCAGGTTATATAAACGCAAATTACATCTTCTGGAGTGTGATTCAACGGCATCCAGCTTGTCTATCATCATTTGACGTTCTTCCAACATTTGTTGCAAAGTGTGGTTTACTTCGGTGCTCCATTGTTCAACCTCTTCTGTGCGTAGCAAAGCGCCGTCCATCTTAGCACGTTGCTCCTTCATCTCCGTGTCGATCTTGGTGAATCTTTGCGTGAGATCTCTGTTGAATTCAATCAGCTTATTATCCATCTGCGTCGCGATTTCTTCTTTGAATGTTCTCAAATCCGTTTTCACCTCCTGCCGTAGGGCGCCGAGCTGACTGTTGATAGCGTCCAAACTAGCCTGGAGGGAAGCCATGCTAATTTCGTTAGCTTCGGGTGTTAGCGTGTCCCCTCTTGTGTCTTCTTCTTGGTGTGTTTCCTCACTTTTCTCGTTTCTTCTTTTGTTTCTCCTTCTCGTGTGCATTTCTCGTTGACCGTGGTTCTTGTTTTCTACATTTACAAGTATCTAGCGTGGCATAAATAAGTTGGCTGTGGGAGCTCTCAACTTTATGCGACCGTCCTGTTCGTCGCCATACCGGAAGTCTCCCAAAATTCATATTTTACCCCCTTTTTAATACAATTTGATTTCATTCCTTGTACTTGTAATGATACTGTAATCTGTAATGTTGACTGTGTATAGCTGACTGTCTTTCTTCCCATTTCTATCTCTGGGACCCCAATTTATTTTTATTTCTATTGTAAAAATCAATGTAAATTTTGAGAGTGTATTTGGTTCCATTTTTGCACTGTGTTACAGACCGGCCCCACTTGGTTTACTTCCTAACTATCTATAATTTAGCTGGAACTCCCACTATGAGAACCACTGTCCTACACAGTGTGTGGGCACGCGCACGCACGCACGCACAAACACACACACACACACACACACACACACACACACACACACACACACACACACACACACACACACACACACACACACACACACACACACACACACACACAATAGCATGCTAGCTGATAGGGGAAAACGTTCTTATTTAGCAGCCATATTAGCATGTTCTCTAGGCTCTAGTATCACATATGCCAAAGTTAAACAGCACTGAACAACTTATCATTGTTAAGCAAAACGTTCACGGACGTTCTGCTTCTGCTTTTGCCCTGCCTGTGCCCACTTCAATGCGCTGCTGAGATTACACACAGGTGGAACAAATTTGAGGAGCTAACGAGCAAGCTACTGCTAGTGTTCGTCGTAGCCTGCATGCAAACTCACAGATTCAGACATTGGGGAGCATTTTTTGTCATACAACAAAAGAATAGACAGTGGCGGTGCTCACAAATACCATGTTTTGGGACCTGTTGATGAGCTCGCAGATTTCGCGGAGCGCATCGCAGCCACAGCACAGAGCAACTTGACGCTGTGTGTGTGTGTGTGTGTGTGTGTGTGGGGGAGACTGAATTGGGAGAGAGAGAGAGGTAGATGCGGAACGCTCTGGTTACGTTCAAGACAATCGCGTGTTGTGTTTATACCGACCCGGTGTTTTGACTATTCGGTGATATATTTTCGGCCTATTTGAGCCGAAACCGAATAGGCCGAAAATACATTTTTAGCCATTTTCGGCCGAATATTTTCGGTGGCCGAATTTTCGGTGCATCCCTAGTTTCTACAGAACAATAATGTGCACAACAAATTCCAATCTGGCTTTAGGAAAGGTCACAGCACAGAAACAGCACTTGTAAAAGTAATGAATGATCTTAGGGTGTCTGCTGACAAGAAACATGTATCCGTTCTCTTACTTCTAGATCTAACGGCTGCATTTGACACGATTGATCATTCAATTTTAATACAGCGTCTGGTGCACTGGATAGGCCTATCTGGTACGGCCCTTTCCTGGTTTTCCTCCTACCTATCAAACAGAAGTTACTTTGTCAATCTAGCCGAGTTTGACTCAGACAAACACGACATCAGTTCTGGTATTCCACTAGCCTGGTTAATAAACCAGACCGAATCAGCCGTTGGCAAAAAAAAATTGCCTACCGGCGGATTTCGGTCTGGAGAGGCTCAATTGTACGCCCATTTTCTACACACGAAAACGTGTGCGCCCAATAGGGACACGGTATGCAATATGGGCGGGCTTTGGTACAGTGACGTTCAATGCTTGAGACCTTTGACTGACAGTAGCTCTGACCAATTGCGTCAAAGAGAAAATGTTTCCCTGGAAATGAAATCCAAGCTGAGCCTCCCCAGACTAATATCCCGCGGATCCGTGCGATATTAGTCTGGTTTATTAACCAGGCTAGTATTCCACAGGGCTCGATTCTTGGCCCTCTGCTTTTCTCCTTGTACATACTGCCATTGGGCGAACTCATTGCCAATCACGGAGTCAATTTTCATTTCTATGCTGATGATACCCAACTATATATTTCTGTGGCTCCAGATGATCCCTGTGCTTTAGACCCGCTGTTTACCTGTCTGTCTAGCATCAAATGTTGGATGAGTGAGAACTTTCTCAAGCTAAATGAGGTTAAGACAGAAGTTCTCATAATCGGTTCTAGTGAAAATAATTAATATTAAGCAGACTTGGCAACCTGACTGTAGAAAGTAACAGTACAGTAAAGAACCTGGGGGTTATTATTGATTCTGAATTGAATTTTAATTCACACATTAATCATGTTACCAAGATTGCCTTTTTTCACCTTAGAAATATTCCACGAATCAGAGCCTATGTGTCCTTGGACGATGCAAAAACGCTAATCCACGCCTTTGTTTTTTCTCGGCTTGATTACTGCAATGCACTTTTTTCAGGACTGCCTAAGAAAACAACTGACAGATTACAACTTGTCCAAAATGCAGCAGCCGGAGTTTTAACTAGAACTAAGATGAGAGAACATATTACTCCAGTTTTGGCATCACTGCACTGGCTTCCGGTTGTTTTTAGGATTGATTTTAAAATTATTTTACTTGTCTATAAAGCTCTCAATGGTCTCGCACCTTCCTACCTACATGACTGCCTGCCTAAATATGTCCCAAACCGCCCCCCCCTAAGGTCTTCCACTGCTGGCCTGCTCGCATTGCCTAAAAAAATGGCACCTAAAAAATACGGGGAAGCAGCTTTTTGCTTCTACGGGCCGTCGGCATGGAACAAGCTCCCACTGTACCTTCGTCAGGCAGCCTCTGTAGACATTTTTAAAGCTCAGCTCAAGACCCACTTCTACAACATTGCTTTTAATTGATCTTTTATGTTTTATTTTTTGTTATTCATGTCCTCACTGTATTGCTTTATTGCTTGTTTGTCGTTGCCTTGCTTTTCTTTTATTCTCCATTGTTCTGTAAAGCACTTTGAGCTGCATTTCATGTCATGAAAGGTGCTATACAAATAAAGTTTTATTATTATTATTATTATTATTATTATTATTATTATTATTATGTTTCATGTTGGTTTCTCTTTAAGTATTTCTCACCTGAACAGATCAACTCATCGTATTACTTGAATACCATCTATGCTATTGCCGGACTCCGGTTCATTCCGGTTGATCGGGGGCAAAAACAAACTTGTTGCATGCTGATATCATATGACTTCAGTCATTTGACGACTTTCTACTTTCTAAGTATGTGTTTCCATATCTCTTTGATTTTGTTTAGGTTTCCTGTGGAGACGAAGGGGATTGCCGTTCCCCAGGTGAACCAGAGACACACCAGAGAAACTCTCGGTGACTGGTGGTGGAATATGTTTTGATGGGGTTCAGACTGGGCTCACACTCACAAAAGAGCAGCCTCAAAGCAGCGCAGCACAACTGAAAACTCCCAATGCACAGTACGAGGTCATGTAGTTCTCTGTGACTGCCTACATGTGAAATCACCTTAAAAAACACCTCTTTCCTGTGGCTGCTCTTCTTGGCTGGTTGTTTTGGAGACTACAAGGTCCAATGGAGCGGGGCGGGGAGGATCTGAATCTGTCCTTTCTGCTGGAGCATGAAAGAGAAGTGATTCTGAAGGTGTTACAGAAAGATGAGAAGCTGAGGAAGCGAGAGGAGAAAAGGATACGGTGAGTTTCATTGCATAAACTGAATGGTATTAAGGGGCGATTCACACTATGGTCCCGGGTGCGCACTCGGGACCACTTGGCAGATGTTGTGGTAGTGTGAATGATGCTTACCGTTCCCGGGAGCGGATCGCCCAACCGTCCCCGGGACCGCATGGGGGGAGGGTCTCTGGACCGTTGAAGTGTATTCAGATACGGATCGTTCCAATGTGAATGCATGCGTACCTAAAGAAGGAAGTGGACTGTTTTTTTTTAAGAACGTGACATAATCTCTAGTCGACGAGCCAAGCGTCAACAAAAAAAACACACAGACGCTGCACGATGCGTAACACCAGCGCATTTCTCAACGCCGCCCTTCTCCTGTTGAATCTGCTACGCGCAGCACCGCAGTACGCGCTGATCTTATTCTGCGGACTACACGTGGCTCTTGGGCTTTGCTTGACACAGTTTCCAAAGTAAAACTAAATAATAATAATGCTGAAGTAGAATCCATAGCAAACTAATACACTGGAGCACAGAACTGACTGACACAGTGAATAGCAGGCAGGCTGACAGTGAAGTAGTATAACGGCAAAAAGCCAAAGAGGCAATTGCAGTGTGTCTGGATTTATTTGAGACAATGTCGCAGAGTTGATGGTCAGTGTCCGGGCACGCCAGCCATCAAGCAAACCGCCATCTGGAGGATTAAAGTGTGTTATGCAAGTGTACCCGGGTGCGCTGTTGTATCTCGGGCAATGTGAATCATGGCCATCGGGGACCAGGCAACCGTATTCGGAAACGGTTCCAATGAAACGGATTCAGTCCAGTGTGAATTGCCTATAAGTCTCCAACAGTGTTATTTTTGGCAGCAAAATTTGATTTTAGTTTTAGTCTTTTGAATAGTTTTCATATAGTTTTAGTCACATTTTAGTCACCTGGAATGATTTAGTGTCTAGTTTTAGTCGACTAAAATCTACAGTTGATTTAGTCGACTAAAATTTATTTTTGCGGGCCTTGATGCCGTCGTAATGACTGATTTTACACTTGATCTACAAGCTCACATGTCTCTGTACGACGCGTTGTGAGCTTGTAGATCGGCTATTTTCAGCATGCAACCAATATTGTAAAATGACTTATACTGGATCTCTTCTCCACTAGTCCCTTACTAACATTTTAGTAGTTTTTATTTGATGATGAAATTGTCAGTATATTTAGTCTTAGTTTCAGTCATCATATTGTAGCTTAGTTTTTATTTAGTTTCCATTTAGTTTTCATCAGTGGAAAAAGGTTGTCGACAAACTTTTTTTGTCTTGGTTTTAGTCGACTAAATCAACACTGGTCTCTACGATCATCT
This sequence comes from Protomyctophum parallelum, assembly GCF_964188405.1. Classification (NCBI taxonomy): domain Eukaryota; kingdom Metazoa; phylum Chordata; class Actinopteri; order Myctophiformes; family Myctophidae; genus Protomyctophum; species Protomyctophum parallelum. Next base: position 37,622,396 of record NC_139707.1, read on the forward strand.
TTGTCATGATTTCTCTCTTTCTCACTCTTCGCACCTCAATGTCTTTCCTAGTAAGTTGAAAAATGAGCTGCTGGAGATCAAACGGAAAGGCTCCCGTCGCCCCCAAGAGGTTGGGGATCGTCAGTGTGGCCTCTGTCTGAAGACTCTGGGTTTGATCTTTGACCGAGGAGACCTCTGTGAAGAGTGTCAGCAACGCGTCTGCAATGAGTGCCGCGCGAAACCTCCCAAAGGCCGCCGGTGGAAGTGCAATGTGTGTGCCAAGATCTCGTAAGTGTGCTCGGAACAAGCAATGCTTAATGCACTCCAGATGGTCCAGGGGTTGCTGTTTAACAAGGCCTACATTTGTCTGCATTAACTCATAAACCAACAACTCCAAAATACGAGATGCAAGACTGGCTCAGATGCAATTTTCTCAGGTTTTATTGAGACTGCTGATGTGTTTCGGCAAACAGCCTTCTTCAGAGCATATTACAAAGTTTAATCTGCTCTGAAGAAGGCTAAAAAGTTTAAGGCTTTACAGAGTAAGAGCGGCCATATCTTCCAGTCACCCCGAGCTTCTATTTTGAAAGAAAGAATCCAGACGTTAATTGTGTTAAAATGCATGTTATTTCAGCTTTAAGTTATATTTAGCACCCACTGCCTTAACCACGGGCAGTTAATTTCCAGAGGAAGCGCACCTGCTTTTCTTTTTCTATTTGTCTGCATTAGTTTGTGACCGCATGGGGTGCTTCACCACTATGATGATCTCTAAGTCCAGAGCTTAATATCGAAAGATTAGGAATATAAGAATCAACTCGCTAGCATCTGGTGGTGGAGTTGACTGTCAGTGAGGGAAGATGTTGAAATGCATAATGTGTCTGCTTGGCAGGGAACTGAAGGTGGTCACAGGAGAGTGGTTCCTGGAGGAAAGGTCCAAGCGCTTTGAGCAGGGGACCATGCCCAGCAGTGATGTGGTCAAACAGACGATCATTAACAGTCCCATGGGTGAGCATGATCATTATTAAAATACCATACCGTCTGGCATGTATAGTTCATTGACTACGACTCAAGTTCCCTCCTCCTGCCTGCATCTGGGCTCTCTCAAGCCGAAACGATGAACCCGGAAGCAGCGGGACAAAAATCTGATATCTCCATAATAATTTCAAGTTGTAGTCTTGTTAGGTTGAGTTTACATTTGCGCTGTGGCACAGCTTTAATATGTCATAAGTCTCGCGTTGATCCCGCCTCTAGCGGCCCCATACAGCCGCATATCGCTCCGGACAGAATTGGTCCGGAGTACATCGTCTCGGCCCGAGAGATTCCAGACTCACCCTTCTGGCAGAATGCAAATGTTGTTCAGCAGGGGGAGTGGTTTCACCAGGCTAATGACTCACAGTATCGATACAAAATGTGGCTTGTGGGCGGACATCATGATTGCAATGTTAATGGATGCAAAATGTCCCAAAACATCACATAATCTGTCTTGTCTTACGTCAGACATGGGGGACGTCACGTAACATGCCCAACGATGAGACACGTTGTGAGACCGGAACATCTAGTAGGCTACTTATTGAGGGCCTCCTATGTCAGGCTTTTGGTGTGTGTAACCCAAAATGTTGTCCTAACACAACACAAACATTAAGTGCCATTGACAATGAATGGACAATTTTGAGTGTTTGTGTAAACACAAACATTGCATAACGCAAACATTGATGATGAAGGTGAGGCCAGAATAAGATGATGTATGATGATGTGCGATAAGAGCACCCCTCACTTCACACGGGTGTGATTTTATTATAATACTGGCGAACATTTTATAAAGCATGGTTTGTTTCGGTTTCGAGGAAGCCATTGATTCAGTTCATTTTGCAGTAAGAAATTCTACTTGAAAAGAAAATTGCTTGAGGTGTGTAATCCATCATACTAAATATAATGGCATGCTTAAATGTTTTGTCAAAGTGTAGTTATCATTGTGATTTCAAGCATTTTAAGTACCCATTCTGGGCGGGAACCCCTTTTGGTGTTTTAAGCATTATGTTATGCTTTAGCTATACATAATTAGCAGATCTACAAGCTCATAGCGCTGCACTCACAAGCTTGTAGATCTGCTATTTTTGAAAAATCGTGGCCCAAATCTTTGAATATAATATATATTCTTTCAGGGCGAAAAAATCGTTGTTTCTGGGAGGTCTCTGGAACTACATATTTTGAGATTGGATAGTTTGAGAACCACTGACGTAGAAACATAGGGCTTTTCAGAAAACTGTCAGGATTTAGAAGATTTGTAGAATCGTCCTCAAATGGGTCTAAATGGGTTAAAACATGGATTGATTAGAAGTCTGTGTGAAAATTGACCACTTCATGATTTTGATCCGAAGTCACTGAAGAGCCGCCAGAGATAACTCCAACACCACTAAAAGAAAATCCTCCTGAGCCTGGCAGAAGTGAGACACCCAAATCAAGCAAGAGTGCAATACAGAGCCTTATGGATGGTGCCAGGAGGAAGGGGTAAGAGGCGATCTATGCATGCATATATACAGTACAATGCATATATACAGTACAATAAATAAATGTTTCTTTCAAATGTTTAGGCATCAGGGACGTGCACACATAGACATCAAAGGGGGCTTCAGCCCCTGCCCTTTTACCCGTCTGCAAAACAACTGCCCTTTCCAGACCATGAATGAAGCATTTACTACACAATGAAAGAAATGCATGAAGGGTGCTGGGTTGCGCCCCGAACATAGTTCTCAGCGAGTCGCAGAGATTTTCGCTGTTTTTGTCCATCTATGTTTATGTTATATTTTCCACTTGAACTGAAAGGAAACAATGATTATTCATCACACAACGTGAGTACTAGCCTGTGACATTTCAGATGTGACATTCCAGATCAGCGGAACGCAGCGAATCAGGCTGGAACCCAGGCTAAGCTGATACAGCATTGTCATAGAATAATAATTATGTCATAGACAATACAAACGTACAGTATGCTGCTGCTTCTCCAAAACATCCTCTCCCACCAATGTCATGTGTTCATTTATCTTCAGCCGTACAGACTCCATTTGCTGCTTATTTTGACCCGATTTATGAGACATTTACACCAAGCTTTCTGTAACCACTGTAACATAGAATGTATAAATAAGGTCATGAATATGTTTTGGTGTTTTCATGGACTTGCATGTCTACTTTTGTGTTTTCTTCTACTGTTTATACTTTGAAGTCTGATAATACACACCGACACCGCACATAATGCTTGCAGGCCAGGTAAAAGAAAAAGGAAAATAAATAAATAATAATAATTGAAAAAATATTAATAATTATTAAAATCATATTACATTATAAACGGGGCCTCCCGGACATTAAGGCCACCCCTGGCTGTACAAATTATGTTTTACAGGTTAGAAACGACTGCTCTACAATAATGTTTAAATACAAATGTACAATATTAGCAACTTAACTGTGACGATTTTATTGTGCCGTATACCTTTAGCCTCGCACTGGCCAGACGCAAATCTGCCGGTGGCAAAAACAAAATGCCTTTGGCGAATGTGTGATATGAGTCTGGCTACTGTACCATACCATACCCTGCCCTGTAAGTGATCAGAAGGCAGCTGAGCAATCTATTGAATAATTACAGTAATTATTTTCAGCACATACTGTACAGTTTAGATATAATTTATAAATGTCCAATTAAGCTTCCATGGATCATGGACCGTAATTCCTTCCTTCCTTCCTTCCTGTGTGTGTGTGTGTGTGTGTGTGTGTGTGTGTGTGTGTGTGTGTGTGTGTGTGTGTGTGCGTGTGCGTGCTGGAGGATGAAAATGAATAAAAGGGTCAGCCGGCCTGGCTCAAAGCCAGAGAATGGTGTTGACGGCGCCAGCGTTCACTCTGCTCCTGATCCAGACACGCGCAGCGTCCGCTCTGCACCAGCCCCACGCTCACACAGGTGGGCATTCAAATGCAATGTGTGTGTGTGTGTGTGTGTGTGTGCGACAATAACCCGATCCGCCATCTTGGAGAATCCTGGCACGGATGGAGAAAAGATCCAGAGGGAAAACACCACTAAAATCGTGCTTATAATACTACTACTACTACTACTATACTAACTACAGTTAGTATAATCGAGGGTTGTCTGTACACAAAAGAATACTAAAAGTCGTTAAAGTCGTCAACGGTACAGAGTGACACTTGAGCCGTGAAAGGCGTCGTCGGCGTGGAAAGAGTTGATAGTATACATATAGTATACATTTTGCTGTGGAACCCCCTCAGGGACTTCTTGGGGTCCCGGACCCCACTTTGAGAACCAGTGTTAACGGTATAATACCCAGAGTAACCATGCAGATAATGTGCTGGTGTGATACTGTGAGTGCGTCCTTTTGTGTGTCCACTACAGGGGCAGTGTTGCGGCGGTGGAGCCCTCTGGGGTGCCGTCAGTCCCCAACAACCTTCGTTCCCAGACGCTGGACAGGTCCCCCACATCCATTAACAACCGGAGGGTCAGGGTCAGCGACTGGACACAAATGCACAGTTGCACACACAAACATGCATGCACCAGTGTTGATTTCATCGACTTAAACTATGACGACAAATTCGTACCTTTTTTTCTCTGACGAAAACTAAACCTGAAACTAAATGAAAACTAAGCTATGATGACTAAAACTATAAGACTAAATAATATTGACAATTTCGTCAACAAATAAAAACTAGACTAAAATCATAAAATGTTAGGAAGGGGCAAGAGATCCAGTATAAGTCATTTTACACTTGGTTGCATGCTGAAAATAAATTTTAGTCAACTAAACAAACTGTAGGTTCATTTTCAGTTGACTAAAATTGTATGATATTAAGTCGACTAAAACTAGACTAACACCAAGACATTTCAGGTGACTAAAATGTGACTAAAACTAAATGAAAACGATTCAAAAGACTATGACTAAACTTGACGCCAATACCTTTGCACTTTGTACTCGAGCAAAACGTTGAATACCGAACAGACTATCTCTACAATAGGGTACCAAATATAAGTACTTCTTCCATCACTGAGTTATGTGTTTCCATGTGTCCACACGCAGCCCGATGGAGCTGAAAGCGTAGCCAGTTTTCACTCTGAGAAGACGTCCGGCGTGCCTCACGGGACCGAATGCGGCGCGCCCTCCATCGCTGTGTCCAGGGCCTCCGTTTCATCAGGTACAGTGAGACTGGATCAGTCGTTTCGACCCCCTATGGGTGTTCGTCATACCTGACGAAGACCCCTACGGGGTCGAAACGTTGTCATCCTTCTAAATAAAATTCCTGTGGGAGCTACAAAACAGTGTGCAGACTACATCTCCTTCTCCTGTATCTATCTTTTTGTTCAGCACCTGAAAGTTTTTTAGAGATGTGTGTACTTTCTTTTGGATTCAGTTACTAGACCGGTGTCGTTCCCAAACCTTTTTAGCTAGACCCAAAATAGACATTTTTCTATTGTCTCCCAAACTAGTGAAAGTAGATGATCTCCGAGCTCAGTAGATGCATCTTTTGAAATAACAATAATTTAAAAAAGAAACAAAAAAATCTCATCTGTGTGAACTGAGCGGTGCAACTATACATTTATGGTTATAGTTACTGTACTCAGTGGCGGCCTTATATATGTTTTATATATAATTATATGTAATTACTCACGAGCGACCCACAAGAATCTGTCCGCGACCAACAAATGAGTCCCAACCCACTTTTGGGAAACTGTTTCCTACACACGCACACTGAATTTAAGCAGCTGTGCCTGGGTAAAGGACCTCCTATTGCAATATTATTTTTACCGTATGACCCATGGCCCTGGTCCTACTGCTTGTTTTGTTTTGCTTCTCCTCCCCCGTAGCACCACCCATGATGCAAGACATGATAGAATGCACACTATTGTTACACAGTTTCATGGCTCACATAGCAACACAGTGGTAATTGACAGCTTTGCAGAGAGGAATGGAAATGCGTGTTCCCAGCAGACTTGTCATTTGACAATAGATTGTATATCCGTGTTGGCCTGTGAGGTCAGGTCCCAGTCGTACTGGCATATGAAAATACCATTGGCTGGTATTTCGTTTCAGACAATGAAAATGAAATTTCTCATTCGGAAGTGTTGCGATAGCTCTGTCGGGCAGTCGGGCACAGAAATCACCTCTGCACTAATAAGTAAATGACTCCTCTTGCTGTCCCTTCCTTCAGTTAAAATGAGTCTCTGTATCTCTCAGTATCACCACACCAGGATACTTCACTCACCACACACACCTCGACAGCTGTAAAATAGCTGTTATAGCTTATAGGTGCTTTGGCGTATGTTAAGATTTAATTACACCTTACATAATTAATTACCGGTATACCTGTAATTATTATCATCAGAAAATCAAAATACATTTCTCTCTTTATTCAAACTCACTCTGTTTATTTATTTTCTATTCAGAGAATAAAGTCAGAAATGTGAGAATAAAGTCAGTATTCTGATAATGATTTATTTTAAGAATTCTGACAGGAATTTAAAGGTATAGTAAGTGATATTTTTTGGTTAAATGACTATATTCTGATAGTAGAGTGTCTCCTTGTCTATCCAGCTCTTTAATAAACAGAAAATACATGTTCAGGTAGGTAACGAAATTTCAGCCAATCAGGAGAGAGTCGCCATTCATCAGCTTCCAATTCCACTCGTTTAATCGTATCCTGACTGCGTTCTCTATCCTGATTGGATCAAATTGGATATCCCGACCATAAAAAGCATTTTCTGTATAATTAAAAACTGGAGAGTGGAGAGACATCACTGACCCAAACCCTTATATCAATGAGTACTATCAGAATATAGAGCTTTTTAACACTTTTTTTAACCAAAGAAAATCACTTAATCACTTACTACCTCTATGTCTTCAGACCATAGTCGCTCAGAGATGGACCTGTCAGCTCCTGCTTCTGAGCACAGCGACGACGCCCTCAGCCTCAGGAGCCGCTCCGTCCTTGGACTCAACATAGCGGTAAGCAGCATCCGTTCAGTTGTCTCTGAACTGTTGGTCACCAATCGCACGCTTGATTTCTACAGCGGACCTCACCGGCGCACAATCACAGCAATGGCCGCTAGTACTGTGTTCACTGATCTAGTCTAATCTGGTCTTTAATTCATTTAGACCCGAGGACGATTCTACAAATGCCTTCTAAATCCTGACAGTTTTCATTCTCTAACATTTGACCCCCAGAAATATATGTAATTGGCCGCCGATCCCCATCTGTAAATATGTTGTTCCAGGGACCCCCATAGAGGCAAAGAGTTAAAAACGTTTGCTCTGGCCTGGGCCGTGGCTCAGCGGTCCAGGCACCATGGCCGGTAGTCCAAGTCTGGCAGTGTGCCGCGGGTTAGACTCCCGATTCCGACTGCCTTTACTCAAGGGGCCAGTAAGGCTTTCCAACGTTGAAGCACGGGGCCCTAGTGGTAAGAGGAAGGACTGCAGGCGGACCCATGGATTCATGACGAGGAAACCCTGTGCAGCTGCGCTTTAACATTGAGGGTTCGGTTGCACTTCCGCATTTGGGCACCAAAATTTGGTGCCCAAATGCTGAATCGGCGAAAAAAGGTTTGCTCTGAAAGAATATATATTGAAAGATTTGCGCCACACATTTTTCCAAAACAGCAGATTTACAAGCTCGTAGCCCGAGTGCTGCGCTACGAGCTTTTAGATCTGCTATTTTTCAATATCTAAAGTATAACATAATGCTTAAAACACCAAAAGGGGTTCCCGCCCAGAATGCCATGATTTCTTTCCACACTTAAACATGATCATCAGGTGTATTTAGGTGTATATGAGGTATAATTCTTTCAAAAAAGTCTACAGTATTTGTTAAAATGATGGTTTTATGTGGACACACACACCAGTTCATTAGGTATGCGTGAGTTTAACCACCACCCACCTAATCAGGTCCCTCCGCCTCCTCCTTTAACCCATTCTGACCTGAGATCAGATTCATACGAGGTTTCCGACGGACACACACTGGTCTGATGAACCTATTCTGACCTGAGATCAGATTAAAAAAAATGTCAGTCGTTCTTCGATTTTTCTAAAATAGCAGACCTACAAGCTCGTATCGCGCCACTCGGTGGCGCGATATGAGCTTGTAGATCTGCTATTTTTCAATAGCTAAAGCATTAACATGATGCTGACACCAAAATGGGTGCCCGTTCAGAATGGGTTAAGACCACCCACTTGTCCTAGTCCCTCCCCCTCCTTATAAAAGGACAGCCCATGGCTCTGCCCTTTTGTTTACAAAATGACAAATTGGTGTCTGTAATGTAAAAAAAAGTTATAAGTGAACACTTCCCATATTTCTGAGATATCGTATAAGCACCATTATGCACTTATACTGCCACCATCCATGTATAGGCATATAATCCACGCATCCATACCATATCAGATCTGTTTTTTCAGATTTTTTATAATCATTTATTTATTTCCTCCAATTATATTGACCCTATTGTCGCAATCAGCTCAGCTCATCATCCAATTAAATCATAGTTTAACAGCAGAAACAATTAGTTTGATAGATCATTTAGCCTACAATATATTGTAGGCTATTGATTCCCTCCAGCTAAGCACCCTGACATTAAAACTGTCGTTTATCTGACTGCATTGAGTTTCAGCAAAAGCCGCCAGATTTAAAGAAACAAGCGGCCAGGTCCACAAAAATAAGTCACAGAAATTGCTGTGAATATTTATGAAAACGTTTCAACAACACCAATCCTTTTAACAACATATTAATCTGAGGGTCCTTCGCATGAAAGTCAACCACATCTCCCCTGAAAGTTACTAATATGAAAACAAGCCCAAGTCGCTTGTAATAGCCAGACATGGCAACATGACTTCCAGCGCGACACAACCACTAATTCTTGACTTTACAGCCTTGTATAAGTATTAGGACCTACATATTGACTACAACAGCCAACAAGAATGCACACTGTGACACTACACTCTGTATCAAATCCCGACCACTGTGATTATAAAAGAAACAACCTACTCCTTGAGAAGAGCATGAGCAACTATACAGCAGAGCAGGTAGGCTATAAGGCTGGTTTGTTGTGGTTCTAACGAACTGGTGCTCTGAACTGGTAATGTGTGAAATGACTGTTTGAAAATCTGCCACACAGTTAGACACAGAGCAGCAAACAGGCTGGCTGCGCCGTTCAGTTCACACGTGTGTATGTGGCAGGCAGCTCCGCCCACAGAGGTTGTCGTATTTAAAAAATATGTATAGAGGGGGAGGTGCGTGTGTGCGTGCAATTTTTTACGTCACACTATCCGTGTTTACTTCATTGGCCCGTTTGACCGTCAAGGGTTCAGCCTCCAGGAAGAAACCCTAAATACAAAGTTAATACACCATTGGACATAAAAACGACTCCAGGGTGTCTAATGAAGTATTGTCACCCCATAGACACATGAAAAGCTGGAAAAATACAAAAATTGTGGCACTCCATCTTTAATTTATGCAGTCTGACCTCTTAAGATCCATATTTTATCATATCTTGGCTCAAGGTAATGACTAATGAGCAGCGTGTGCTTGATATGATGACGTGTCGGGTTGAATTTTAAGTGTGCCGCAGCTCGCTCACTTCAAAGCTTGTGAAATAGTAGCTAGCTAGATCGGGGGTTCTCAACCTGGGGGTCACGTCAGACGACCCCTCGGGGGGGTCGCCAAATTATTTTAGGGGATTGAAAAAAAATGGAAAGGAGTTTACATAGTACTGTACATGCATAAACTTTCCTTAATGATTATATCTGTTTTCAGTATTTATTTATGATGTATTTTCTCTACGTTATTGTAGCGGCCAATTTGTATTGGGAGTGGGGAGGGGGCGGGGCACGAGACATGGCCAAAGCATTTCCGGGGGTCCCTAGCCAGAACCGTTGAGCTAGAGAGATGGTGGTGGTCTGGGACAGGTGGAGGATTTGAAGGACCCGGCATTTATTTACTTAGAGTGTTTACTTTGACTTCAAAAGTAGCTCATCAAAACACAGGCTCGTAGACCCACACGAGCCTACATAAACACGCCCACTTTAAGCCGCTTATACATACAAGTAGTACAGTTCAATAAATAAAGAACTCTCCAAAACACTGTTATTAATGCATAAAGGAAGACGACACACACACACACACACACACACACACACATATATATTAACTGGACTATGCAAGCATGCTATACAGTATACAGTATTTCTACAGTAGTTGAGGCTGGGAAAGCTCAGTGACTTATTTTAGTACACACAGAGACCTCCACGAGCATTCACTGTACAAGTGTGGTCTGCAAGTAATCAAAGGATTTCATTGCACACAGTCCTGACATGACCCATTTAATTTTAAGGGACTGCCTCCTCCCACACAGATAATATTCTGCATGTTTTGTTGACTGAATCACAGCAGTTCCAAGAAATCGAGATTTCAAACCTCGCCTTGTAAATGCCGTTCTCCACAGGAGTTTTCTGATGAAGATGAAGACATCGATGCTCTGATGTCTGCCTCTGCCCACAGCCGACCCGGCGGTCGTCGCAGTGTAATGAGCAATGCAGTGTCCACGGTAACATCCGCGCCGAAACTAAAGTTGTACAAACACAGAAAACGCAACCTTTAATGAAACTGAAAGCTGAAACTAAAGTTGTACAAACACAAAACGTAACCTTTGATAATGAACACAAATTGCCCGGGGCGAGCTCCCGCACAGTTATAGCAACACAAGGGACCGGCGATACAAACATAAAAATACATGAACATATGTACACATTTTCTGCAAACTTCCTTCCACACAGACATGCAGATGCACAGGGTGCATATCCTATGTACATATACAAATAAATATGCAGTCTTTAACCTGATAAGTGAATCAGGCATACTGGTGGCTTTGTAAACAAGGTGCTATCGCCAGGCCTCGGGCCAGATCGAGGCAGCAGGTTAGTGTAATGAAAACTGGTGCCCTCTATCTGTTGGATTTGCTAAACTGGGCTACATGTGTGCATGTGTATGCCTCTGTCTGCAGTGTATAGCCTCAAACCCTTCCAAGTAGCACTTGGGCTGTATTACAGAATCTACAGCAGCTACTATGCACACTGTAAGAACAATTGGCTTATCTCATGAGTCATGCCTTGTTTATTGTTCTGGTCACTGAACTAACATTTGCGTATTGCAATGAAACGGAGCAGGTAAACAAGAGATTCAGCTACCCTACCCGTTTGACATTTGTTCAAGTCATCTCGATTCTTGGAAGGAATTTACAAGGAAATTTTAGTTTGAATTAAGTTTTGTTAGTTTTATTTAAGTTTAGGTCTAGTTTAGGCGTGTCAAGGAACATATTGTTTATGACTGGACTAATTTAGATTTTCATTGTCTTCATGATGCAGCCATTTTTCAGTGAGACAAAATAGATCAGCATGTCATGATAGTCTGATATTATGTAGTTTACCAATAGTTTCCAGCAACGTCTCGTTATAGAGAGCCCCCTCTCTCTGATCTCCGCCCCCTCGCCGTGTTGTGGGGCAAACTGAACCATAGCTGAACGGTGTGAATACGCTTTGCGTCTGTAAAATTACTCATTTGCAGACTAAAGATTGAACAGAAAACTAATGGAAAGACGAGGCTTGTGCTCAACATCGTACAAGTACAAGCTATTAGGAAGAGAGCTTTATCTCCGCAAAATCGGGGATATTATGAACACACAGAATGGAAAGATCTTGACAGCTACTGCCCCACTTTCAAGAATACAACTGATGCGCAGCGCAGTAGCCTACCTTATTGAAGGAACAAACTATATAGGCCTACATGTAATTGCTTAGCGAAAACATCTGCAGAAATCTTTCATGCCCCATGTTTATTTTAGATCGGGTGGTTTTATTATGTTTTATATGTTAAATCTGTTCATTGACAATCACTGATCTGCAAGCTCACTAGGTTGTAGATGGATTACAATTATACTAATAGTGATATATAAATATATAAATAAAATTGTGACATGACCAGCTAGACACCCAATTAAAATAGAAACCTCATAGATTATATGAATGTGTGTGTGACTTAATTAAACGACCAGTGCTTGGCTGTTATGCATCCACCGTTCTGCTCATTAGCTGATACTCGATTGTTCGCTAGGAAGTCCAGACAATAAAATCCTCTGTTATGGTATGAACCGAGCAAATCTGCACCATTAAAGTAGTGTAATAGCATGGAAAAGTCACTGTTTACATTTACAAGCTCGTCATGTCACTCTAGCAAAGTGATTGATCTGTGTCTCTCCTAGGGTCCTACTTGCCCCACAACAAGGAAGCGACAAATGTTTACGCCCCTTTTGTGATATTTTGCTGGGCCCTATACAGCTTTAGATGACAGAGGTCTAATCTAATGTTTAAGTGTCCGTATTGAATTCTCCTACTTTGTCCTACTACTGCAGTGGTGGTGTCAATTTCTATTCGGTTTTTTATTTTTAACTTCTCTTCTGTTTACTTTTAATTCAACTGATTTAAGTGATTGGGGCAGACAGTCTCTATGGGGCTTTGGGTGATTAACTGCTTTAATGGAGGCACAGAGACACAACTCTGCCTGCAGGTCCCAGCTCTGGGTTGTTGTGAATTTGGTTTACTAATGAACTTAATCCATTTAGAACTGATGAATGAGACCAGGTTCTACAAAATGTCTTCTAAATCACGTGAATTTGGTTTACTAATGAACTTAACCCATTTAGAACTGATGAATGAGAGACCAGGTTCAACAAAATGTCTTCTAAATCACGATAGTTTCTGTGTCGTTCTCAAACATTTTCATGTCAAGGACCCCCAAACATATATATTATGTAATTGGCCATGGTCCCCATCTGAAAATATGTTGTTCCAGGGACCCCCCATAATCAAAGATTTGAGTTAAAAACCTTTGCTCTGAAAGAATATATATTCAAAGATTTGCCACATTTTCATGATAGAAAATAGCAGACCTACAAGCTCGTAGTGCGGCACCGAGTGCCGCGCTATGAGCTTGTAGATCTGCTATTTTTCAATAGCTAAAGCATAACATAATGCTTAAAACACCAACAGAGTGTGGAATGAATGCTACAGTCTCCCAGATTTTACCCATAGAGTCTGGCAATTATTTACAGTATGAAGCCTGTGTCATTTTCTGGACACCACCTCGACAGCCGGCAGTTGAATCAGATGACATACAGTTTGGCTGTACTGTACATATGTCATCGCTGGTCTCATTTGGCAGGGGTCCAGGGGAAACTATGGAGTCCAACATTCTCTTTACATATCTCTGCTGTCAGGAGGAAACCACCTAACTCCAAAATGTTCATTTTTCAGGAAATGAAAAATATACATTTTTCAGGAAATTAAGAAAACTTTATATTTTTAAAACAAAGCAATACTGCCTCATCAAAGTTGGTGTTGTGACTTTATATATTGTCAATTACTTTCATGAGAGGGAGAGAGGTGGTGGAGTTAGCTGTTTTAGCAGACAGTTTGAGGGTCCAATGGAGTTAAGAGGTTTTGTCCAAATCACTTTGTACTACTTTCCATTGGTTCAATATTTTCGAAACAACACACAGATGTAAAGGGTGTTCAATAGCACTGAATTATGCAAAAAGAATGATCAAAAACCTCAAAAATGGAATTATGAGGTTTCCTCCCGACAGCAACAATATGTACACACCAACTCAACATAGATTTTAATGACCTCTGATTGGCGTGTCTGGGAGTCGTTACTAGACAACGTTAATGATAATATTACCATATGCTTATCCTTTACGCAGTAGTTTTACATTTGATTCGGTGTCGCCCACTCTGGCCCCAGGAATCCATTTAACCAGTGTTGCTAGATAAATAGAGCTGCCAGTTGTATTCTCAGTGGGTGTGTCACTGAGTGGTGAAAGCACAGTCTAGACTCTAGACTACAGTCAGTAAGTGGGCTCAGGATAGAAGAACTGAAGAAAAGGAAAAGCAAAACGGCTGAAGACTAAGAGTGAAGACTAGTCCATTGTTTTGTTTTTCATTAATGAAGAGTTGAGACAAAGAACCAATTAAGTCCATCATTTCTTCTGAACCCTCCCCCAAATGTCCCATCTGTCCTGACCCTTTATCTATAATTATTATGGACGCCATGGGGTCACTAAAATCATTAGGGGTCATCTTCCGGAAGTGATAGACAGCAAATTCCATTTCCAGATGTCTTGTTAGGGACCAAAGTGTTGGACGAGCGGACAGACAACACAAACCAACATAACAGTCGTAGAGCCCTGCTGCCAGCTGCGCTAAACATTATCTGAAGGTACAATAGACATACAAACAACACAAAACAAATCATCTGACCATACATTAGTGTATGGTGTGTTCAGCGACAATATATTTTAGCCAAGAACCTGGTTTTGAATTGTCAATTCGTCCGGAGTGCCCTTGTTTATATCTCAGGGGAGTCCAGATGAGATATAACCGCTGTGATCTCATCTGATAATCACCATGGTGACCCTATGTAATGTGGTTTCTGCCTGTATACAGGGTTCTCTGGAGATGCTTTGAGGGCGCTGGGGGGGGACTGTGTTATGGTCTAAAGGTCTGGGTCTATCATGTCACAGAAATCAAATGCTTCTGTCATTTTCTCCTTCTCTCTTTTGTCTGGTGGTTTATGTCTTTCTTGCTTATACTACTGGTGCTAGTCTTCTACTCCTGTCTCAGAGCGAAGGTGGAGCTACCTCAATGTCCCCGACTCGGACGCTGAGACTGTAAGTCTCACCCTTTTCTGTGTGTGCGTTCAACATGGCATCATAGCACATTATAAGCCTAATGAATACTTGTCTTATATTACTGCTTGAAAATCACTTGAAAATATTTCATGTTTGGCCAGTAACACAGTCCTACAACAAAGTATAATTGAGGGTAACGGGAAGAGTGGGCACCTCAATGTTAAATTGGCTATATTTGACCAAAATGTAATGTAATGTAAAGTAGACATGATTAGAACATGCTCGAACATTTGACAATTAAGGCCTAATATTTCTACAATTGCTACAAAATGTATAGCCAGTCATTTTGGGCATGAACAAAATGTTGATGGGTAAATTTAGTTTGGAAGAACAAATATTCTACTGTGCATGAACCTTGTGGCTTGTGCATGCTATATGAAATCCTTATATGAAATTTGTAATGGATGAGCTGCTGAATCTCTTTCCTTTAATACTAAGCTCCTTAAAGTGGCCATTCATCACTTCATCTCTCTCCAGGAAACAAATAAGGCAGACGTGAAGACAAGAAGCTTTGCTCTTATGACACCAAATCTATTTTGACAGAGGCCTTTAGTTCTCTCCAGAAGGGATTAATATCACCAGGGCGGGTCCTGTAATTGGATTTTTATTTATTTATTACTAACTCCACGAATTCAATCATGTCAGACCATTATCAGCAATTCTACCCACCTACCTCATAGAAGAAAGTGCAAGTTATTCAGATTTGATTATATCTACTGTAGATTGTGGCATTAAAAAAACGTTTTTCTTACAAACATAGATGTACCTTACGTCTTCTGGAGAGAGCCTGTCTTTTTGTTTTTGTTTTATGGACTCATTTGTACTGTTTTGTGTTCCCTTGCTGGCATTTCCCTTCTGGACTAACCACCTCCTTCATCCCCCTTAGTATAACTTCCTATAAATTCATTGTCTCCACCAGGCCGAACGCATGATGTTTTGCACTCCGTCCGTGTATGTGTCTGTCTGTCCGTCTGTTACCAGCTAATCTCCGGCACCCTTAACCCGGTCGATGCCAAATTTTGCACACACACTCCCTGGATGCCAACGATGAACCTCTGCCCCAATTCTTTCAGAACGGCCACCAAGAGGCTGACTTGATTCTGTCCAAACATCAGGCAAATCGTTACACACTATCTCTATAGTCATGTGTTCAAGGCGGATCTGTCCGATGTTTCATATTCCATCCTAATTGGCTAACATTGGCTTTCGCAAGTTTGTAGGATTGGCCCGTTTTGAACAAAAAGCCTCAAATCATAAACGCAGCGTGTAATTTACGTGAAATCTTTCACAAACAGTCCTACTAGGCTGAGGAATAAATCCCACCCTTTTCACATTGGCCTGTTATAGCGCCACCAACAAGTGGATTTTTGCTAAACACATTTTTGGAACAAAATGCCTCAAATCATCCAATTGCCATCCAAGGCATAAGAAGATATGGCACCCGTTTCACATTGGCTTATTATAGCACCACCAGGAGGCCACAACCTGACTTTCCCTGGTGGAGACCTGTGCCCCGAGGAGCACTTTATCTGGTTGTATTATTTTTTCTTTGATTCCTTTCTTTTGTTCTGTTTCATATGTTAAGATCCTGTGTGCCCTGCCTCCTCCTCTCCCCCCAACCCCCTCTCTCTCTCCGCCTCACAGAGCAGTATAAACAGCATGATGAGCATGTACAGTGAGACTGGTGACTATGGCAACGCCAGGGTAAGCGGTGAGATACTGTTGAATATCGGCTACAGCTACAAAACTGGTGCCCTCAATGTGATGGTGAAAGAGTGTCGCAACTTGGCTACAGGGGACGAGAGGAAGCAGCGCACAGATGCGTAAGACCGTGCACTCTCTCTCTCTCTCTCTCACACACACACACACACACACACACACACACACACACACACACACACACACACACACACACACACACACACAAGTAGATACATTGAATTTAACCATACTGTACCTGGGTAATAGACCTCCTATTGCTTCTGTGTAACTGCCTTGCGGCATCGGAGGCATGTGCCCAGAGTGTTGGAGGGGGGGGGGGGAGGACGAGGACGACCAGAGTTCCATCTCCTCTGTTATCCATCTGCTCTGTTATGCATCTGCTTGCATTATCTCTTGCATTGTAGCTATGTCAAGAGTTACCTACTACCTGACAAGTCTCGCCAGAGCAAGAGGAAGACGCACATCAAAGCCAACACCACAAACCCTATCTTCAATGAGAATATGAGGGTGAGGGGCCCGAAAGACTCAATAAGCATGGCCATTGTTGGCCATATAATTGAAATTAGACTACTTAACCCTGGTTAAAGTCTTAACGTTTAAAAAACAAAAACAAAACATGAACTAAAGATACACTCAGTCTTGTTATTAACACTCTTTCTTGTTCTCTAGTATGTGATTAGCCACTCACAGCTTGAGACGCGAACCCTACAACTCTCCGTGTGGCATCATGACCGCTTTGGCCACAACAGCTTCCTGGGAGAGGTGGAGTTGACGTTTGACTCCTGGGAGTTTGATTCCCAGATAGAGGAGTGGTACGCTCTAATGCCCAAGGTACCAACAGGCACTACCATACACAAGCAAACATGTGTGCATTCCGTACACACGCGCGCACACACACACACACGTGCACACACACACACACACACACACACACACACACACACACACACACACACACACAGTTTAAATATTATGTAATTAAAGTGACTTTTCTGCAGGCAGAGAGCTGTATGGACTCCATGATACAGTATAAAGGGGAACTGACCCTCGTTTTGAAGTATATACCTGCTGAGAAGAACTTAATGCTGCCAGTGGACCAAGTGCAAGGTAAATCTAATTTATAAATGATGTCATGTGCAGAACCTTCCTTGTATGTTTTTGAGGGGCGCTAGCTAGCATTTGGCTTTTGAAATGATGTCTTATGGCAGCCAAGTCTATGGACTTTTCATGTTTGTTCAGGAGGGGAGGGGCGGAGGGGGGCTGGCTCTGATCGGTGAACCAATATTTCTCCAGCGCTTTTCATGTGCGTCCGCCCCTCTAGACCAGAAAGCATGCTGACATTGACAATGAATGGAGAATTTACATGTGTCTGAGCAAAGATAAGAGCGCCTCTCACTTTTTTGAGGGGCCCTCTTACGTCCAGCTTTTGGTTACCGTCTACAAACTTTGTCTTAAACAAACATTATATTCCCTTTGACAATGAATGGACAATTTTACGTCATAGTGTCTGAGCAAATAGTATAGTGTCTATTTTACGTCATGATGATGCACGATGATAAGACCGCCCCTCACTTCACACAGCCGTGATTTCTTTTTTTACAATGGTACAGTAGGACCTACGAAAAAAAGGGATGGGATCCCGATTCCCAACCCTTTAATAATCACCTCTGCAACCTGTTTGTTTAAATAAATGTGCGCCTGAGGATGCGACTCCTACTGTGCCTTAATTAAAGTACCCAGTGCACGGGTACAAAGTAAGTGTGCGTGCAATGACTCATGCTTTCATCTTCTGGTGTTCCACTTTATTTTGTCCCCCCTTCCACAGTAAAGAAGGGGTTCCTGAAAGGTAAAAAGACCAGCAGCTTCACGCCCCCTAAAGGGGGCATGGTTGAGCTACTGGTGAAAGAGGCCAAGAATCTAACTGCAGTCAAATCTGGAGGCACTTCCGATCCTTTTGTCAAAGGGTGAGTTGCTTTATTTTAGTTTGGGTTTTTTTATTCTGATGTGTGAAGTCCTTCACAACATAACAAACGCTGCTTGACTAATCAATGGATATAGCATACAGCTTCTGCCCACGTGAAATACAGTATGTGCCCTCCCCTCCCCTCCCCGTCAAGGTACCTGCTCCCGGACAGCAGCAAGTCAACAAAGCACAAGACGGCAGTGGAACGACGGACTGTGAACCCAGAGTGGAACCACACCTTTACTTACTGCGGCCTTCAGCCAGGAGATTTGAACAGTGTGTGCTTGGAGCTCACCGTCTGGGACAAGGAGTCCCTGGCCAGCAATATCTTCCTGGGTGGAGTGAGGTTGGGGGCCGGCACAGGTGTGTATGCTTGTGGGTAATTGCAGCACATTACCTTTCCATGCTAGTGTAGTATCAATAATTAAATGTATTTTTGTGTGTGTGTGTGTTCATCAACTGGTGTGATATTATGCACAATAAACCCTGCTACTGTAGCTTGCGGTGGGTTCAGTAGTAGCAAAACACATTACCTTTCCATGCTAGTGTAGTATCAATAAATAAATGTATTTTTGTGTGTGTTCTTCAACTGCTGTGATATTATGCACAATAAACCCTGCTACTGTAGCTTGTTGTGGGTTCAGTAGTAGTGAGAAGATAATAAGAAAGTTCCTTGTAGGCAGTCTAGTGTGGAAAAGGTATTAATAAAGCAATACAAATGTGCATTCCCTGTGTCCCTCCAGGCATTAGCTATGGGAATGAAGTGGATTGGATGGACTCATGTGGGGAGGAACAACGGGTGTGGCAACGTATGATTGATAACCCAGAGGTCCCTCATGAGTGTACCCTGATGCTGAGGTCCAGCATGCACAAGCGCAACACATGAGCTGCGTGGACACATGGAGAGAAAAGAGAGGGCAAGGAGAGACAGAAAACCGAGGTGGAGGGGTGGATGGCGAGCAGAGCACAAACGAAGTGAAACACACAAAGTTACTGAAAGATGTGATGAGAAAGACTAAATCAAATCAATCAGTGGCTGACAGAGTTCCATGTTCTATTCTGCAATACGGAGAGGATGACATGCCCCTACTTCCTGCCCCTGAGCCACCATGTAGAGAACCCTTCTCCTTTATAGAACAACCAATCATGCCTTACATACTCCCCATATTCCTCTCTACCCTAAAAAAGTATCTACCCATGACCAAGCACTGCTACTACCGCTGTATTGTGTATATTACTTTTCATGTATTGTATTTAACCTGATTTACTAAATAAGCACACGGTTTGAGTCCTTGTTGTGTGTCCGATATGTCTCCTGTGGTTTCTGTACACCAGTCATTTCTTCTGCTTGTGGTGACAAGTGACAGAGACCATTCACAAGGTGTTAAAGAGTTTGATCACTGCATGCAGAGACTTGTATACATTCCATTTAGCCTACAGACAACCAAATTGTGTACTGAAGCGCATAATGAAGCACACATTGAGAACTGTCACACCAAAAATGGCACAAAGTTAAAAGACTACATGTAGGCTACTGTAGTAGATATATATGCTCAATTTACCAAACACTGTATCAGTGAGATCATGAAATCTGTATCACGTTCCAAGGAAATAAGAGGTAGAGGACCCAAAGCCAGATCAAGCCCTGATTATATCAATACAATGATATCCACTCTGTAAGGTGTAAAGCATTACACTTCCAAGCATACAGTGTATGTGTGAGTAACAGGTGTGTGTCTGCTGTGTTGTAGCATGAGTCACTGTGGAGGCAAGACCACCGCCTCCAGGAGAGCATAATCACTGACTGTCACCCCAACTCTGTTACCCAGAGGCTGTGTTCTCCATCCCAGATTGATAGATGATTCCCCATAATGAATCATCTAGTTCAGGAAAATGTGTGTCAACTGGCTGTGCTGTCATTCACTGAGGCCAGATCTGCCCCATTGTCCTTGTAAAATCCTACGCTAGTCTAAATTATCTGAGAAAAACAAGTATATAATCGTACGTATACAATAATAGCAAGAATACATGACATCCTCCACCGTATAGTATACCGTAGATAGATGAGAGACCAGTGCAATACCTCACTATAGTGAGGAAACTAGACTCTAGGCATGTACTACTGTATATCTGTTTGTTGTGTCTGCAGAAAGGGGTCTGTATATCATGGCGTCAAATTCACTGTAATAAAACGTATTTTGTCTCAAATGTGTTACAGGAATATTTTGAAATAAAAGCATCTTTCCACAGATTGACTCCTCCTGTTCTTAGATACGTGCAGACAGATACAATAGATCAGGGCTACTCAATTTGAAAAACGAGGATATTTTTTTTTTCTCCAAAAATTCAAAAAACGATGGGCTATAACCCATCGTTTTTTTCATTTTTTTCAAATCCTCAAAAATGATGAAAAACGGCGTGCTATAGTATGCCGTACGATATGGGCTATAGCCCATGCCAGACGTTCTCTCTACCGCAACATACTTAAAAGTATAGCGGTGTATGAGAATGGGTGTTGCGGAGGATGAGACACAAACTTTGGCATGCTACTAGTCCTACATACAAAATGATGAAAAACAAGGATTTTTTCTTTTTTCAAAAATTCAAAAAACAATGGGCTATAACCCATCGTTTTTTTTCTTCATTTTTTTCAAATCCTCAAAAATGATGAAAAACGGCGTGCTATAGTTTGCCGTACGATATGGGCTATAGCCCATGGTAAAAATTATGAAAAACGAGGATATTTTCTTTTTTCAAAAATTCAAAAAACGATGGGCTATAACCCATGTTTTTTGTTTTTTTTCAAATCCTCAAAAATGATGAAAAACGGTGTGCTACAGTATGCCGTACGATATGGGCTATTAGACGAGCGTCTAAAAATGGGATAAAAAACGTCGTTTTTTATCCCATTTTTAGACGCACGTCTAATATCCGGCTATTGCTCAGTGGGATGGTCAAAAAGGATGAAAAACGAGGATTAAAAAAAAATCAAAAAACGATGGGCAGTGGCTCACAGCCTCAGCCTCAGCCTCAGCCTGACTACCTCTAAACTCTAATTGTCGTAGTGGTTAAGATGTTGGCTTTCCACGTGGGAGACCAGGGTTCGATTCCCTGCTGTTACACTATCATACAAAAGAAGACCTCAACAGCGCTAAGAAACATCTGATTAATATGAATTCTGTGTTATTTAAACTTTACTAACTGAAGGCTAACGCACAAAAGATCACTTCAATTTTTTTTTTTTTTTTTTTTTAAGATATTTTTTTGCGGCTTACGCCTTTATTGATTTTTTTTTAAGGGACAGACAGTAGGCTGACAGCCAGGAAACGGGAGAGAGATGGGGGGATGACATGCGGCAAAGGCCGTGTCGGGTCCGGGAGTCGAACCCGCGGCACACCGCGACTGGATCACCAGTCCGGTGCCCAGACCGTTACGCTACGGCCTGGGCCGATCACTTCAAAATTACCAGGAGACTTTGCCTGAGAGTGTCTGACTGATGGTGCAGTGGTCTAATCATCAGGCTTTCAGTACAGACATTCCATGTTCAAGTCCTGTTCCTCCTACAGCTCAATGCTGCAGTAATTTGAACTTTTCAAGGCTTGAATAAAATAAAAAAAACTCAAAAGCACCAGGAGACATGTGCTGAATGCCCAAAGGTGCCTTGGTGTAATGGTGTGGAGCGCTTGACCCGTTGCCTCTGCTACAGGCAGTTGGCAGGTTCAAGTCCCATGTCATGACATCAAGGTGCTGGAGGACCATCGGGAGACGGTGCTCTCTCCCCCTGTTTCCTGAAAAGTAACAGTTGGGGGTTATGTTTAAAAGAACCCTGTCCACCTAAAATTTTACATATAAGAATTAGGTCAAACAAAATAAAATGCATTTGGCCCATCTGACAGAATAGTATTTGCATACTGGGCCCCGATTATAATCGTTGACAATGGCAATGTCATTTTTCTTGACTTTTGACAATGAAAAAACGACACTCTATAGTATATTTGTTTAATAATCGTCGCAAAAACCATGAACTATAGTTCATGATTTTCGCAACGATTTAAAAAACCAATATGAAAATGATGATAAAAACGGCATTCTATAGTTCATGGTTTTGGCCCATCATCTGACAGAATAGGTTGTGTATTTGCATACTGGGCCCTGATTGGTGGCCCAAAACTTGGTTGGAAAGTCCCTCTTTTATGTCTGGCTTCCAGGCCAGTTGGAAAAGGGCACACTGAGAGGTGGTAAGAGTATGTTAAATTGGACATTTTCATGGTAAAAGGTTAGCTGGACAGGGTTCTTTCAGACATAAGCACCAACCGTTACATCTCAGGAAACAGGGGGAGAGAGCACCGTCTCCCGATGGTCCTCCAGCACCTTGATGTCATGACATGGGACTTGAACCTGCCAACTGCCTGTAGCAGAGGCAACGGGTCAAGCGCTCCACACCATTACGCCAAGGCACCTTTGGGCATTCAGCAAATGTCTCCTGGTGCTTTTGAGTTTTTATTTTTTTATTCAAGCCTTGAAAAGTTCAAATTACTGCAGCATTGAGCTGTGGGAGGAACAGGACTTGAACATGGAATGTCTGTACTGAAAGCCTGATGATTAGACCACTGCACCATCAGTCAGACACTCTCAGGCAAAGTCTCCTGGTAATTTTGAAGTGATCTTTTGTGCGTTAGCCTTCAGTTAGTAAAGTTTAAATAACACAGAATTCATATTAATCAGATGTTTCTTAGCGCTGTTGAGATCTTCTTTTGTATGATAGTGTAACAGCCGGGAATCGAACCCTGGTCTCCCACGTGGAAAGCCAACATCTTAACCACTACGACAATTAGAGTTTTGAGGTAGTCAGGCTGAGGCTGAGGCTGAGGCTGTGAGCCACTGCTAGAATAGCAGTAAATGAAGCTCAATAACTAGCATTAAACTTTAGGAAGAGTGGGATTTGAACATGAACTCTCTGTGCTGAATAACCCCTACTAAACGAAAAACGGCGTGCTATAGTATACCGTACGATATGGGCTATAGCCCATGATGAAAAACGAGGATATAAAAAAAAATCAAAAATTAAAAAAAACTATGGGCTATAACCCATCGTTTTTTTCATTTTTTTTTTCAAATCCTCAAAAATGATGAAAAACGGCATGCTATAGTATGCTGTACGATATGGGCTATAGCCCATGGTCCAAAATGATGAAAAACTAGGATAAAAAGAAAATGCAAAAATTCAAAAAACGATGGGCTATAACCCATGTTTTTTTTTATTATTATTTTTTTTTTTTTCAAATCCTCAAAGATTATGAAAAACTGCGCGCTATAGTATGCCGTACGGTATGGGCTATAGCCCATGGTCAAAAATTATGAAAAACGAGGTTAAAAACTTTTTTCAAAAATTCAAAAAACGATGGGTTATAACCCATGTTATTTTTTTTTCTTTTTTTTCAAATCCTCAAAAATGATGAAAAACTGCGTGCTATAGTATGCCGTACGGTATGGGCTATAGCCCATGGTCAAAAATGATGAAAAACGAGGATATTTTTTTTTTCAAAAATTAAAAAAACGATGGGCTATAACCCATGTTTTTTTTTTTTTCATTTTTTTCAAATCCTCAAAAATGATGAAAAACTGCGCGCTATAGTATGCCGTACGGTATGGGCTATAGCCCATGGTCAAAAATGATGAAAAACGAGGTTAAAAACTTTTTTCAAAAATTCAAAAAACGATGGGTTATAACCCATGTTATTTTTTTTTCATTTTTTTCAAATCCTCAAAAATGATGAAAAACTGCGTGCTATAGTATGCCGTACGGTATGGGCTATAGCCCATGGTCAAAAATGATGAAAAACGAGGATATTTATTTTTTCAAAAATTAAAAAAACGATGGGCTATAACCCATGTTTTTTTTTTTTCATTTTTTTCAAATCCTCAAAAATGATGAAAAACTGCGCGCTATAGTATGCCGTACGGTATGGGCTATAGCCCATGGTCAAAAATGATGAAAAACGAGGTTAAACTTTTTTCAAAAATTCAAAAAACGATGGGCTATAACCCATGTTTTTTTTTTTTTTTTTTTTCAAATCCTCAAAAATGATGAAAAACGGCGTGCTACAGTATGCCGTACGATATGGGCTATTAGACGAGCGTCTAAAAATGGGATAAAAAACGTCTAAAAATAGACGTCTAAAACACGTCTAAAAATAGACGTGTTTTAGACGTCTATTTTTAGACGTTTTTTATCCCATTTTTAGACGCACGTCTAATATCCGGCTATTGCTCAGTGGGATGGTCAAAAAGGATGAAAAACGAGGATTAAAAAAAAATCAAAAAACGATGGGCAGTGGCTCACAGCCTCAGCCTCAGCCTGACTACCTCTAAACTCTAATCGTCGTAGTGGTTAAGATGTTGGCTTTCCACGTGGGAGACCAGGGTTCGATTCCCTGCTGTTACACTATCATACAAAAGAAGACCTCAACAGCGCTAAGAAACATCTGATTAATATGAATTCTGTGTTATTTAAACTTTACTAACTGAAGGCTAACGCACAAAAGATCACTTCAAAATTACCAGGAGACTTTGCCTGAGAGTGTCTGACTGATGGTGCAGTGGTCTAATCATCAGGCTTTCAGTACAGACATTCCATGTTCAAGTCCTGTTCCTCCTACAGCTCAATGCTGCAGTAATTTGAACTTTTCAAGGCTTGAATAAAAAAATAAAAACTCAAAAGCACCAGGAGACATGTGCTGAATGCCCAAAGGTGCCTTGGTGTAATGGTGTGGAGCGCTTGACCCGTTGCCTCTGCTACAGGCAGTTGGCAGGTTCAAGTCCCATGTCATGACATCAAGGTGCTGGAGGACCATCGGGAGACGGTGCTCTCTCCCCCTGTTTCCTGAAAAGTAACAGTTGGGGGTTATGTTTAAAAGAACCCTGTCCACCTAAAATTTTACATATAAGAATTAGGTCAAAAAAAAAAAAAAAAAAAAAATGCATTTGGCCCATCTGACAGAATAGTATTTGCATACTGGGCCCCGATTATAATCGTTGACAATGGCAATGTCATTTTTCTTGACTTTTGACAATGAAAAAACTACACTCTATAGTATATTTGTTTAATAATCGTCGCAAAAACCATGAACTATAGTTCATGATTTTCGCAACGATTTAAAAAACCAATATGAAAATGATGATAAAAACGGCATTCTATAGTTCATGGTTTTGGCCCATCATCTGACAGAATAGGTTGTGTATTTGCATACTGGGCCCTGATTGGTGGCCCAAAACTTGGTTGGAAAGTCCCTCTTTTATGTCTGGCTTCCAGGCCAGTTGGAAAAGGGCACACTGAGAGGTGGTAAGAGTATGTTAAATTGGACATTTTCATGGTAAAAGGTTAGCTGGACAGGGTTCTTTCAGACATAAGCCCCAACCGTTACATCTCAGGAAACAGGGGGAGAGAGCACCGTCTCCCGATGGTCCTCCAGCACCTTGATGTCATGACATGGGACTTGAACCTGCCAACTGCCTGTAGCAGAGGCAACGGGTCAAGCGCTCCACACCATTACGCCAAGGCACCTTTGGGCATTCAGCAAATGTCTCCTGGTGCTTTTGAGTTTTTATTTTTTTATTCAAGCCTTGAAAAGTTCAAATTACTGCAGCATTGAGCTGTGGGAGGAACAGGACTTGAACATGGAATGTCTGTACTGAAAGCCTGATGATTAGACCACTGCACCATCAGTCAGACACTCTCAGGCAAAGTCTCCTGGTAATTTTGAAGTGATCTTTTGTGCGTTAGCCTTCAGTTAGTAAAGTTTAAATAACACAGAATTCATATTAATCAGATGTTTCTTAGCGCTGTTGAGATCTTCTTTTGTATGATAGTGTAACAGCCGGGAATCGAACCCTGGTCTCCCACGTGGAAAGCCAACATCTTAACCACTACGACAATTAGAGTTTTGAGGTAGTCAGGCTGAGGCTGAGGCTGTGAGCCACTGCTAGAATAGCAGTAAATGAAGCTCAATAACTAGCATTAAACTTTAGGAAGAGTGGGATTTGAACATGAACTCTCTGTGCTGAATAACCCCTACTACACGAAAAACGGCGTGCTATAGTATACCGTACGATATGGGCTATAGCCCATGATGAAAAACGAGGATATAAAAAAAAAATCAAAAATTAAATAAACTATGGGCTATAACCCATCGTTTTTTTCATTTTTTTTTTTCAAATCCTCAAAAATGATGAAAAACGGCATGCTATAGTATGCTGTACGATATGGGCTATAGCCCATGGTCCAAAATGATGAAAAACTAGGATAAAAAGAAAATGCAAAAATTCAAAAAACGATGGGCTATAACCCATGTTTTTTTTTATTTATTTTTGTTTTTTTTTCAAATCCTCAAAGATTATGAAAAACTGCGCGCTATAGTATGCCGTACGGTATGGGCTATAGCCCATGGTCAAAAATTATGAAAAACGAGGTTAAAAACTTTTTTCAAAAATTCAAAAAACGATGGGTTATAACCCATGTTATTTTTTTTTCATTTTTTTCAAATCCTCAAAAATGATGAAAAACTGCGTGCTATAGTATGCCGTACGGTATGGGCTATAGCCCATGGTCAAAAATGATGAAAAACGAGGTAAAAAACTTTTTTCAAAAATTCAAAAAATGATGGGTTATAACCCATGTTTTTTTTTTTTTCATTTTTTTTCAAATCCTCAAAAATGATGAAAAACTGCGTGCTATAGTATGCCGTACGGTATGGGCTATAGCCCATGGTCAAAAATGATGAAAAACGAGGATATTTTTTTTTCAAAAATTAAAAAAACGATGGGCTATAACCCATGTTTTTTTTTTTTTCATTTTTTTCAAATCCTCAAAAATGATGAAAAACTGTGCGCTATAGTATGCCGTACGGTATGGGCTATAGCCCATGGTCAAAAATGATGAAAAACGAGGTTAAAAACTTTTTTCAAAAATTCAAAAAACGATGGGTTATAACCCATGTTATTTTTTTTTCATTTTTTTCAAATCCTCAAAAATGATGAAAAACTGCGTGCTATAGTATGCCGTACGGTATGGGCTATAGCCCATGGTCAAAAATGATGAAAAACGAGGATATTTATTTTTTCAAAAATTAAAAAAACGATGGGCTATAACCCATGTTTTTTTTTTTCTTTTTTTTCAAATCCTCAAAAATGATGAAAAACTGCGCGCTATAGTATGCCGTACGGTATGGGCTATAGCCCATGGTAAAAAATGATGAAAAACGAGGTTAAACTTTTTTCAAAAATTCAAAAAACGATGGGCTATAACCCATGTTTTTTTTTTTTTTTTTTTTCAAATCCTCAAAAATGATGAAAAACGGCGTGCTACAGTATGCCGTACGATATGGGCTATTAGACGAGCGTCTAAAAATGGGATAAAAAACGTCTAAAAATAGACGTCTAAAACACGTCTAAAAATAGACGTGTTTTAGACGTCTATTTTTAGACGTTTTTTATCCCATTTTTAGACGCACGTCTAATATCCGGCTATTGCTCAGTGGGATGGTCAAAAAGGATGAAAAACGAGGATTAAAAAAAAATCAAAAAACGATGGGCAGTGGCTCACAGCCTCAGCCTCAGCCTGACTACCTCTAAACTCTAATCGTCGTAGTGGTTAAGATGTTGGCTTTCCACGTGGGAGACCAGGGTTCGATTCCCTGCTGTTACACTATCATACAAAAGAAGACCTCAACAGCGCTAAGAAACATCTGATTAATATGAATTCTGTGTTATTTAAACTTTACTAACTGAAGGCTAACGCACAAAAGATCACTTCAAAATTACCAGGAGACTTTGCCTGAGAGTGTCTGACTGATGGTGCAGTGGTCTAATCATCAGGCTTTCAGTACAGACATTCCATGTTCAAGTCCTGTTCCTCCTACAGCTCAATGCTGCAGTAATTTGAACTTTTCAAGGCTTGAATAAAAAAATAAAAACTCAAAAGCACCAGGAGACATGTGCTGAATGCCCAAAGGTGCCTTGGTGTAATGGTGTGGAGCGCTTGACCCGTTGCCTCTGCTACAGGCAGTTGGCAGGTTCAAGTCCCATGTCATGACATCAAGGTGCTGGAGGACCATCGGGAGACGGTGCTCTCTCCCCCTGTTTCCTGAAAAGTAACAGTTGGGGGTTATGTTTAAAAGAACCCTGTCCACCTAAAATTTTACATATAAGAATTAGGTCAAAAAAAAAAAAAAAAAAAAATGCATTTGGCCCATCTGACAGAATAGTATTTGCATACTGGGCCCCGATTATAATCGTTGACAATGGCAATGTCATTTTTCTTGACTTTTGACAATGAAAAAACTACACTCTATAGTATATTTGTTTAATAATCGTCGCAAAAACCATGAACTATAGTTCATGATTTTCGCAACGATTTAAAAAACCAATATGAAAATGATGATAAAAACGGCATTCTATAGTTCATGGTTTTGGCCCATCATCTGACAGAATAGGTTGTGTATTTGCATACTGGGCCCTGATTGGTGGCCCAAAACTTGGTTGGAAAGTCCCTCTTTTATGTCTGGCTTCCAGGCCAGTTGGAAAAGGGCACACTGAGAGGTGGTAAGAGTATGTTAAATTGGACATTTTCATGGTAAAAGGTTAGCTGGACAGGGTTCTTTCAGACATAAGCCCCAACCGTTACATCTCAGGAAACAGGGGGAGAGAGCACCGTCTCCCGATGGTCCTCCAGCACCTTGATGTCATGACATGGGACTTGAACCTGCCAACTGCCTGTAGCAGAGGCAACGGGTCAAGCGCTCCACACCATTACGCCAAGGCACCTTTGGGCATTCAGCAAATGTCTCCTGGTGCTTTTGAGTTTTTATTTTTTTATTCAAGCCTTGAAAAGTTCAAATTACTGCAGCATTGAGCTGTGGGAGGAACAGGACTTGAACATGGAATGTCTGTACTGAAAGCCTGATGATTAGACCACTGCACCATCAGTCAGACACTCTCAGGCAAAGTCTCCTGGTAATTTTGAAGTGATCTTTTGTGCGTTAGCCTTCAGTTAGTAAAGTTTAAATAACACAGAATTCATATTAATCAGATGTTTCTTAGCGCTGTTGAGATCTTCTTTTGTATGATAGTGTAACAGCCGGGAATCGAACCCTGGTCTCCCACGTGGAAAGCCAACATCTTAACCACTACGACAATTAGAGTTTTGAGGTAGTCAGGCTGAGGCTGAGGCTGTGAGCCACTGCTAGAATAGCAGTAAATGAAGCTCAATAACTAGCATTAAACTTTAGGAAGAGTGGGATTTGAACATGAACTCTCTGTGCTGAATAACCCCTACTACACGAAAAACGGCGTGCTATAGTATACCGTACGATATGGGCTATAGCCCATGATGAAAAACGAGGATATAAAAAAAAAATCAAAAATTAAAAAAACTATGGGCTATAACCCATCGTTTTTTTCATTTTTTTTTTTCAAATCCTCAAAAATGATGAAAAACGGCATGCTATAGTATGCTGTACGATATGGGCTATAGCCCATGGTCCAAAATGATGAAAAACTAGGATAAAAAGAAAATGCAAAAATTCAAAAAACGATGGGCTATAACCCATGTTTTTTTTTATTTATTTTTGTTTTTTTTTCAAATCCTCAAAGATTATGAAAAACTGCGCGCTATAGTATGCCGTACGGTATGGGCTATAGCCCATGGTCAAAAATTATGAAAAACGAGGTTAAAAACTTTTTTCAAAAATTCAAAAAACGATGGGTTATAACCCATGTTATTTTTTTTTCATTTTTTTCAAATCCTCAAAAATGATGAAAAACTGCGTGCTATAGTATGCCGTACGGTATGGGCTATAGCCCATGGTCAAAAATGATGAAAAACGAGGTTAAAAACTTTTTTCAAAAATTCAAAAAATGATGGGTTATAACCCATGTTTTTTTTTTTTCATTTTTTTTCAAATCCTCAAAAATGATGAAAAACTGCGTGCTATAGTATGCCGTACGGTATGGGCTATAGCCCATGGTCAAAAATGATGAAAAACGAGGATATCTTTTTTTCAAAAATTAAAAAAACGATGGGCTATAACCCATGTTTTTTTTTTTTTCATTTTTTTCAAATCCTCAAAAATGATGAAAAACTGCGCGCTATAGTATGCCGTACGGTATGGGCTATAGCCCATGGTCAAAAATGATGAAAAACGAGGTTAAAAACTTTTTTCAAAAATTCAAAAAACGATGGGTTATAACCCATGTTATTTTTTTTTCATTTTTTTCAAATCCTCAAAAATGATGAAAAACTGCGTGCTATAGTATGCCGTACGGTATGGGCTATAGCCCATGGTCAAAAATGATGAAAAACGAGGATATTTATTTTTTCAAAAATTTAAAAAACGATGGGCTATAACCCATGTTTTTTTTTTTCATTTTTTTCAAATCCTCAAAAATGATGAAAAACTGCGCGCTATAGTATGCCGTACGGTATGGGCTATAGCCCATGGTCAAAAATGATGAAAAACGAGGTTAAACTTTTTTCAAAAATTCAAAAAACGATGGGCTATAACCCATGTTTTTTTTTTTTTTTTTTTTCAAATCCTCAAAAATGATGAAAAACGGCGTGCTACAGTATGCCGTACGATATGGGCTATTAGACGAGCGTCTAAAAATGGGATAAAAAACGTCTAAAAATAGACGTCTAAAACACGTCTAAAAATAGACGTGTTTTAGACGTCTATTTTTAGACGTTTTTTATCCCATTTTTAGACGCACGTCTAATATCCGGCTATTGCTCAGTGGGATGGTCAAAAAGGATGAAAAACGAGGATTAAAAAAAAATCAAAAAACGATGGGCAGTGGCTCACAGCCTCAGCCTCAGCCTGACTACCTCTAAACTCTAATCGTCGTAGTGGTTAAGATGTTGGCTTTCCACGTGGGAGACCAGGGTTCGATTCCCTGCTGTTACACTATCATACAAAAGAAGACCTCAACAGCGCTAAGAAACATCTGATTAATATGAATTCTGTGTTATTTAAACTTTACTAACTGAAGGCTAACGCACAAAAGATCACTTCAAAATTACCAGGAGACTTTGCCTGAGAGTGTCTGACTGATGGTGCAGTGGTCTAATCATCAGGCTTTCAGTACAGACATTCCATGTTCAAGTCCTGTTCCTCCTACAGCTCAATGCTGCAGTAATTTGAACTTTTCAAGGCTTGAATAAAAAAATAAAAACTCAAAAGCACCAGGAGACATGTGCTGAATGCCCAAAGGTGCCTTGGTGTAATGGTGTGGAGCGCTTGACCCGTTGCCTCTGCTACAGGCAGTTGGCAGGTTCAAGTCCCATGTCATGACATCAAGGTGCTGGAGGACCATCGGGAGACGGTGCTCTCTCCCCCTGTTTCCTGAAAAGTAACAGTTGGGGGTTATGTTTAAAAGAACCCTGTCCACCTAAAATTTTACATATAAGAATTAGGTCAAAAAAAAAAAAAAAAAAAAAAATGCATTTGGCCCATCTGACAGAATAGTATTTGCATACTGGGCCCCGATTATAATCGTTGACAATGGCAATGTCATTTTTCTTGACTTTTGACAATGAAAAAACTACACTCTATAGTATATTTGTTTAATAATCGTCGCAAAAACCATGAACTATAGTTCATGATTTTCACGATTTAAAAAACCAATATGAAAATGATGATAAAAACGGCATTCTATAGTTCATGGTTTTGGCCCATCATCTGACAGAATAGGTTGTGTATTTGCATACTGGGCCCTGATTGGTGGCCCAAAACTTGGTTGGAAAGTCCCTCTTTTATGTCTGGCTTCCAGGCCAGTTGGAAAAGGGCACACTGAGAGGTGGTAAGAGTATGTTAAATTGGACATTTTCATGGTAAAAGGTTAGCTGGACAGGGTTCTTTCAGACATAAGCCCCAACCGTTACATCTCAGGAAACAGGGGGAGAGAGCACCGTCTCCCGATGGTCCTCCAGCACCTTGATGTCATGACATGGGACTTGAACCTGCCAACTGCCTGTAGCAGAGGCAACGGGTCAAGCGCTCCACACCATTACGCCAAGGCACCTTTGGGCATTCAGCAAATGTCTCCTGGTGCTTTTGAGTTTTTTTTTTTTTATTAAAGCCTTGAAAAGTTCAAATTACTGCAGCATTGAGCTGTGGGAGGAACAGGACTTGAACATGGAATGTCTGTACTGAAAGCCTGATGATTAGACCACTGCACCATCAGTCAGACACTCTCAGGCAAAGTCTCCTGGTAATTTTGAAGTGATCTTTTGTGCGTTAGCCTTCAGTTAGTAAAGTTTAAATAACACAGAATTCATATTAATCAGATGTTTCTTAGCGCTGTTGAGATCTTCTTTTGTATGATAGTGTAACAGCCGGGAATCGAACCCTGGTCTCCCACGTGGAAAGCCAACATCTTAACCACTACGACAATTAGAGTTTTGAGGTAGTCAGGCTGAGGCTGAGGCTGTGAGCCACTGCTAGAATAGCAGTAAATGAAGCTCAATAACTAGCATTAAACTTTAGGAAGAGTGGGATTTGAACATGAACTCTCTGTGCTGAATAACCCCTACTACACGAAAAACGGCGTGCTATAGTATACCGTACGATATGGGCTATAGACCATGATGAAAAACGAGGATATAAAAAAAAAATCAAAAATTAAAAAAACTATGGGCTATAACCCATCGTTTTTTTCATTTTTTTTTTTCAAATCCTCAAAAATGATGAAAAACGGCATGCTATAGTATGCTGTACGATATGGGCTATAGCCCATGGTCCAAAATGATGAAAAACTAGGATAAAAAGAAAATGCAAAAATTCAAAAAACGATGGGCTATAACCCATGTTTTTTTTTATTTTTTTTTTTTTTTTTTTCAAATCCTCAAAGATTATGAAAAACTGCGCGCTATAGTATGCCGTACGGTATGGGCTATAGCCCATGGTCAAAAATTATGAAAAACGAGGTTAAAAACTTTTTTCAAAAATTCAAAAAACGATGGGTTATAACCCATGTTATTTTTTTTCATTTTTTTCAAATCCTCAAAAATGATGAAAAACTGCGTGCTATAGTATGCCGTACGGTATGGGCTATAGCCCATGGTCAAAAATGATGAAAAATGAGGTTAAAAACTTTTTTCAAAAATTCAAAAAACGATGGGTTATAACCCATGTTTTTTTTTTTTTCATTTTTTTCAAATCCTCAAAAATGATGAAAAACTGCGTGCTATAGTATGCCGTACGGTATGGGCTATAGCCCATGGTCAAAAATGATGAAAAACGAGGATATTTTTTTTTTCAAAAATAAAAAAAACGATGGGCTATAACCCATGTTTTTTTTTTTTTCATTTTTTTCAAATCCTCAAAAATGATGAAAAACTGCGCGCTATAGTATGCTGTACGGTATGGGCTATAGCCCATGGTCAAAAATGATGAAAAACGAGGTTAAAAACTTTTTTCAAAAATTCAAAAAACGATGGGTTATAACCCATGTTATTTTTTTTTCATTTTTTTCAAATCCTCAAAAATGATGAAAAACTGCGTGCTATAGTATGCCGTACGGTATGGGCTATAGCCCATGGTCAAAAATGATGAAAAACGAGGATATTTTTTTTTTCAAAAATTAAAAAAACGATGGGCTATAACCCATGTTATTTTTTTTTTCATTTTTTTCAAATCCTCAAAAATGATGAAAAACTGCGCGCTATAGTATGCCGTACGGTATGGGCTATAGCCCATGGTCAAAAATTATGAAAAACGAGGTTAAAAACTTTTTTCAAAAATTCAAAAAACGATGGGTTATAACCCATGTTATTTTTTTTCATTTTTTTCAAATCCTCAAAAATGATGAAAAACTGCGTGCTATAGTATGCCGTACGGTATGGGCTATAGCCCATGGTCAAAAATGATGAAAAATGAGGTTAAAAACTTTTTTCAAAAATTCAAAAAACGATGGGTTATAACCCATGTTTTTTTTTTTTTCATTTTTTTCAAATCCTCAAAAATGATGAAAAACTGCGTGCTATAGTATGCCGTACGGTATGGGCTATAGCCCATGGTCAAAAATGATGAAAAACGAGGATATTTTTTTTTTCAAAAATTAAAAAAACGATGGGCTATAACCCATGTTTTTTTTTTTTTCATTTTTTTCAAATCCTCAAAAATGATGAAAAACTGCGCGCTATAGTATGCCGTACGGTATGGGCTATAGCCCATGGTCAAAAATGATGAAAAACGAGGTTAAAAACTTTTTTCAAAAATTCAAAAAACGATGGGTTATAACCCATGTTATTTTTTTTTCATTTTTTTCAAATCCTCAAAAATGATGAAAAACTGCGTGCTATAGTATGCCGTACGGTATGGGCTATAGCCCATGGTCAAAAATGATGAAAAACGAGGATATTTTTTTTTTCAAAAATTAAAAAAACGATGGGCTATAACCCATGTTTTTTTTTTTTTTCATTTTTTTCAAATCCTCAAAAATGATGAAAAACTGCGCGCTATAGTATGCCGTACGGTATGGGCTATAGCCCATGGTCAAAAATGATGAAAAACGAGGTTAAACTTTTTTCAAAAATTCAAAAAACGATGGGCTATAACCCATGTTTGTTTTTTGTTTTTTTTTCAAATCCTCAAAAATGATGAAAAACGGCGTGCTACAGTATGCCGTACGATATGGGCTATTAGACGAGCGTCTAAAAATGGGATAAAAAACGTCTAAAAATAGACGTCTAAAACACGTCTAAAAATAGACGTGTTTTAGACGTCTATTTTTAGACGTTTTTTATCCCATTTTTAGACGCACGTCTAATATCCGGCTATTGCTCAGTGGGATGGTCAAAAAGGATGAAAAACGAGGATTAAAAAAAAATCTAAAAACGATGGGCAGTGGCTCACAGCCTCAGCCTCAGCCTGACTACCTCTAAACTCTAATCGTCGTAGTGGTTAAGATGTTGGCTTTCCACGTGGGAGACCAGGGTTCGATTCCCTGCTGTTACACTATCATACAAAAGAAGACCTCAACAGCGCTAAGAAACATCTGATTAATATGAATTCTGTGTTATTTAAACTTTACTAACTGAAGGCTAACGCACAAAAGATCACTTCAAAATTACCAGGAGACTTTGCCTGAGAGTGTCTGACTGATGGTGCAGTGGTCTAATCATCAGGCTTTCAGTACAGACATTCCATGTTCAAGTCCTGTTCCTCCTACAGCTCAATGCTGCAGTAATTTGAACTTTTCAAGGCTTGAATAAAAAAATAAAAACTCAAAAGCACCAGGAGACATGTGCTGAATGCCCAAAGGTGCCTTGGTGTAATGGTGTGGAGCGCTTGACCCGTTGCCTCTGCTACAGGCAGTTGGCAGGTTCAAGTCCCATGTCATGACATCAAGGTGCTGGAGGACCATCGGGAGACGGTGCTCTCTCCCCCTGTTTCCTGAAAAGTAACAGTTGGGGGTTATGTTTAAAAGAACCCTGTCCACCTAAAATTTTACATATAAGAATTAGGTCAAAAAAAAAAAAAAAAAAAAAATGCATTTGGCCCATCTGACAGAATAGTATTTGCATACTGGGCCCCGATTATAATCGTTGACAATGGCAATGTCATTTTTCTTGACTTTTGACAATGAAAAAACTACACTCTATAGTATATTTGTTTAATAATCGTCGCAAAAACCATGAACTATAGTTCATGATTTTCGCAACGATTTAAAAAACCAATATGAAAATGATGATAAAAACGGCATTCTATAGTTCATGGTTTTGGCCCATCATCTGACAGAATAGGTTGTGTATTTGCATACTGGGCCCTGATTGGTGGCCCAAAACTTGGTTGGAAAGTCCCTCTTTTATGTCTGGCTTCCAGGCCAGTTGGAAAAGGGCACACTGAGAGGTGGTAAGAGTATGTTAAATTGGACATTTTCATGGTAAAAGGTTAGCTGGACAGGGTTCTTTCAGACATAAGCCCCAACCGTTACAACTCAGGAAACAGGGGGAGAGAGCACCGTCTCCCGATGGTCCTCCAGCACCTTGATGTCATGACATGGGACTTGAACCTGCCAACTGCCTGTAGCAGAGGCAACGGGTCAAGCGCTCCACACCATTACGCCAAGGCACCTTTGGGCATTCAGCAAATGTCTCCTGGTGCTTTTGAGTTTTTATTTTTTTATTCAAGCCTTGAAAAGTTCAAATTACTGCAGCATTGAGCTGTGGGAGGAACAGGACTTGAACATGGAATGTCTGTACTGAAAGCCTGATGATTAGACCACTGCACCATCAGTCAGACACTCTCAGGCAAAGTCTCCTGGTAATTTTGAAGTGATCTTTTGTGCGTTAGCCTTCAGTTAGTAAAGTTTAAATAACACAGAATTCATATTAATCAGATGTTTCTTAGCGCTGTTGAGATCTTCTTTTGTATGATAGTGTAACAGCCGGGAATCGAACCCTGGTCTCCCACGTGGAAAGCCAACATCTTAACCACTACGACAATTAGAGTTTTGAGGTAGTCAGGCTGAGGCTGAGGCTGAGGCTGTGAGCCACTGCTAGAATAGCAGTAAATGAAGCTCAATAACTAGCATTAAACTTTAGGAAGAGTGGGATTTGAACATGAACTCTCTGTGCTGAATAACCCCTACTACACGAAAAACGGCGTGCTATAGTATACCGTACGATATGGGCTATAGCCCATGATGAAAAACGAGGATATAAAAAAAAAATCAAAAATTAAAAAAACTATGGGCTATAACCCATCGTTTTTTTCATTTTTTTTTTTCAAATCCTCAAAAATGATGAAAAACGGCATGCTATAGTATGCTGTACGATATGGGCTATAGCCCATGGTCCAAAATGATGAAAAACTAGGATAAAAAGAAAATGCAAAAATTCAAAAAACGATGGGCTATAACCCATGTTTTTTT
This sequence comes from Protomyctophum parallelum, assembly GCF_964188405.1. Lineage (NCBI taxonomy): Eukaryota > Metazoa > Chordata > Actinopteri > Myctophiformes > Myctophidae > Protomyctophum > Protomyctophum parallelum. Next base: position 37,659,769 of record NC_139707.1, read on the forward strand.
TTATTTATTTTTTTTTTTTTTTCAAATCCTCAAAGATTATGAAAAACTGCGCGCTATAGTATGCCGTACGGTATGGGCTATAGCCCATGGTCAAAAATTATGAAAAACGAGGTTAAAAACTTTTTTCAAAAATTCAAAAAACGATGGGTTATAACCCATGTTATTTTTTTTCATTTTTTTCAAATCCTCAAAAATGATGAAAAACTGCGTGCTATAGTATGCCGTACGGTATGGGCTATAGCCCATGGTCAAAAATGATGAAAAATGAGGTTAAAAACTTTTTTCAAAAATTCAAAAAACGATGGGTTATAACCCATGTTTTTTTTTTTTTCATTTTTTTCAAATCCTCAAAAATGATGAAAAACTGCGTGCTATAGTATGCCGTACGGTATGGGCTATAGCCCATGGTCAAAAATGATGAAAAACGAGGATATTTTTTTTTTCAAAAATAAAAAAAACGATGGGCTATAACCCATGTTTTTTTTTTTTTCATTTTTTTCAAATCCTCAAAAATGATGAAAAACTGCGCGCTATAGTATGCTGTACGGTATGGGCTATAGCCCATGGTCAAAAATGATGAAAAACGAGGTTAAAAACTTTTTTCAAAAATTCAAAAAACGATGGGTTATAACCCATGTTATTTTTTTTTCATTTTTTTCAAATCCTCAAAAATGATGAAAAACTGCGTGCTATAGTATGCCGTACGGTATGGGCTATAGCCCATGGTCAAAAATGATGAAAAACGAGGATATTTTTTTTTTCAAAAATTAAAAAAACGATGGGCTATAACCCATGTTATTTTTTTTTTCATTTTTTTCAAATCCTCAAAAATGATGAAAAACTGCGCGCTATAGTATGCCGTACGGTATGGGCTATAGCCCATGGTCAAAAATTATGAAAAACGAGGTTAAAAACTTTTTTCAAAAATTCAAAAAACGATGGGTTATAACCCATGTTATTTTTTTTCATTTTTTTCAAATCCTCAAAAATGATGAAAAACTGCGTGCTATAGTATGCCGTACGGTATGGGCTATAGCCCATGGTCAAAAATGATGAAAAATGAGGTTAAAAACTTTTTTCAAAAATTCAAAAAACGATGGGTTATAACCCATGTTTTTTTTTTTTTCATTTTTTTCAAATCCTCAAAAATGATGAAAAACTGCGTGCTATAGTATGCCGTACGGTATGGGCTATAGCCCATGGTCAAAAATGATGAAAAACGAGGATATTTTTTTTTTCAAAAATTAAAAAAACGATGGGCTATAACCCATGTTTTTTTTTTTTTCATTTTTTTCAAATCCTCAAAAATGATGAAAAACTGCGCGCTATAGTATGCCGTACGGTATGGGCTATAGCCCATGGTCAAAAATGATGAAAAACGAGGTTAAAAACTTTTTTCAAAAATTCAAAAAACGATGGGTTATAACCCATGTTATTTTTTTTTCATTTTTTTCAAATCCTCAAAAATGATGAAAAACTGCGTGCTATAGTATGCCGTACGGTATGGGCTATAGCCCATGGTCAAAAATGATGAAAAACGAGGATATTTTTTTTTTCAAAAATTAAAAAAACGATGGGCTATAACCCATGTTTTTTTTTTTTTTCATTTTTTTCAAATCCTCAAAAATGATGAAAAACTGCGCGCTATAGTATGCCGTACGGTATGGGCTATAGCCCATGGTCAAAAATGATGAAAAACGAGGTTAAACTTTTTTCAAAAATTCAAAAAACGATGGGCTATAACCCATGTTTGTTTTTTGTTTTTTTTTCAAATCCTCAAAAATGATGAAAAACGGCGTGCTACAGTATGCCGTACGATATGGGCTATTAGACGAGCGTCTAAAAATGGGATAAAAAACGTCTAAAAATAGACGTCTAAAACACGTCTAAAAATAGACGTGTTTTAGACGTCTATTTTTAGACGTTTTTTATCCCATTTTTAGACGCACGTCTAATATCCGGCTATTGCTCAGTGGGATGGTCAAAAAGGATGAAAAACGAGGATTAAAAAAAAATCTAAAAACGATGGGCAGTGGCTCACAGCCTCAGCCTCAGCCTGACTACCTCTAAACTCTAATCGTCGTAGTGGTTAAGATGTTGGCTTTCCACGTGGGAGACCAGGGTTCGATTCCCTGCTGTTACACTATCATACAAAAGAAGACCTCAACAGCGCTAAGAAACATCTGATTAATATGAATTCTGTGTTATTTAAACTTTACTAACTGAAGGCTAACGCACAAAAGATCACTTCAAAATTACCAGGAGACTTTGCCTGAGAGTGTCTGACTGATGGTGCAGTGGTCTAATCATCAGGCTTTCAGTACAGACATTCCATGTTCAAGTCCTGTTCCTCCTACAGCTCAATGCTGCAGTAATTTGAACTTTTCAAGGCTTGAATAAAAAAATAAAAACTCAAAAGCACCAGGAGACATGTGCTGAATGCCCAAAGGTGCCTTGGTGTAATGGTGTGGAGCGCTTGACCCGTTGCCTCTGCTACAGGCAGTTGGCAGGTTCAAGTCCCATGTCATGACATCAAGGTGCTGGAGGACCATCGGGAGACGGTGCTCTCTCCCCCTGTTTCCTGAAAAGTAACAGTTGGGGGTTATGTTTAAAAGAACCCTGTCCACCTAAAATTTTACATATAAGAATTAGGTCAAAAAAAAAAAAAAAAAAAAAATGCATTTGGCCCATCTGACAGAATAGTATTTGCATACTGGGCCCCGATTATAATCGTTGACAATGGCAATGTCATTTTTCTTGACTTTTGACAATGAAAAAACTACACTCTATAGTATATTTGTTTAATAATCGTCGCAAAAACCATGAACTATAGTTCATGATTTTCGCAACGATTTAAAAAACCAATATGAAAATGATGATAAAAACGGCATTCTATAGTTCATGGTTTTGGCCCATCATCTGACAGAATAGGTTGTGTATTTGCATACTGGGCCCTGATTGGTGGCCCAAAACTTGGTTGGAAAGTCCCTCTTTTATGTCTGGCTTCCAGGCCAGTTGGAAAAGGGCACACTGAGAGGTGGTAAGAGTATGTTAAATTGGACATTTTCATGGTAAAAGGTTAGCTGGACAGGGTTCTTTCAGACATAAGCCCCAACCGTTACAACTCAGGAAACAGGGGGAGAGAGCACCGTCTCCCGATGGTCCTCCAGCACCTTGATGTCATGACATGGGACTTGAACCTGCCAACTGCCTGTAGCAGAGGCAACGGGTCAAGCGCTCCACACCATTACGCCAAGGCACCTTTGGGCATTCAGCAAATGTCTCCTGGTGCTTTTGAGTTTTTATTTTTTTATTCAAGCCTTGAAAAGTTCAAATTACTGCAGCATTGAGCTGTGGGAGGAACAGGACTTGAACATGGAATGTCTGTACTGAAAGCCTGATGATTAGACCACTGCACCATCAGTCAGACACTCTCAGGCAAAGTCTCCTGGTAATTTTGAAGTGATCTTTTGTGCGTTAGCCTTCAGTTAGTAAAGTTTAAATAACACAGAATTCATATTAATCAGATGTTTCTTAGCGCTGTTGAGATCTTCTTTTGTATGATAGTGTAACAGCCGGGAATCGAACCCTGGTCTCCCACGTGGAAAGCCAACATCTTAACCACTACGACAATTAGAGTTTTGAGGTAGTCAGGCTGAGGCTGAGGCTGAGGCTGTGAGCCACTGCTAGAATAGCAGTAAATGAAGCTCAATAACTAGCATTAAACTTTAGGAAGAGTGGGATTTGAACATGAACTCTCTGTGCTGAATAACCCCTACTACACGAAAAACGGCGTGCTATAGTATACCGTACGATATGGGCTATAGCCCATGATGAAAAACGAGGATATATAAAAAAAATCAAAAATTAAAAAAACTATGGGCTATAACCCATCGTTTTTTTCATTTTTTTTTTTCAAATCCTCAAAAATGATGAAAAACGGCATGCTATAGTATGCTGTACGATATGGGCTATAGCCCATGGTCCAAAATGATGAAAAACTAGGATAAAAAGAAAATGCAAAAATTCAAAAAACGATGGGCTATAACCCATGTTTTTTTTTATTTATTTTATTTTTTTTTCAAATCCTCAAAGATTATGAAAAACTGCGCGCTATAGTATGCCGTACGGTATGGGCTATAGCCCATGGTAAAAAATTATGAAAAACGAGGTTAAAAACTTTTTTCAAAAATTCAAAAAACGATGGGTTATAACCCATGTTATTTTTTTTTCATTTTTTTCAAATCCTCAAAAATGATGAAAAACTGCGTGCTATAGTATGCCGTACGGTATGGGCTATAGCCCATGGTCAAAAATGATGAAAAACGAGGTTAAAAACTTTTTTCAAAAATTCAAAAAACGATGGGTTATAACCCATGTTTTTTTTTTTTTCATTTTTTTCAAATCCTCAAAAATGATGAAAAACTGCGTGCTATAGTATGCCGTACGGTATGGGCTATAGCCCATGGTCAAAAATGATGAAAAACGAGGATATTTTTTTTTTCAAAAATTAAAAAAACGATGGGCTATAACCCATGTTTTTTTTTTTTTCATTTTTTTCAAATCCTCAAAAATGATGAAAAACTGCGCGCTATAGTATGCCGTACGGTATGGGCTATAGCCCATGGTCAAAAATGATGAAAAACGAGGTTAAAAACTTTTTTCAAAAATTCAAAAAACGATGGGTTATAACCCATGTTATTTTTTTTTCATTTTTTTCAAATCCTCAAAAATGATGAAAAACTGCGTGCTATAGTATGCCGTACGGTATGGGCTATAGCCCATGGTCAAAAATGATGAAAAACGAGGATATTTTTTTTTTCAAAAATTAAAAAAACGATGGGCTATAACCCATGTTTTTTTTTTTTTCATTTTTTTCAAATCCTCAAAAATGATGAAAAACTGCGCGCTATAGTATGCCGTACGGTATGGGCTATAGCCCATGGTCAAAAATGATGAAAAACGAGGTTAAACTTTTTTCAAAAATTCAAAAAACGATGGGCTATAACCCATGTTTGTTTTTTTTGTTTTTTTCAAATCCTCAAAAATGATGAAAAACGGCGTGCTACAGTATGCCGTACGATATGGGCTATTAGACGAGCGTCTAAAAATGGGATAAAAAACGTCTAAAAATAGACGTCTAAAACACGTCAAAATAGACGTGTTTTAGACGTCTATTTTTAGACGTTTTTTATCCCATTTTTAGACGCACGTCTAATATCCGGCTATTGCTCAGTGGGATGGTCAAAAAGGATGAAAAACGAGGATTAAAAAAAAATCAAAAAACGATGGGCAGTGGCTCACAGCCTCAGCCTCAGCCTGACTACCTCTAAACTCTAATCGTCGTAGTGGTTAAGATGTTGGCTTTCCACGTGGGAGACCAGGGTTCGATTCCCTGCTGTTACACTATCATACAAAAGAAGACCTCAACAGCGCTAAGAAACATCTGATTAATATGAATTCTGTGTTATTTAAACTTTACTAACTGAAGGCTAACGCACAAAAGATCACTTCAAAATTACCAGGAGACTTTGCCTGAGAGTGTCTGACTGATGGTGCAGTGGTCTAATCATCAGGCTTTCAGTACAGACATTCCATGTTCAAGTCCTGTTCCTCCTACAGCTCAATGCTGCAGTAATTTGAACTTTTCAAGGCTTGAATAAAAAAATAAAAACTCAAAAGCACCAGGAGACATGTGCTGAATGCCCAAAGGTGCCTTGGTGTAATGGTGTGGAGCGCTTGACCCGTTGCCTCTGCTACAGGCAGTTGGCAGGTTCAAGTCCCATGTCATGACATCAAGGTGCTGGAGGACCATCGGGAGACGGTGCTCTCTCCCCCTGTTTCCTGAAAAGTAACAGTTGGGGGTTATGTTTAAAAGAACCCTGTCCACCTAAAATTTTACATATAAGAATTAGGTCAAAAAAAAAAAAAAAAAAAAAAAATGCATTTGGCCCATCTGACAGAATAGTATTTGCATACTGGGCCCCGATTATAATCGTTGACAATGGCAATGTCATTTTTCTTGACTTTTGACAATGAAAAAACTACACTCTATAGTATATTTGTTTAATAATCGTCGCAAAAACCATGAACTATAGTTCATGATTTTCGCAACGATTTAAAAAACCAATATGAAAATGATGATAAAAACGGCATTCTATAGTTCATGGTTTTGGCCCATCATCTGACAGAATAGGTTGTGTATTTGCATACTGGGCCCTGATTGGTGGCCCAAAACTTGGTTGGAAAGTCCCTCTTTTATGTCTGGCTTCCAGGCCAGTTGGAAAAGGGCACACTGAGAGGTGGTAAGAGTATGTTAAATTGGACATTTTCATGGTAAAAGGTTAGCTGGACAGGGTTCTTTCAGACATAAGCCCCAACCGTTACATCTCAGGAAACAGGGGGAGAGAGCACCGTCTCCCGATGGTCCTCCAGCACCTTGATGTCATGACATGGGACTTGAACCTGCCAACTGCCTGTAGCAGAGGCAACGGGTCAAGTGCTCCACACCATTACACCAAGGCACCTTTGGGCATTCAGCAAATGTCTCCTGGTGCTTTTGAGTTTTTATTTTTTTATTCAAGCCTTGAAAAGTTCAAATTACTGCAGCATTGAGCTGTGGGAGGAACAGGACTTGAACAAGGAATGTCTGTACTGAAAGCCTGATGATTAGACCACTGCACCATCAGTCAGACACTCTCAGGCAAAGTCTCCTGGTAATTTTGAAGTGATCTTTTGTGCGTTAGCCTTCAGTTAGTAAAGTTTAAATAACACAGAATTCATATTAATCAGATGTTTCTTAGCGCTGTTGAGATCTTCTTTTGTATGATAGTGTAACAGCCGGGAATCGAACCCTGGTCTCCCACGTGGAAAGCCAACATCTTAACCACTACGACAATTAGAGTTTTGAGGTAGTCAGGCTGAGGCTGAGGCTGTGAGCCACTGCTAGAATAGCAGTAAATGAAGCTCAATAACTAGCATTAAACTTTAGGAAGAGTGGGATTTGAACATGAACTCTCTGTGCTGAATAACCCCTACTACACGAAAAACGGCGTGCTATAGTATACCGTACGATATGGGCTATAGCCCATGATGAAAAACGAGGATATAAAAAAAAAATCAAAAATTAAAAAAACTATGGGCTATAACCCATCGTTTTTTTCATTTTTTTTTTTCAAATCCTCAAAAATGATGAAAAACGGCATGCTATAGTATGCTGTACGATATGGGCTATAGCCCATGGTCCAAAATGATGAAAAACTAGGATAAAAAGAAAATGCAAAAATTCAAAAAACGATGGGCTATAACCCATGTTTTTTTTTATTTATTTTTGTTTTTTTTTCAAATCCTCAAAGATTATGAAAAACTGCGCGCTATAGTATGCCGTACGGTATGGGCTATAGCCCATGGTCAAAAATTATGAAAAACGAGGTTAAAAACTTTTTTCAAAAATTCAAAAAACGATGGGTTATAACCCATGTTATTTTTTTTTCATTTTTTTCAAATCCTCAAAAATGATGAAAAACTGCGTGCTATAGTATGCCGTACGGTATGGGCTATAGCCCATGGTCAAAAATGATGAAAAACGAGGTTAAAAACTTTTTTCAAAAATTCAAAAAACGATGGGTTATAACCCATGTTTTTTTTTTTTTCATTTTTTTCAAATCCTCAAAAATGATGAAAAACTGCGTGCTATAGTATGCCGTACGGTATGGGCTATAGCCCATGGTCAAAAATGATGAAAAACGAGGATATTTTTTTTTTCAAAAATAAAAAAAACGATGGGCTATAACCCATGTTTTGTTTTTTTTCATTTTTTTCAAATCCTCAAAAATGATGAAAAACGGCGCGCTATAGTATGCCGTACGGTATGGGCTATAGCCCATGGTCAAAAATGATGAAAAACGAGGTTAAAAACTTTTTTCAAAAATTCAAAAAACGATGGGTTATAACCCATGTTATTTTTTTTTCATTTTTTTCAAATCCTCAAAAATGATGAAAAACTGCGTGCTATAGTATGCCGTACGGTATGGGCTATAGCCCATGGTCAAAAATGATGAAAAACGAGGATATTTTTTTTTTCAAAAATTAAAAAAACGATGGGCTATAACCCATGTTTTTTTTTTTTTCATTTTTTTCAAATCCTCAAAAATGATGAAAAACTGCGCGCTATAGTATGCCGTACGGTATGGGCTATAGCCCATGGTCAAAAATGATGAAAAACGAGGTTAAACTTTTTTCAAAAATTCAAAAAACGATGGGCTATAACCCATGTTTTTTTTTTTTTTTTTTTTTCAAATCCTCAAAAATGATGAAAAACGGCGTGCTACAGTATGCCGTACGATATGGGCTATTAGACGAGCGTCTAAAAATGGGATAAAAAACGTCTAAAAATAGACGTCTAAAACATGTCTAAAAATAGACGTGTTTTAGACGTCTATTTTTAGACGTTTTTTATCCCATTTTTAGACGCACGTCTAATATCCGGCTATTGCTCAGTGGGATGGTCAAAAAGGATGAAAAACGAGGATTAAAAAAAAATCAAAAAACGATGGGCAGTGGCTCACAGCCTCAGCCTCAGCCTGACTACCTCTAAACTCTAATCGTCGTAGTGGTTAAGATGTTGGCTTTCCACGTGGGAGACCAGGGTTCGATTCCCTGCTGTTACACTATCATACAAAAGAAGACCTCAACAGCGCTAAGAAACATCTGATTAATATGAATTCTGTGTTATTTAAACTTTACTAACTGAAGGCTAACGCACAAAAGATCACTTCAAAATTACCAGGAGACTTTGCCTGAGAGTGTCTGACTGATGGTGCAGTGGTCTAATCATCAGGCTTTCAGTACAGACATTCCATGTTCAAGTCCTGTTCCTCCTACAGCTCAATGCTGCAGTAATTTGAACTTTTCAAGGCTTGAATAAAAAAATAAAAACTCAAAAGCACCAGGAGACATGTGCTGAATGCCCAAAGGTGCCTTGGTGTAATGGTGTGGAGCGCTTGACCCGTTGCCTCTGCTACAGGCAGTTGGCAGGTTCAAGTCCCATGTCATGACATCAAGGTGCTGGAGGACCATCGGGAGACGGTGCTCTCTCCCCCTGTTTCCTGAAAAGTAACAGTTGGGGGTTATGTTTGAAAGAACCCTGTCCACCTAAAATTTTACATATAAGAATTAGGTCAAACAAAATAAATAAAATAAAATGCATTTGGCCCATCTGACAGAATAGTATTTGCATACTGGGCCCCGATTATAATCGTTGACAATGGCAATGTCATTTTTCTTGACTTTTGACAATGAAAAAACTACACTCTATAGTATATTTGTTTAATAATCGTCGCAAAAACCATGAACTATAGTTCATGATTTTCGCAACGATTTAAAAAACCAATATGAAAATGATGATAAAAACGGCATTCTATAGTTCATGGTTTTGGCCCATCATCTGACAGAATAGGTTGTGTATTTGCATACTGGGCCCTGATTGGTGGCCCAAAACTTGGTTGGAAAGTCCCTCTTTTATGTCTGGCTTCCAGGCCAGTTGGAAAAGGGCACACTGAGAGGTGGTAAGAGTATGTTAAATTGGACATTTTCATGGTAAAAGGTTAGCTGGACAGGGTTCTTTCAGACATAAGCCCCAACCGTTACATCTCAGGAAACAGGGGGAGAGAGCACCGTCTCCCGATGGTCCTCCAGCACCTTGATGTCATGACATGGGACTTGAACCTGCCAACTGCCTGTAGCAGAGGCAACGGGTCAAGCGCTCCACACCATTACGCCAAGGCACCTTTGGGCATTCAGCAAATGTCTCCTGGTGCTTTTGAGTTTTTATTTTTTTATTCAAGCCTTGAAAAGTTCAAATTACTGCAGCATTGAGCTGTGGGAGGAACAGGACTTGAACAAGGAATGTCTGTACTGAAAGCCTGATGATTAGACCACTGCACCATCAGTCAGACACTCTCAGGCAAAGTCTCCTGGTAATTTTGAAGTGATCTTTTGTGCGTTAGCCTTCAGTTAGTAAAGTTTAAATAACACAGAATTCATATTAATCAGATGTTTCTTAGCGCTGTTGAGATCTTCTTTTGTATGATAGTGTAACAGCCGGGAATCGAACCCTGGTCTCCCACGTGGAAAGCCAACATCTTAACCACTACGACAATTAGAGTTTTGAGGTAGTCAGGCTGAGGCTGAGGCTGTGAGCCACTGCTAGAATAGCAGTAAATGAAGCTCAATAACTAGCATTAAACTTTAGGAAGAGTGGGATTTGAACATGAACTCTCTGTGCTGAATAACCCCTACTACACGAAAAACGGCGTGCTATAGTATACCGTACGATATGGGCTATAGCCCATGATGAAAAACGAGGATATAAAAAAGAAAACAAAAATTAAAAAAACTATGGGCTATAACCCATCGTTTTTTTCATTTTTTTTTTTTCAAATCCTCAAAAATGATGAAAAACGGCATGCTATAGTATGCTGTACGATATGGGCTATAGCCCATGGTCCAAAATGATGAAAAACTAGGATAAAAAGAAAATGCAAAAATTCAAAAAACGATGGGCTATAACCCATGTTTTTTTTTATTTATTTTTGTTTTTTTTTCAAATCCTCAAAGATTATGAAAAACTGCGCGCTATAGTATGCCGTACGGTATGGGCTATAGCCCATGGTCAAAAATTATGAAAAACGAGGTTAAAAACTTTTTTCAAAAATTCAAAAAACGATGGGTTATAACCCATGTTATTTTTTTTTCATTTTTTTCAAATCCTCAAAAATGATGAAAAACTGCGTGCTATAGTATGCCGTACGGTATGGGCTATAGCCCATGGTCAAAAATGATGAAAAACGAGGTTAAAAACTTTTTTCAAAAATTCAAAAAACGATGGGTTATAACCCATGTTTTTTTTTTTTTCATTTTTTTCAAATCCTCAAAAATGATGAAAAACTGCGTGCTATAGTATGCCGTACGGTATGGGCTATAGCCCATGGTCAAAAATGATGAAAAACGAGGATATTTTTTTTTTCAAAAATAAAAAAAACGATGGGCTATAACCCATGTTTTGTTTTTTTTCATTTTTTTCAAATCCTCAAAAATGATGAAAAACGGCGCGCTATAGTATGCCGTACGGTATGGGCTATAGCCCATGGTCAAAAATGATGAAAAACGAGGTTAAAAACTTTTTTCAAAAATTCAAAAAACGATGGGTTATAACCCATGTTATTTTTTTTTCATTTTTTTCAAATCCTCAAAAATGATGAAAAACTGCGTGCTATAGTATGCCGTACGGTATGGGCTATAGCCCATGGTCAAAAATGATGAAAAACGAGGATATTTTTTTTTTCAAAAATTAAAAAAACGATGGGCTATAACCCATGTTTTTTTTTTTTTCATTTTTTTCAAATCCTCAAAAATGATGAAAAACTGCGCGCTATAGTATGCCGTACGGTATGGGCTATAGCCCATGGTCAAAAATGATGAAAAACGAGGTTAAACTTTTTTCAAAAATTCAAAAAACGATGGGCTATAACCCATGTTTTTTTTTGTTTTTTTTTTTCAAATCCTCAAAAATGATGAAAAACGGCGTGCTACAGTATGCCGTACGATATGGGCTATTAGACGAGCGTCTAAAAATGGGATAAAAAACGTCTAAAAATAGACGTCTAAAACATGTCTAAAAATAGACGTGTTTTAGACGTCTATTTTTAGACGTTTTTTATCCCATTTTTAGACGCACGTCTAATATCCGGCTATTGCTCAGTGGGATGGTCAAAAAGGATGAAAAACGAGGATTAAAAAAAAATCAAAAAACGATGGGCAGTGGCTCACAGCCTCAGCCTCAGCCTGACTACCTCTAAACTCTAATCGTCGTAGTGGTTAAGATGTTGGCTTTCCACGTGGGAGACCAGGGTTCGATTCCCTGCTGTTACACTATCATACAAAAGAAGACCTCAACAGCGCTAAGAAACATCTGATTAATATGAATTCTGTGTTATTTAAACTTTACTAACTGAAGGCTAACGCACAAAAGATCACTTCAAAATTACCAGGAGACTTTGCCTGAGAGTGTCTGACTGATGGTGCAGTGGTCTAATCATCAGGCTTTCAGTACAGACATTCCATGTTCAAGTCCTGTTCCTCCTACAGCTCAATGCTGCAGTAATTTGAACTTTTCAAGGCTTGAATAAAAAAATAAAAACTCAAAAGCACCAGGAGACATGTGCTGAATGCCCAAAGGTGCCTTGGTGTAATGGTGTGGAGCGCTTGACCCGTTGCCTCTGCTACAGGCAGTTGGCAGGTTCAAGTCCCATGTCATGACATCAAGGTGCTGGAGGACCATCGGGAGACGGTGCTCTCTCCCCCTGTTTCCTGAAAAGTAACAGTTGGGGGTTATGTTTGAAAGAACCCTGTCCACCTAAAATTTTACATATAAGAATTAGGTCAAACAAAATAAATAAAATAAAATGCATTTGGCCCATCTGACAGAATAGTATTTGCATACTGGGCCCCGATTATAATCGTTGACAATGGCAATGTCATTTTTCTTGACTTTTGACAATGAAAAAACTACACTCTATAGTATATTTGTTTAATAATCGTCGCAAAAACCATGAACTATAGTTCATGATTTTCGCAACGATTTAAAAAACCAATATGAAAATGATGATAAAAACGGCATTCTATAGTTCATGGTTTTGGCCCATCATCTGACAGAATAGGTTGTGTATTTGCATACTGGGCCCTGATTGGTGGCCCAAAACTTGGTTGGAAAGTCCCTCTTTTATGTCTGGCTTCCAGGCCAGTTGGAAAAGGGCACACTGAGAGGTGGTAAGAGTATGTTAAATTGGACATTTTCATGGTAAAAGGTTAGCTGGACAGGGTTCTTTCAGACATAAGCCCCAACCGTTACATCTCAGGAAACAGGGGGAGAGAGCACCGTCTCCCGATGGTCCTCCAGCACCTTGATGTCATGACATGGGACTTGAACCTGCCAACTGCCTGTAGCAGAGGCAACGGGTCAAGCGCTCCACACCATTACGCCAAGGCACCTTTGGGCATTCAGCAAATGTCTCCTGGTGCTTTTGAGTTTTTATTTTTTTATTCAAGCCTTGAAAAGTTCAAATTACTGCAGCATTGAGCTGTGGGAGGAACAGGACTTGAACAAGGAATGTCTGTACTGAAAGCCTGATGATTAGACCACTGCACCATCAGTCAGACACTCTCAGGCAAAGTCTCCTGGTAATTTTGAAGTGATCTTTTGTGCGTTAGCCTTCAGTTAGTAAAGTTTAAATAACACAGAATTCATATTAATCAGATGTTTCTTAGCGCTGTTGAGATCTTCTTTTGTATGATAGTGTAACAGCCGGGAATCGAACCCTGGTCTCCCACGTGGAAAGCCAACATCTTAACCACTACGACAATTAGAGTTTTGAGGTAGTCAGGCTGAGGCTGAGGCTGAGGCTGTGAGCCACTGCTAGAATAGCAGTAAATGAAGCTCAATAACTAGCATTAAACTTTAGGAAGAGTGGGATTTGAACATGAACTCTCTGTGCTGAATAACCCCTACTACACGAAAAACGGCGTGCTATAGTATACCGTACGATATGGGCTATAGCCCATGATGAAAAACGAGGATATAAAAAAAAAATCAAAAATTAAAAAAACTATGGGCTATAACCCATCGTTTTTTTCATTTTTTTTTTTCAAATCCTCAAAAATGATGAAAAACGGCATGCTATAGTATGCTGTACGATATGGGCTATAGCCCATGGTCCAAAATGATGAAAAACTAGGATAAAAAGAAAATGCAAAAATTCAAAAAACGATGGGCTATAACCCATGTTTTTTTTTATTTATTTTTGTTTTTTTTTCAAATCCTCAAAGATTATGAAAAACTGCGCGCTATAGTATGCCGTACGGTATGGGCTATAGCCCATGGTCAAAAATTATGAAAAACGAGGTTAAAAACTTTTTTCAAAAATTCAAAAAACGATGGGTTATAACCCATGTTATTTTTTTTTCATTTTTTTCAAATCCTCAAAAATGATGAAAAACTGCGTGCTATAGTATGCCGTACGGTATGGGCTATAGCCCATGGTCAAAAATGATGAAAAACGAGGTTAAAAACTTTTTTCAAAAATTCAAAAAACGATGGGTTATAACCCATGTTTTTTTTTTTTTCATTTTTTTCAAATCCTCAAAAATGATGAAAAACTGCGTGCTATAGTATGCCGTACGGTATGGGCTATAGCCCATGGTCAAAAATGATGAAAAACGAGGATATTTTTTTTTTCAAAAATTAAAAAAACGATGGGCTATAACCCATGTTTTGTTTTTTTTCATTTTTTTCAAATCCTCAAAAATGATGAAAAACGGCGCGCTATAGTATGCCGTACGGTATGGGCTATAGCCCATGGTCAAAAATGATGAAAAACGAGGTTAAAAACTTTTTTCAAAAATTCAAAAAACGATGGGTTATAACCCATGTTATTTTTTTTTCATTTTTTTCAAATCCTCAAAAATGATGAAAAACTGCGTGCTATAGTATGCCGTACGGTATGGGCTATAGCCCATGGTCAAAAATGATGAAAAAACGAGGATATTTTTTTTTTCAAAAATTAAAAAAACGATGGGCTATAACCCATGTTTTTTTTTTTTTCATTTTTTTCAAATCCTCAAAAATGATGAAAAACTGCGCGCTATAGTATGCCGTACGGTATGGGCTATAGCCCATGGTCAAAAATGATGAAAAACGAGGTTAAACTTTTTTCAAAAATTCAAAAAACGATGGGCTATAACCCATGTTTTCTTTTTGTTTTTTTTTCAAATCCTCAAAAATGATGAAAAACGGCGTGCTACAGTATGCCGTACGATATGGGCTATTAGACGAGCGTCTAAAAATGGGATAAAAAACGTCTAAAAATAGACGTCTAAAACATGTCTAAAAATAGACGTGTTTTAGACGTCTATTTTTAGACGTTTTTTATCCCATTTTTAGACGCACGTCTAATATCCGGCTATTGCTCAGTGGGATGGTCAAAAAGGATGAAAAACGAGGATTAAAAAAAAATCAAAAAACGATGGGCAGTGGCTCACAGCCTCAGCCTCAGCCTGACTACCTCTAAACTCTAATCGTCGTAGTGGTTAAGATGTTGGCTTTCCACGTGGGAGACCAGGGTTCGATTCCCTGCTGTTACACTATCATACAAAAGAAGACCTCAACAGCGCTAAGAAACATCTGATTAATATGAATTCTGTGTTATTTAAACTTTACTAACTGAAGGCTAACGCACAAAAGATCACTTCAAAATTACCAGGAGACTTTGCCTGAGAGTGTCTGACTGATGGTGCAGTGGTCTAATCATCAGGCTTTCAGTACAGACATTCCATGTTCAAGTCCTGTTCCTCCTACAGCTCAATGCTGCAGTAATTTGAACTTTTCAAGGCTTGAATAAAAAAATAAAAACTCAAAAGCACCAGGAGACATGTGCTGAATGCCCAAAGGTGCCTTGGTGTAATGGTGTGGAGCGCTTGACCCGTTGCCTCTGCTACAGGCAGTTGGCAGGTTCAAGTCCCATGTCATGACATCAAGGTGCTGGAGGACCATCGGGAGACGGTGCTCTCTCCCCCTGTTTCCTGAAAAGTAACAGTTGGGGGTTATGTTTGAAAGAACCCTGTCCACCTAAAATTTTACATATAAGAATTAGGTCAAACAAAATAAATAAAATAAAATGCATTTGGCCCATCTGACAGAATAGTATTTGCATACTGGGCCCCGATTATAATCGTTGACAATGGCAATGTCATTTTTCTTGACTTTTGACAATGAAAAAACTACACTCTATAGTATATTTGTTTAATAATCGTCGCAAAAACCATGAACTATAGTTCATGATTTTCGCAACGATTTAAAAAACCAATATGAAAATGATGATAAAAACGGCATTCTATAGTTCATGGTTTTGGCCCATCATCTGACAGAATAGGTTGTGTATTTGCATACTGGGCCCTGATTGGTGGCCCAAAACTTGGTTGGAAAGTCCCTCTTTTATGTCTGGCTTCCAGGCCAGTTGGAAAAGGGCACACTGAGAGGTGGTAAGAGTATGTTAAATTGGACATTTTCATGGTAAAAGGTTAGCTGGACAGGGTTCTTTCAGACATAAGCCCCAACCGTTACATCTCAGGAAACAGGGGGAGAGAGCACCGTCTCCCGATGGTCCTCCAGCACCTTGATGTCATGACATGGGACTTGAACCTGCCAACTGCCTGTAGCAGAGGCAACGGGTCAAGCGCTCCACACCATTACGCCAAGGCACCTTTGGGCATTCAGCAAATGTCTCCTGGTGCTTTTGAGTTTTTATTTTTTTATTCAAGCCTTGAAAAGTTCAAATTACTGCAGCATTGAGCTGTGGGAGGAACAGGACTTGAACAAGGAATGTCTGTACTGAAAGCCTGATGATTAGACCACTGCACCATCAGTCAGACACTCTCAGGCAAAGTCTCCTGGTAATTTTGAAGTGATCTTTTGTGCGTTAGCCTTCAGTTAGTAAAGTTTAAATAACACAGAATTCATATTAATCAGATGTTTCTTAGCGCTGTTGAGATCTTCTTTTGTATGATAGTGTAACAGCCGGGAATCGAACCCTGGTCTCCCACGTGGAAAGCCAACATCTTAACCACTACGACAATTAGAGTTTTGAGGTAGTCAGGCTGAGGCTGAGGCTGAGGCTGTGAGCCACTGCTAGAATAGCAGTAAATGAAGCTCAATAACTAGCATTAAACTTTAGGAAGAGTGGGATTTGAACATGAACTCTCTGTGCTGAATAACCCCTACTACACGAAAAACGGCGTGCTATAGTATACCGTACGATATGGGCTATAGCCCATGATGAAAAACGAGGATATAAAAAAAAAATCAAAAATTAAAAAAACTATGGGCTATAACCCATCGTTTTTTTCATTTTTTTTTTTCAAATCCTCAAAAATGATGAAAAACGGCATGCTATAGTATGCTGTACGATATGGGCTATAGCCCATGGTCCAAAATGATGAAAAACTAGGATAAAAAGAAAATGCAAAAATTCAAAAAACGATGGGCTATAACCCATGTTTTTTTTTATTTATTTTTGTTTTTTTTTCAAATCCTCAAAGATTATGAAAAACTGCGCGCTATAGTATGCCGTACGGTATGGGCTATAGCCCATGGTCAAAAATTATGAAAAACGAGGTTAAAAACTTTTTTCAAAAATTCAAAAAACGATGGGTTATAACCCATGTTATTTTTTTTTCATTTTTTTCAAATCCTCAAAAATGATGAAAAACTGCGTGCTATAGTATGCCGTACGGTATGGGCTATAGCCCATGGTCAAAAATGATGAAAAACGAGGTTAAAAACTTTTTTCAAAAATTCAAAAAACGATGGGTTATAACCCATGTTTTTTTTTTTTTCATTTTTTTCAAATCCTCAAAAATGATGAAAAACTGCGTGCTATAGTATGCCGTACGGTATGGGCTATAGCCCATGGTCAAAAATGATGAAAAACGAGGATATTTTTTTTTTCGAAAATTAAAAAAACGATGGGCTATAACCCATGTTTTTTTTTTTTTCATTTTTTTTAAATCCTCAAAAATGATGAAAAACTGCGCGCTATAGTATGCCGTACGGTATGGGCTATAGCCCATGGTCAAAAATGATGAAAAACGAGGTTAAAAACTTTTTTCAAAAATTCAAAAAACGATGGGTTATAACCCATGTTATTTTTTTTTCATTTTTTTCAAATCCTCAAAAATGATGAAAAACTGCGTGCTATAGTATGCCGTACGGTATGGGCTATAGCCCATGGTCAAAAATGATGAAAAACGAGGATATTTTTTTTTTCAAAAATTAAAAAAACGATGGGCTATAACCCATGTTTTTTTTTTTTTCATTTTTTTCAAATCCTCAAAAATGATGAAAAACTGCGCGCTATAGTATGCCGTACGGTATGGGCTATAGCCCATGGTCAAAAATGATGAAAAACGAGGTTAAAAACTTTTTTCAAAAATTCAAAAAACGATGGGTTATAACCCATGTTATTTTTTTTTCATTTTTTTCAAATCCTCAAAAATGATGAAAAACTGCGTGCTATAGTATGCCGTACGGTATGGGCTATAGCCCATGGTCAAAAATGATGAAAAACGAGGATATTTCTTTTTTCAAAAATTAAAAAAACGATGGGCTATAACCCATGTTTTTTTTCTTTTTCATTTTTTTCAAATCCTCAAAAATGATGAAAAACTGCGCGCTATAGTATGCCGTACGGTATGGGCTATAGCCCATGGTCAAAAATGATGAAAAACGAGGTTAAACTTTTTTCAAAAATTCAAAAAACGATGGGCTATAACCCATGTTTTTTTTTTTTTTTTTTTTCAAATCCTCAAAAATGATGAAAAACGGCGTGCTACAGTATGCCGTACGATATGGGCTATTAGACGAGCGTCTAAAAATGGGATAAAAAACGTCTAAAAATAGACGTCTAAAACACGTCTAAAAATAGACGTGTTTTAGACGTCTATTTTTAGACGTTTTTTATCCCATTTTTAGATGCACGTCTAATATCCGGCTATTGCTCAGTGGGATGGTCAAAAAGGATGAAAAACGAGGATTAAAAAAAAATCAAAAAACGATGGGCAGTGGCTCACAGCCTCAGCCTCAGCCTGACTACCTCTAAACTCTAATTGTCGTAGTGGTTAAGATGTTGGCTTTCCACGTGGGAGACCAGGGTTCGATTCCCTGCTGTTACACTATCATACAAAAGAAGACCTCAACAGCGCTAAGAAACATCTGATTAATATGAATTCTGTGTTATTTAAACTTTACTAACTGAAGGCTAACGCACAAAAGATCACTTCAAAATTACCAGGAGACTTTGCCTGAGAGTGTCTGACTGATGGTGCAGTGGTCTAATCATCAGGCTTTCAGTACAGACATTCCATGTTCAAGTCCTGTTCCTCCTACAGCTCAATGCTGCAGTAATTTGAACTTTTCAAGGCTTGAATAAAAAAATAAAAACTCAAAAGCACCAGGAGACATGTGCTGAATGCCCAAAGGTGCCTTGGTGTAATGGTGTGGAGTGCTTGACCCGTTGCCTCTGCTACAGGCAGTTGGCAGGTTCAAGTCCCATGTCATGACATCAAGGTGCTGGAGGACCATCGGGAGACGGTGCTCTCTCCCCCTGTTTCCTGAAAAGTAACAGTTGGGGGTTATGTTTAAAAGAACCCTGTCCACCTAAAATTTTACATATAAGAATTAGGTCAAAAAAACAAAAACAAAAAAAAAAATGCATTTGGCCCATCTGACAGAATAGTATTTGCATACTGGGCCCCGATTATAATCGTTGACAATGGCAATGTCATTTTTCTTGACTTTTGACAATGAAAAAACTACACTCTATAGTATATTTGTTTAATAATCGTCGCAAAAACCATGAACTATAGTTCATGATTTTCGCAACGATTTAAAAAACCAATATGAAAATGATGATAAAAACGGCATTCTATAGTTCATGGTTTTGGCCCATCATCTGACAGAATAGGTTGTGTATTTGCATACTGGGCCCTGATTGGTGGCCCAAAACTTGGTTGGAAAGTCCCTCTTTTATGTCTGGCTTCCAGGCCAGTTGGAAAAGGGCACACTGAGAGGTGGTAAGAGTATGTTAAATTGGACATTTTCATGGTAAAAGGTTAGCTGGACAGGGTTCTTTCAGACATAAGCCCCAACCGTTACATCTCAGGAAACAGGGGGAGAGAGCACCGTCTCCCGATGGTCCTCCAGCACCTTGATGTCATGACATGGGACTTGAACCTGCCAACTGCCTGTAGCAGAGGCAACGGGTCAAGCGCTCCACACCATTACGCCAAGGCACCTTTGGGCATTCAGCAAATGTCTCCTGGTGCTTTTGAGTTTTTATTTTTTTATTCAAGCCTTGAAAAGTTCAAATTACTGCAGCATTGAGCTGTGGGAGGAACAGGACTTGAACAAGGAATGTCTGTACTGAAAGCCTGATGATTAGACCACTGCACCATCAGTCAGACACTCTCAGGCAAAGTCTCCTGGTAATTTTGAAGTGATCTTTTGTGCGTTAGCCTTCAGTTAGTAAAGTTTAAATAACACAGAATTCATATTAATCAGATGTTTCTTAGCGCTGTTGAGATCTTCTTTTGTATGATAGTGTAACAGCCGGGAATCGAACCCTGGTCTCCCACGTGGAAAGCCAACATCTTAACCACTACGACAATTAGAGTTTTGAGGTAGTCAGGCTGAGGCTGAGGCTGAGGCTGTGAGCCACTGCTAGAATAGCAGTAAATGAAGCTCAATAACTAGCATTAAACTTTAGGAAGAGTGGGATTTGAACATGAACTCTCTGTGCTGAATAACCCCTACTACACGAAAAACGGCGTGCTATAGTATACCGTACGATATGGGCTATAGCCCATGATGAAAAACGAGGATATAAAAAAAAAATCAAAAATTAAAAAAACTATGGGCTATAACCCATCGTTTTTTTCATTTTTTTTTTCCAAATCCTCAAAAATGATGAAAAACGGCATGCTATAGTATGCTGTACGATATGGGCTATAGCCCATGGTCCAAAATGATGAAAAACTAGGATAAAAAGAAAATGCAAAAATTCAAAAAACGATGGGCTATAACCCATGTTTTTTGTTTGTTTTTTTTTGTTTTTTTTTCAAATCCTCAAAGATTATGAAAAACTGCGCGCTATAGTATGCCGTACGGTATGGGCTATAGCCCATGGTCAAAAATTATGAAAAACGAGGTTAAAAACTTTTTTCAAAAATTCAAAAAACGATGGGTTATAACCCATGTTATTTTTTTTTCATTTTTTTCAAATCCTCAAAAATGATGAAAAACTGCGTGCTATAGTATGCCGTACGGTATGGGCTATAGCCCATGGTCAAAAATGATGAAAAACGAGGTTAAAAACTTTTTTCAAAAATTCAAAAAACGATGGGTTATAACCCATGTTTTTTTTTTTTTCATTTTTTTCAAATCCTCAAAAATGATGAAAAACTGCGTGCTATAGTATGCCGTACGGTATGGGCTATAGCCCATGGTCAAAAATGATGAAAAACGAGGATATTTTTTTTTTCAAAAATTAAAAAAACGATGGGCTATAACCCATGTTTTTTTTTTTTTCATTTTTTTCAAATCCTCAAAAATGATGAAAAACTGCACGCTATAGTATGCCGTACGGTATGGGCTATAGCCCATGGTCAAAAATGATGAAAAACGAGGTTAAAAACTTTTTTCAAAAATTCAAAAAACGATGGGTTATAACCCATGTTATTTTTTTTTCATTTTTTTCAAATCCTCAAAAATGATGAAAAACTGCGTGCTATAGTATGCCGTACGGTATGGGCTATAGCCCATGGTCAAAAATGATGAAAAACGAGGATATTTCTTTTTTCAAAAATTAAAAAAACGATGGGCTATAACCCATGTTTTTTTTCTTTTTCATTTTTTTCAAATCCTCAAAAATGATGAAAAACTGCGCGCTATAGTATGCCGTACGGTATGGGCTATAGCCCATGGTCAAAAATGATGAAAAACGAGGTTAAACTTTTTTCAAAAATTCAAAAAACGATGGGCTATAACCCATGTTTTTTTTTTGTTTTTTTTTCAAATCCTCAAAAATGATGAAAAACGGCGTGCTACAGTATGCCGTACGATATGGGCTATTAGACGAGCGTCTAAAAATGGGATAAAAAACGTCTAAAAATAGACGTCTAAAACACGTCTAAAAATAGACGTGTTTTAGACGTCTATTTTTAGACGTTTTTTATCCCATTTTTAGATGCACGTATAATATCCGGCTATTGCTCAGTGGGATGGTCAAAAAGGATGAAAAACGAGGATTAAAAAAAAATCAAAAAACGATGGGCAGTGGCTCACAGCCTCAGCCTCAGCCTGACTACCTCTAAACTCTAATTGTCGTAGTGGTTAAGATGTTGGCTTTCCACGTGGGAGACCAGGGTTCGATTCCCTGCTGTTACACTATCATACAAAAGAAGACCTCAACAGCGCTAAGAAACATCTGATTAATATGAATTCTGTGTTATTTAAACTTTACTAACTGAAGGCTAACGCACAAAAGATCACTTCAAAATTACCAGGAGACTTTGCCTGAGAGTGTCTGACTGATGGTGCAGTGGTCTAATCATCAGGCTTTCAGTACAGACATTCCATGTTCAAGTCCTGTTCCTCCTACAGCTCAATGCTGCAGTAATTTGAACTTTTCAAGGCTTGAATAAAAAAATAAAAACTCAAAAGCACCAGGAGACATGTGCTGAATGCCCAAAGGTGCCTTGGTGTAATGGTGTGGAGCGCTTGACCCGTTGCCTCTGCTACAGGCAGTTGGCAGGTTCAAGTCCCATGTCATGACATCAAGGTGCTGGAGGACCATCGGGAGACGGTGCTCTCTCCCCCTGTTTCCTGAAAAGTAACAGTTGGGGGTTATGTTTAAAAGAACCCTGTCCACCTAAAATTTTACATATAAGAATTAGGTCAAAAAAACAAAAACAAAAAAAAAAATGCATTTGGCCCATCTGACAGAATAGTATTTGCATACTGGGCCCCGATTATAATCGTTGACAATGGCAATGTCATTTTTCTTGACTTTTGACAATGAAAAAACTACACTCTATAGTATATTTGTTTAATAATCGTCGCAAAAACCATGAACTATAGTTCATGATTTTCGCAACGATTTAAAAAACCAATATGAAAATGATGATAAAAACGGCATTCTATAGTTCATGGTTTTGGCCCATCATCTGACAGAATAGGTTGTGTATTTGCATACTGGGCCCTGATTGGTGGCCCAAAACTTGGTTGGAAAGTCCCTCTTTTATGTCTGGCTTCCAGGCCAGTTGGAAAAGGGCACACTGAGAGGTGGTAAGAGTATGTTAAATTGGACATTTTCATGGTAAAAGGTTAGCTGGACAGGGTTCTTTCAGACATAAGCCCCAACCGTTACATCTCAGGAAACAGGGGGAGAGAGCACCGTCTCCCGATGGTCCTCCAGCACCTTGATGTCATGACATGGGACTTGAACCTGCCAACTGCCTGTAGCAGAGGCAACGGGTCAAGCGCTCCACACCATTACGCCAAGGCACCTTTGGGCATTCAGCAAATGTCTCCTGGTGCTTTTGAGTTTTTATTTTTTTATTCAAGCCTTGAAAAGTTCAAATTACTGCAGCATTGAGCTGTGGGAGGAACAGGACTTGAACAAGGAATGTCTGTACTGAAAGCCTGATGATTAGACCACTGCACCATCAGTCAGACACTCTCAGGCAAAGTCTCCTGGTAATTTTGAAGTGATCTTTTGTGCGTTAGCCTTCAGTTAGTAAAGTTTAAATAACACAGAATTCATATTAATCAGATGTTTCTTAGCGCTGTTGAGATCTTCTTTTGTATGATAGTGTAACAGCCGGGAATCGAACCCTGGTCTCCCACGTGGAAAGCCAACATCTTAACCACTACGACAATTAGAGTTTTGAGGTAGTCAGGCTGAGGCTGAGGCTGAGGCTGTGAGCCACTGCTAGAATAGCAGTAAATGAAGCTCAATAACTAGCATTAAACTTTAGGAAGAGTGGGATTTGAACATGAACTCTCTGTGCTGAATAACCCCTACTACACGAAAAACGGCGTGCTATAGTATACCGTACGATATGGGCTATAGCCCATGATGAAAAACGAGGATATAAAAAAAAAATCAAAAATTAAAAAAACTATGGGCTATAACCCATCGTTTTTTTCATTTTTTTTTTCCAAATCCTCAAAAATGATGAAAAACGGCATGCTATAGTATGCTGTACGATATGGGCTATAGCCCATGGTCCAAAATGATGAAAAACTAGGATAAAAAGAAAATGCAAAAATTCAAAAAACGATGGGCTATAACCCATGTTTTTTGTTTGTTTTTTTTTGTTTTTTTTTCAAATCCTCAAAGATTATGAAAAACTGCGCGCTATAGTATGCCGTACGGTATGGGCTATAGCCCATGGTCAAAAATTATGAAAAACGAGGTTAAAAACTTTTTTCAAAAATTCAAAAAACGATGGGTTATAACCCATGTTATTTTTTTTTCATTTTTTTCAAATCCTCAAAAATGATGAAAAACTGCGTGCTATAGTATGCCGTACGGTATGGGCTATAGCCCATGGTCAAAAATGATGAAAAACGAGGTTAAAAACTTTTTTCAAAAATTCAAAAAACGATGGGTTATAACCCATGTTTTTTTTTTTTTCATTTTTTTCAAATCCTCAAAAATGATGAAAAACTGCGTGCTATAGTATGCCGTACGGTATGGGCTATAGCCCATGGTCAAAAATGATGAAAAACGAGGATATTTTTTTTTTCAAAAATTAAAAAAACGATGGGCTATAACCCATGTTTTTTTTTTTTTCATTTTTTTCAAATCCTCAAAAATGATGAAAAACTGCACGCTATAGTATGCCGTACGGTATGGGCTATAGCCCATGGTCAAAAATGATGAAAAACGAGGTTAAAAACTTTTTTCAAAAATTCAAAAAACGATGGGTTATAACCCATGTTATTTTTTTTTCATTTTTTTCAAATCCTCAAAAATGATGAAAAACTGCGTGCTATAGTATGCCGTACGGTATGGGCTATAGCCCATGGTCAAAAATGATGAAAAACGAGGATATTTCTTTTTTCAAAAATTAAAAAAACGATGGGCTATAACCCATGTTTTTTTTCTTTTTCATTTTTTTCAAATCCTCAAAAATGATGAAAAACTGCGCGCTATAGTATGCCGTACGGTATGGGCTATAGCCCATGGTCAAAAATGATGAAAAACGAGGTTAAACTTTTTTCAAAAATTCAAAAAACGATGGGCTATAACCCATGTTTTTTTTTTGTTTTTTTTTCAAATCCTCAAAAATGATGAAAAACGGCGTGCTACAGTATGCCGTACGATATGGGCTATTAGACGAGCGTCTAAAAATGGGATAAAAAACGTCTAAAAATAGACGTCTAAAACACGTCTAAAAATAGACGTGTTTTAGACGTCTATTTTTAGACGTTTTTTATCCCATTTTTAGATGCACGTATAATATCCGGCTATTGCTCAGTGGGATGGTCAAAAAGGATGAAAAACGAGGATTAAAAAAAAATCAAAAAACGATGGGCAGTGGCTCACAGCCTCAGCCTCAGCCTGACTACCTCTAAACTCTAATTGTCGTAGTGGTTAAGATGTTGGCTTTCCACGTGGGAGACCAGGGTTCGATTCCCTGCTGTTACACTATCATACAAAAGAAGACCTCAACAGCGCTAAGAAACATCTGATTAATATGAATTCTGTGTTATTTAAACTTTACTAACTGAAGGCTAACGCACAAAAGATCACTTCAAAATTACCAGGAGACTTTGCCTGAGAGTGTCTGACTGATGGTGCAGTGGTCTAATCATCAGGCTTTCAGTACAGACATTCCATGTTCAAGTCCTGTTCCTCCTACAGCTCAATGCTGCAGTAATTTGAACTTTTCAAGGCTTGAATAAAAAAATAAAAACTCAAAAGCACCAGGAGACATGTGCTGAATGCCCAAAGGTGCCTTGGTGTAATGGTGTGGAGCGCTTGACCCGTTGCCTCTGCTACAGGCAGTTGGCAGGTTCAAGTCCCATGTCATGACATCAAGGTGCTGGAGGACCATCGGGAGACGGTGCTCTCTCCCCCTGTTTCCTGAAAAGTAACAGTTGGGGGTTATGTTTAAAAGAACCCTGTCCACCTAAAATTTTACATATAAGAATTAGGTCAAAAAAACAAAAACAAAAAAAAAAATGCATTTGGCCCATCTGACAGAATAGTATTTGCATACTGGGCCCCGATTATAATCGTTGACAATGGCAATGTCATTTTTCTTGACTTTTGACAATGAAAAAACTACACTCTATAGTATATTTGTTTAATAATCGTCGCAAAAACCATGAACTATAGTTCATGATTTTCGCAACGATTTAAAAAACCAATATGAAAATGATGATAAAAACGGCATTCTATAGTTCATGGTTTTGGCCCATCATCTGACAGAATAGGTTGTGTATTTGCATACTGGGCCCTGATTGGTGGCCCAAAACTTGGTTGGAAAGTCCCTCTTTTATGTCTGGCTTCCAGGCCAGTTGGAAAAGGGCACACTGAGAGGTGGTAAGAGTATGTTAAATTGGACATTTTCATGGTAAAAGGTTAGCTGGACAGGGTTCTTTCAGACATAAGCCCCAACCGTTACATCTCAGGAAACAGGGGGAGAGAGCACCGTCTCCCGATGGTCCTCCAGCACCTTGATGTCATGACATGGGACTTGAACCTGCCAACTGCCTGTAGCAGAGGCAACGGGTCAAGCGCTCCACACCATTACGCCAAGGCACCTTTGGGCATTCAGCAAATGTCTCCTGGTGCTTTTGAGTTTTTATTTTTTTATTCAAGCCTTGAAAAGTTCAAATTACTGCAGCATTGAGCTGTGGGAGGAACAGGACTTGAACATGGAATGTCTGTACTGAAAGCCTGATGATTAGACCACTGCACCATCAGTCAGACACTCTCAGGCAAAGTCTCCTGGTAATTTTGAAGTGATCTTTTGTGCGTTAGCCTTCAGTTCGTAAAGTTTAAATAACACAGAATTCATATTAATCAGATGTTTCTTAGCGCTGTTGAGATCTTCTTTTGTATGATAGTGTAAAAGCCGGGAATCGAACCCTGGTCTCCCACGTGGAAAGCCAACATCTTAACCACTACGACAATTAGAGTTTTGAGGTAGTCAGGCTGAGGCTGTGAGCCACTGCTAGAATAGCAGTAAATGAAGCTCAATAACTAGCATTAAACTTTAGGAAGAGTGGGATTTGAACATGAACTCTCTGTGCTGAATAACCCCTACTACACGAAAAACGGCGTGCTATAGTATACCGTACGATATGGGCTATAGCCCATGATGAAAAACGAGGATATAAAAAAAAAATCAAAAATTAAAAAAACTATGGGCTATAACCCATCGTTTTTTTCATTTTTCATTTTTCAAATCCTCAAAAATGATGAAAGACGGCATGCTATAGTATGCTGTACGATATGGGCTATAGCCCATGGTCCAAAATGATGAAAAACTAGGATAAAAAGAAAATGCAAAAATTCAAAAAACGATGGGCTATAACCCATGTTTTTTTTTGTTTTTTTTTCAAATCCTCAAAGATTATGAAAAACTGCGCGCTATAGTATGCCGTACGGTATGGGCTATAGCCCATGGTCAAAAATTATGAAAAACGAGGTTAAAAACTTTTTTCAAAAATTCAAAAAACGATGGGTTATAACCCATGTTATTTTTTTTCATTTTTTTCAAATCCTCAAAAATGATGAAAAACTGCGTGCTATAGTATGCCGTACGGTATGGGCTATAGCCCATGGTCAAAAATGATGAAAAACGAGGTTAAAAACTTTTTTCAAAAATTCAAAAAACGATGGGTTATAACCCATGTTTTTTTTTTTTTCATTTTTTTCAAATCCTCAAAAATGATGAAAAACTGCGTGCTATAGTATGCCGTACGGTATGGGCTATAGCCCATGGTCAAAAATGATGAAAAACGAGGATATTTTTTTTTTCAAAAATTAAAAAAACGATGGGCTATAACCCATGTTTTTTTTTTTTTCATTTTTTTCAAATCCTCAAAAATGATGAAAAACTGCGCGCTATAGTATGCCGTACGGTATGGGCTATAGCCCATGGTCAAAAATGATGAAAAACGAGGTTAAAAACTTTTTTCAAAAATTCAAAAAACGATGGGTTATAACCCATGTTATTTTTTTTTCATTTTTTTCAAATCCTCAAAAATGATGAAAAACTGCGTGCTATAGTATGCCGTACGGTATGGGCTATAGCCCATGGTCAAAAATGATGAAAAACGAGGTTAAAAACTTTTTTCAAAAATTCAAAAAACGATGGGTTATAACCCATGTTTTTTTTTTTTTTCATTTTTTTCAAATCCTCAAAAATGATGAAAAACTGCATGCTATAGTATGCCGTACGGTATGGGCTATAGCCCATGGTCAAAAATGATGAAAAACGAGGATATTTTTTTTTTCAAAAATAAAAAAAACGATGGGCTATAACCCATGTTTGTTTTTTTTTTCATTTTTTTCAAATCCTCAAAAATGATGAAAAACTGCGCGCTATAGTATGCCGTACGGTATGGGCTATAGCCCATGGTCAAAAATGATGAAAAACGAGGTTAAACTTTTTTCAAAAATTCAAAAAACGATGGGCTATAACCCATGTTTTTTTTTTGTTTTTTTTTCAAATCCTCAAAAATGATTAAAAACGGCGTGCTACAGTATGCCGTACGATATGGGCTATTAGACGAGCGTCTAAAAATGGGATAAAAAACGTCTAAAAATAGACGTCTAAAACACGTCTAAAAATAGACGTGTTTTAGACGTCTATTTTTAGACGTTTCTTAGACGTCTATTTTTAGACGTTTTTTATCCCATTTTTAGACGCACGTCTAATATCCGGCTATTGCTCAGTGGGATGGTCAAAAAGGATGAAAAACGAGGATTAAAAAAAAATCAAAAAACGATGGGCAGTGGCTCACAGCCTCAGCCTCAGCCTGACTACCTCTAAACTCTAATTGTCGTAGTGGTTAAGATGTTGGCTTTCCACGTGGGAGACCAGGGTTCGATTCCCGGCTGTTACACTATCATACAAAAGAAGACCTCAACAGCGCTAAGAAACATCTGATTAATATGAATTCTGTGTTATTTAAACTTTACTAACTGAAGGCTAACGCACAAAAGATCACTTCAAAATTACCAGGAGACTTTGCCTGAGAGTGTCTGACTGATGGTGCAGTGGTCTAATCATCAGGCTTTCAGTACAGACATTCCATGTTCAAGTCCTGTTCCTCCTACAGCTCAATGCTGCAGTAATTTGAACTTTTCAAGGCTTGAATAAAAAAATAAAAACTCAAAAGCACCAGGAGACATGTGCTGAATGCCCAAAGGTGCCTTGGTGTAATGGTGTGGAGCGCTTGACCCGTTGCCTCTGCTACAGGCAGTTGGCAGGTTCAAGTCCCATGTCATGACATCAAGGTGCTGGAGGACCATCGGGAGACGGTGCTCTCTCCCCCTGTTTCCTGAAAAGTAACAGTTGGGGGTTATGTTTGAAAGAACCCTGTCCACCTAAAATTTTACATATAAGAATTAGGTCAAACAAAATAAATAAAATAAAATGCATTTGGCCCATCTGACAGAATAGTATTTGCATACTGGGCCCCGATTATAATCGTTGACAATGGCAATGTCATTTTTCTTGACCTTTGACAATGAAAAAACTACACACTATAGTATATTTGTTTAATAATCGTCGCAAAAACCATGAACTATAGTTCATGATTTTCGCAACGATTTAAAAAACCAATATGAAAATGATGATAAAAACGGCATTCTATAGTTCATGGTTTTGGCCCATCATCTGACAGAATAGGTTGTGTATTTGCATACTGGGCCCTGATTGGTGGCCCAAAACTTGGTTGGAAAGTCCCTCTTTTATGTCTGGCTTCCAGGCCAGTTGGAAAAGGGCACACTGAGAGGTGGTAAGAGTATGTTAAATTGGACATTTTCATGGTAAAAGGTTAGCTGGACAGGGTTCTTTCAGACATAAGCCCCAACCGTTACATCTCAGGAAACAGGGGGAGAGAGCACCGTCTCCCGATGGTCCTCCAGCACCTTGATGTCATGACATGGGACTTGAACCTGCCAACTGCCTGTAGCAGAGGCAACGGGTCAAGCGCTCCACACCATTACGCCAAGGCACCTTTGGGCATTCAGCAAATGTCTCCTGGTGCTTTTGAGTTTTTATTTTTTTATTCAAGCCTTGAAAAGTTCAAATTACTGCAGCATTGAGCTGTGGGAGGAACAGGACTTGAACATGGAATGTCTGTACTGAAAGCCTGATGATTAGACCACTGCACCATCAGTCAGACACTCTCAGGCAAAGTCTCCTGGTAATTTTGAAGTGATCTTTTGTGCGTTAGCCTTCAGTTCGTAAAGTTTAAATAACACAGAATTCATATTAATCAGATGTTTCTTAGCGCTGTTGAGATCTTCTTTTGTATGATAGTGTAACAGCCGGGAATCGAACCCTGGTCTCCCACGTGGAAAGCCAACATCTTAACCACTACGACAATTAGAGTTTTGAGGTAGTCAGGCTGAGGCTGTGAGCCACTGCTAGAATAGCAGTAAATGAAGCTCAATAACTAGCATTAAACTTTAGGAAGAGTGGGATTTGAACATGAACTCTCTGTGCTGAATAACCCCTACTACACGAAAAACGGCGTGCTATAGTATGCCGTACGATATGGGCTATAGCCCATGATGAAAAATGAGGATATAAAAAAAAAAATCAAAAATTCAAAAAACTATGGGCTATAACCCATCGTTTTTTTCCTTTTTGATTTTTTTTTATCCTCGTTTCTGGGCTTCTTTAAAGTTGTCCTTCTGGAAATCAGTGTGCAAAGCAAAGTGTCACAGTTATGACTAATGTGGGATTTGAACCCTGGACCTGTGGCTCCCAAAGACAGCCTCTCATCAGACTGAGCTAACTGCTGAATACTACTACACAGCTTTTTTGTTTGTTTTCTTCTTCTGAAATCGGTCTTGAAAATAAAGATATGAGTCGGGTTTGAACTCACCATCTCCTGATCATGTGGCAGCGTTCTAACAGACTGAGCCACTGGGTCCAGACAATTCACACTGCTTTTTTGTTTGTTTTCTGTGAGATCAGCCTAAGAGTCAGGATTTTCTGTACAGCATTTCAACTGCCGAAAGCCTGGATGGAACCAGGGACCTTTAGATATTCAGTCTAATGCTCTACCAACTGTGCTATTTCGGCTTGTAAGTGTCACATCCAGAATATATTTTTCAATGTATTGTTAGTTCTTAAACAAATAAACTCATACAGTTTTCCCCCATTGAGATCAGCCTGGGAGTCATACGGTTTTCTGTACCTCATTTGACCTGCTGAAAACCGGTTCCATTTGTACACTGTCAAAGTAACTAACTTAATACTATCAACATCTATCTATTCTATAGTCCCTCTACAACAATGGTTCCCAAACCTTTTCTTGTCAAAGACCCCCACATTTACACTTTATTAACCCGTGGAACCTGAACCTGAACCTAACCCTAACCCTAACCCTAACCCCATAAGAGAAGATTGTTACAGATCTAGCAGTGATCTAGAATGATCAATTATATTAAAAAACGTCAAAAACTGTGAAAATGAAGAAAATGAAGTTGAAGAATTACTATAAATCTAAAACAGGTCAGAGTATTTCATCCAGTTATAAACAAGGAAGTGGTCCGGGTCTGCGACCATTTGATTGGAGGAGACAATGTAAGGAGCCCTAGGATTGGCTGAAGGCAGACCGATCTGATTGGCCAAGGAATCTGTCAATCAGAATGATTGGCACGTCAAAAACCAGCACCTTCCTACTGAGTGTGTTGGGTTTGAACTAGCACAATTCTACAAGGTACTCTACAGATAACTTGTGATTTATCCGCTGGGCCACTTAGTGGCACACAGTTCAGCTGGAATTTCCAGGCCACTTGATGTCAGTGTGGAAAGGAAAACTTCACAGTAAATAGTTGAGTGGGGTTTGAACCTTCAATCTCCAGACAATGACGACAGCACCCTAACTCAGTTACCTATTGCTATCTGCAACAACAGTCTTCCTTTGCCTGTGAGTTAGAGTTTGGAGTTGGATTTTGGCTGATATTTTTTATTACAAGGTACTCTACAGATAACTTGTGATTTATCCGCTGGGCCACTTAGTGGCACACAGTTCAGCTGGAATTTCCAGGCCACTTGATGTCAGTGTGGAAAGGAAAACTTCACAGTAAATAGTTGAGTGGGGTTTGAACCTTCAATCTCCAGACAATGACGACAGCACCCTAACTCAGTTACCTATTGCTATCTGCAACAACAGTCTTCCTTTGCCTGTGAGTTAGAGTTTGGAGTTGGATTTTGGCTGATATTTTTTAATCCTCCAAATCATGAAGTACACATGTATGTCTTCCAAACCCATGAACTATAGTATGTCTTTTTTTATCCTTCAAAATCATGAAAAACAACATATTATAGTAAGTCTTCCGAAAATATATACAGTTTTCTGTAACTCATTTCAACTGCCGAAACCCAGGATTGAACTAGGGACGTTTAGATCTTCAGTCTAATGCTCTTCCAACTGAGCTATTTCGGCTTGTAAGTGACACATCCAGAATGTATTTTTCAATGCATTGTTAGTTCTTAAACATAAACTCATACAGTACATCGCACAGTGAGATCAGCTTGAGAGTCATACGGTTGTCTGTACCTCATTTCTACTGCCGACTCACCATCTCCCGATCATGTGGCAGCGTTCCAACACACTGAGCCACTGGCTCCAGACAATTCACACTGCTTTTTTGTTTGTTTTCTTCTTCTGAAATTGGTATTGAAAATAAAGACTTATTTGGGGTTTGAACTCACACTGAGCCACTGGCTCGAGACAATTCACACTGCTTTTTTGTTTGTTTGTTTGTAAGTGACACATCCAGAATGTATTTTTCAATGTACTGTTAGTTCTTAAACATAAACTCATACAGTTCATCCCACAGTGAGATCAGCTTGAGAGTCATACGGTGTCTGTACCTCATTTCAACTGCCGAATCTCAGGTTTGAACCAGGAACCTTCAGATCTACAGTCTAACGCTCTCCCAACTGAGCTATTACGGCTTGCAAGTAACACATCCAGTATTTATTTTTACATTGACTGTTACTTGTTACTTCTTAAACAAAAAAACTCAAAGTTTTTCACCCAGTGAGATCAGCCTATAGGATTTTCTGTACCTCATTTCAACTGCCGAAAGCCTGGATTGAACCAGGGAACTTTAGATCTTCAGTCTAATGCTCTACCAACTGTGTTAATTCGGCTTGTAAGTGTCACATCCAGAATATATTTTTCAATTGATTGTTAGTTCTTAAACAAATAAACTCATACAGTTTTCCCCCAGTGAGATCAGCCTGGGAGTCATACGGTTTTCTGTACCTCATTTGACCTGCTGAAAACCGGTTCCATTTGTACACTGTCAAAGTCACTAACTTATCATCTAGTATAGACCCTCTACAACAGTGGTTCCCAAACCTTTTCTTGTCAAGGACCCCCGAATTTACACTTTATTAGCCCGTGGAACCTAACCCTAACCCTAACCCGGCTATAATCCATGGTCAAAAACAATGAAAAACGAGGATTTGAAAAAAAGACAAAATCACTTCCAGACCATGGGCTATAGTCCATGGTGTCGGAGTGATTTTCGTCCTCAAAAATGATGAAAAACGGCATGCTACAGTTCCCTAACCCTAACCCTTGATCGTAGGAGATAGTAATGTAGGACTCTACAGATCGAGTGCTATCCAGTCATAAAGTTTGAACACTTGAAGAAACTAGTACAGAAAACTGGAAACACCACCAATGTGGCGCACTGCATCCTATCCGTAGGAATGAACAATCGACAGCAGGTGACAACAGAAACAGGAGGGAAGACAATGAGGGCGGACACAAGTGTGGCCTACATGGGTCACATATAATTCGCCAGCTGGTACCCACTAAAGGCCCAATCAGATCCCAGTTTAAACCCATATAGGTAAACACAGGTGGCGCACACATGGTTCTGAAATAAAATGGCCCATTTGGATACCACCTAAGATCCAGTTAGAAACCCACGTAAGCCCATATGGGCTACGGGTGGGCCCTTTGTGAAAACTGGGTGCACGGCCCACTTGGAACCCATGCCCATAGCCCATGTCAAAACCCAATTGGGCACAGATGGACATGTTAGCTGGGTCAGTCCCTCTGCAAATGTCTCAAACTGTTGAAGCATTCTTTTGTATGTTAGCCTTCAGTTAGTAAAGGGAAGTTGAAATACTCCAGCATTGAAGGGACTGGGATTTGAACATGGAATCTCTGTACTGAGAGTCTGACCATTAGACCACTATACCATACATCTGCTGAGTGGTTTCTTAGTACTCTAGAAGTGTGGTAACCTACGGTTAGTAAAGGCCTAATTTAGCATTTAAAGCTTTTTTTTTTTTGCTTTTAAAAAATGTATTTCTTTATAAAGCTTTAGCATTTATAAATTCACTGTTCTACCCCGCATTTGTCTTGTTCAAAGCAATGAAAATAACTAAACACGACTAAACATACTGGTGGCTAAACATCGTTCCAGTGACAGAGACACAGCACAGGCAGTGGAGTACTCGGCCCCAGTACTTCAAAGTATAGATAGCCTACTCCTGGTTAAGTAGTATTAGCGAAAGTAAGTACTAATACTAGTAATAGTCGATTAAAAAAGCTCCTTGCAGTCTTGTTTCCATTCAAGTAAGTGTCCATAAATACAAATAACTTGAGTATTTGTATTTATTAAGTAAAGATAGGCCTACTAAAATGTAGAACTCAAGTAAATGTACTTGATTACTGTCCACCACTGCAGACAGGTGTTAATGTTAGAGAATGAAATCATTGGGCTTCAGAGTCATTCTTTTACAGAGCAGTGGGATATAGGCAGTGGTGGTAACTAACCATAACTAATGAATTTTTTTACAGGGGCCAGTTTAAAATTGCAGCCGCCAGTACTAAAGTGCTCTTTGAGAGCGGTTTTGAAGGAGGCTATGAGGCGATGAGCTGCCTCTGGGTTGAATGTGGTTTTGGAACTCCCTCCGGTTGATGTGTGATCGTGGATTTCGTTGACATTGAGGTATGCCAAGTATTGGGTATCTTAAGTGGTGTAGCGATTATTGTAGACCAGACCCATTGCAAGTTGCTGTACTCAACCCTAAGCCATTCTAAGGAACAAATTGATAAGATGATGTCATGTTGTTTACATTATATTAGGAACACCTGCTGTACCACTGATGCTTATATACTTCAAAGATGACAAGATACCCTTCATGATAGTTGTGAGAGATGCTTTTAATGAGTGTCACATGACTTCAGACATAGAGAGAGAGGTGTAGTCTGTCAGACTAGCATCACTGTCTCACACTATACAAAAACACTGCAAAGAATGTCGGAATAGTAGAAAAGGGGAGCCATAAATATTTGACAGGTGAAGTCTCCACTTTCATACCCCAAAATAATGTATTTATTATACAAAATAGAAAAACATGTTTCTGCTGTAGAAATAATAATAATAATAATAATAATTACAACAACAAAATTAAAAACACAAACAGACAAGACATGAGAATCAATATGATTGTAATGTATGACCCATTTTTTTATGACCTCTTATGACACAGACGCGCACACGCACACACACGCACACACACACACACACACACACACACACACACACACACACACACACACACACTACAGAACATCCACTGCACTCACTGCTAACTGTATACAAAAGTGTAAGTGATCTGGAGCGTGTTTGATCTAAAGGCTCTTAGTGACCGCGACAGGAGATTTGAAAGGATACTGTGTCCTGTGAAAGAATAGCAAGCCTCGGGGCGGGGGGGGGGGGGGGGTAGGGGTCACATGGGATTTGACAGATGAGGGTCTATGATTGACAGTTCTGCGCTGCCTCCTGCTGCAGCACCATCTCATCCTTGCGGACGGGGAACGTGTCGATGGTGGTAAAGATTTCGGCAGACGTGATGGGGAACGCGTAGCGCTGCTTGTCGATGCCCTGTTTGTCCACCAGCACCATGTGGTAAGATCGTTGTGGGATCTGGAGTAGTAACCTGAATATACAGTGATATTGTTGTATTATTATTATATCCCTGCTGTCATTTTTCAGGAAATAAGAAAACCATATATTTTTAAAACAAAGCAATACAGCCTCATCAAAGTTGGTGTTGGTGTCAATTACTTCCATGAGAGGGGGAGAGGTGGTGGAGTTAGTTTCTTTAGCAGACATTTTGTGGGTCCAATGGAGTTTTCGAATATATATAATATAATAATATATATATAATAATATTTTCGAAACAACACACAGACCTATAGGGTGTTCAATGTGTGTGTGTGTGTGTGTGTGTGTGTGTGTGTACCTGAGTTGAAGAGACAGGCCTGGGGTAAGAAGCCTGTGTCGAATGCGGCCAATCTGAGCTGGATAAGTCCCCACCAGCTCAATCACTGTCACATGCCTCAGGTCCAGACCACACTGGGCGTGCTGTAAAACACCACAGAGAGAACACAGTCAGACAGAAATCCTGTGAGTTAAATGTTAATGTAATGAGCTGCTTCCCTTGGCACTTCCCCCGTCATCTGTGGCACGTGGGGTGAAATCAACCCTCAACGGCATCTGCCAGACATAACACAGGTTGGCCCTTGCATCCAACCCAGTAGTAGAAGCCACGGGTGAACGCATGTACTGTATGTCGGACATTAAAAACCCTAACCCCAAGCCCTAACCTCAAGTCTTCACCGGCCATGCATGTCAGACCCCCGTCGCCTCGGTCATAACCGGCCACGGTTTAAAACTTTACTTCATCGGCACAAAAAAGTTGTTTGCTGTGTTGGCACAGAAATAGTGGCGTAAGCAGGATTTGAACCCGGGAGGTGTGGATTTAGATTCTACTGAGCAGGTGGCCAGAATGGGTTTTCAGGCTGCGTTAGAATATGACAACGCCCAACTCACGAAAAAAGAAAGAAACCCCGCCAGAAGCCCCACCCAGTAGGGGCCCATCCCCTCCCCATATTTATGGCAGAAGCCGCTGAGGGCTGATCTGTGGCGCTTCCTATGGTGCTTCCGTCATCTATGATGCTTCCTATGGTATATACTGTACCTGTCATCTGGCTCCTTTTTGCACAAAATGCCACAAATCAAGAATGCAGCTTCCGATTGCTGTGAAACTCACTCACAGTAGGCCAAGAAGAAAGAACCTCCACCCCTTTTTTCACATCGGCCCCATGGTGGTGCTACAACAACCCACTTAAGGTTTTGGACAATAGCTCCTGAACCATAGCTTGTACAACAAGATCATATTTCCCTTGTTTCCTTGGATTCTCACTCCATATAGGGCCCAGCCACTGTTTCTGCCGTGTTGCATTTTCTTCAAATCACACATTTTGCTACTACTCCTACAGATTAAACTCATGTGATCATGTGATCAAGATGTACAAAGTTCGAGATTGCATATTATTCCTATAGCGAGAAAGAAAGTTTCCAGCGGACTCACATGCTGAGAGCAATGTAAAGTTGGGCTGTGTATCACCAAAGGTCAAGCCTTGTAAAGCTGACAGCCATGTAATGGCTTTTGACATGCAAGGAAATATATCCAGGTCCAAGTAAAAATAAAACAGCTTTATCAGACATACAGTATGAAATCATTGCTGTGCCATTTTCTGTTCATCAGGTACTGCGACACTAAAGTCCCAGTCAATAGAAAATCCATTTGTTTATGCGTCCTTCTAATTAACCCATGTAGTGTGTATATCACGTAATCGGTTTGATTGATAGGTGCGGGATAATAATCACATACAATGGCTATGAATACTTTTTACTGTTGTACAGTTGCTAAAGAAAAAACCTTAGGCTGTCAAGAGGAAATTCACACAAAATGTTGTGAAAGTGAAGTTTGATCTCTGTGGAGGCTTAACTAGTCCACCATTACAGGATGACATGAAAACACTGTTATGGTGTTAAAGGTATCAGAAACAGCAAAGGACGAGAGGCAGAGCTGCACAAAGACTGATGAAAATTCTAAATGTACAGTACGGTAAATGTTACATAGCAACAGCCTTGTTTGTACAGGCAATTGGGGGAGTCGAAATTACATCTTATTAAAAATTCATTTAGTTGGGACACGTGTATGGTTTTCTTTCACTTTGCCATAATTTGGTGAGTGTTTTATAAAAACAACTCTCATTGTCATATCACACCTGAGGGGGTTGTCGCCCCCCTCTTCACGTCAAGACGGAACAATGCCCATAGGTGTGATATAATTACATTATACCAACCATGGCCATATGGTTGCTTAACACACTCCCTCGATTGTGTTAATTGTATGATGCCTATAATGGCCATTATCTAATGCAAATCCAATTCTGAGCCATCTGAAATCTTCCTACTCCATCTGAGTCTTCCCACCTTCCCACATGCAACTCTCATCCCCCCCCCCCCCCCCCCTCACCTGTAGGTTGGTCATCTGGAAGCGGTAATAGTGATTGGCAGCAGTGGGGGCGGAGATAATGAGAAGCCGGCGTTTCTCATAGAACTGGTCCAGCAGCGCCGCAGCTGTCCGCACGCCCACATTGATGTTCATCGCTGTGAGAACACATGACGGAACATGACAACATGACAAGGTTACGGCCGTTTCAGACGTATTGTGAAGGAAAAAAAGCTCACCACAATCCAGGTCTATAGTAGTCTTTTGATGCAATATTATGACATTTTGCTGAGGACCCCCTGAATCCCCCTCAAAGGCCTCACTCTGGCCCCTTTTCCACCGGTTGGTTCCCAATGGGAACCGGTTCAGTTCTTTTTGGTTTTTAGTCCATGAGCCAGAGCTCCAAAATTGAACCGTTAATTATGAATTGATTAGGCAAAGCCATACCTATATTAGATTGTTATCACCATGAAACTTCCCCAATTTAGTACTTACACGAAGACAATGATTTATTGTATTACAAATTTTACATTTAAATATGCAAATGAGGCATTATGTATGAAAATATGCAAAATAATCGAAAATATGAAAAAGCTACTACTGTGGAAGGGTTATAATGTATTAATTTACTTGTATTGATCCTATAAACAATTTAATATAGGGTATAGTTTGCCCACCAATTTTGGAGCTCTGGCTCATGGACTAAAAACCAAAAAGAACTGAACCGGTTCCCATTGGGAACCAACTGGTGGAAAAGGGGTCTCTGAGGCCTTTGAGTGTGGGTCCACCCGTCCATCCAACCAAAATACTCTTTGAGGTCAGTATTTGCTGAGGGGTTATTACATAACGTTGCTGTCCGGAGGAACAACCTCATAACTCAATTTTTTAGGTTTTTGATTTTATTCCATTTCCATAAAGTAAGTGGATGTTTCTAATCGATAGACAGCGTGCTATGACAAAAAACCAGACCCCGTTTTCACATCCACTGAACCACTCAATTGTAACCACTTCAGCATGGGTAATTAATGGGTGAATGTGCACTTGCTGTAAATTTAACCCATTTAGACCTGAGGATGATTCTACAAATGCCTTCTAAATGCTGACAGTTATCTGAAAAACCCATGTTTCTATGTCAGTCTTTCTCAAACAGTTTCATGTCAAGAACCCCCAAAAATATATGTATTTGTATATATGTTACGTAATACATACGTGTACAAGTGGTTTCAATGCCGGACCATGTGAGGGCAGACTGGCACACCCTGGCAGCGCTTCCCCCGATGTCGAAGCCGCCCGTGCACTTGAACTCACACGTGGCACCGTAGTTGTCCCCGTCACTGTCACACTTCATGTAGCCATTGTCCGGCGCGAAAAGGGGGCTACATCGACGCACTGCACAGGACAGAGTGACTCACATGTGACTCACGGAAACAGCAGGACCAGGAAATGCTACGTCAATCATTTATAAATAGCTGGCATTCGTTTTTTCATGTCAATTCCCAATTTTCGACCACCTTTGTCACAGACAGTGAACGGCTACTGTTTGGGAAAGTGTAGACACGTGAAGAAATGAAAAAAGATCCGCACGGGCTGTGGCCCGAAACTTTACCACTTCAGTAAATATATAATTGGGAGCATAAAATGGTGTGCAGATTCTTTTCATTTCTTCATTTGTGACTTTATTTTGATCCAGCACCCAGCCTATATAGGTATATAAATGTGCGTTTGTTCAGCCTCCTCTACTACAAGCCAGATGCTTTTTCTCTCCACTTGACAGGGGGTAGTGCGTAAAGCAGGTGGAGGAAGCT
The DNA here is from genome assembly GCF_964188405.1 of Protomyctophum parallelum. Lineage (NCBI taxonomy): Eukaryota > Metazoa > Chordata > Actinopteri > Myctophiformes > Myctophidae > Protomyctophum > Protomyctophum parallelum. The sequence continues at coordinate 37,699,791 of NC_139707.1, forward strand.
TGAAATCGGATGCACTGATGTTTACACACTGTTTTTGTAATTGACTAAATGACTGGACATTAATTAAGAGAACACAATAAAGCCCAAACTGAGTGAGCACATTTCAATCTATAAGACCAAGCCTCATCAGCAAAAACATAATTCTGAGATATAAAAGCAACAATAAAATTAAGTATAAAACAAATATTAAAATAATGAAATCTCATCTTAAATGCCACAGAACAGTAGTGCATTGAAACCATGGGTAACTTTCACTGAATGAAAGGTATTCTCCAGCAAAGATTCTAGCTTTCCGTGCGCATCCAAGTGGGGGGAGGTGCTGGTAGGCAAGGCATGAAATGTAGACCACGGGAAACTTCCTTAGAAGAGGAAGGGACCGCACACTCGCCAGAGACGCTCAGGACAAGATTATTTTTTGCTTCATTGCTTTATTTGCACGAAGCGTTTCGCCGTGTAGGCTTTGTCAGGTGCTTTGCATGCGCGTCGTGCAAATAAAGCAACGAAGCAAAAATAATCTTGTCCTGAGCGTTCTCTGGAGTGTGCGGTCCCTTCCTCTTCTAAGGAAGTTTCTCTTGGTCTACATATATATATATATATATATATATATATATATATATATGTGTAGACCTCCTCTGTGACGCTGCAGGGATTTAAGAGCTTTACCTCGTACTCGGAAAGAAAAGCGGCAGGATGCTTTGTTCGCCGCACGATCAAAGACAGTGTAGGACATCTTATGAAGGCCCTCCAGGAAGTCCGCCTTGGGGGGCTTCCCTTTCAGAATCACACTGTTGGAAAAAAATAAAGAAATTAGTTGAATGAAAGTGAAATGAGAAATGAACAATTTGGCATGGGTAGAGTGTGTGGGGGTTTAGACCTGAGAGCAGATTCTACAAATGTCTTCTAAATCATGACAGTTTTCTGAAAAACCTCATGTTTCTATGTCAGAGGTTCTCAAACTATTTCATGTCAAGGAGCCCCAGAATAATCTGAATTTGGCCACAGACCCCAAGATCTCAAAATAGGGACACCTATTTGAGATTTGAGTTAAAAATGTTCGCTGGGAAAGAATATACCGGTATTCAAAGATATCCACCGCATTTTCACGATTAAAAAAAAATAGCATACCTACAAGCTCGTAGCGCGGCACTCTGTGCCACGCTATGAGCTTGTAGATCTGCTATTTTTCTTTAATCGCTGAAGTATAACACAATGCCCAAAACACCAAATGGGGTTCCTGCCCTGAATGGGTAAAAAGTGGATTATCTGGCCCAGGCTGTAGCGTAACGGTCTGGGCACCGGACTGGTGATCCAGTCGCGGTGTGCCGCGGGTTCGACTCCCGGACCCGACACGGCCTTTACCGCATGTCATCCCCCCATCTCTCTCCCGTTTCCTGTCAGCCTACTATCTGTCCCTTAAAAAATCAATAAAAGGCGTAAGCCGCAAAAAAATATCTTAAAAAAAAAAAAAGTGGATTATCTGACTGACTCTGTGAGGATTCCATCTGCTGTGTCCATGCCCTCTGGGGTGTCCCAAGCCACCCTCGCCGTTAGCTTTCCTGGCTCTGCCCACTTATCCTTCACATTGGGGCACTTGATCACTGGAGGGTCCCCATCTGCAGAGAGATAAAGAGAAAATAGAGATGGGAATAAAATAGATATGACGGGGTTGATAGGATGAAAATAATTTGATGAAAGAAAGGTCAACAGAGATGTTTGGAAAAATCTAATTGTAAATATAATATAATTAGAAAGAAAGACATTTTTATGGAAAAATACAGCGACTATTTTTGACACCAAACTGACGTAACCTCCAAATGTTCTCTAAAAAACACACCCGTGTGAAGTGAGTGGTGCAACTCCGTGTGGGGGTCCCCGGACCCACAGAAACGCACCCAGGGTGCCGGCCCCGTTCCAGCCCCGCGTCCGAAACGGTTGAGAAATGACAGAGTTACCGTGTGGGGGTCCCTCTACTGTATACCCTCCACTACTGTACTGTACTGTCACTGTACTGTACTGGCACACCCGAAATCACCATATATACAGTTAATATGTGCGTGTGTGTTTGTGTGTGTGTTAGGTTGCGCACAGGTGGTGAAAAACAACCATGCTGTTTTCGTGCTCAGACGCACCCAGCCAGCCAGCCACCCACACACATAGCTCCGTAAGGAAGTGGATGCACCACTCAAAAAGACAATTAATGAATGGGAATCAATGACACAAAATCAGACCCGTCTGAAGTGAGTGGTGCTGTACTGTACTGTACTGTACTGTACTGTACTGTACTGTACTGTACTGTACTGTACTGTACTGTACTGTACTGTACTGTACAAGCCCTCCTCCCTGGCCTGTGTGTGTCTCTGTCTGTGTGTTAGGCTGTGCAACAGTGACACTTGGTGGTGAACAAACGCTATAACGCTATTTCCGTGCTTGGACACAGCTAGGGACAGACCCAGGGACACAGCCACACACATAGCTGTCTATAGGAGTGGTTGCACCACTGAAAAACAATATTCTGTGTCGCTACAGTAGAAGTTGAGGGATCCGACAGGGTCAGAGCTCTATGGGACTACACCAGTGCGTCTTAACCCATTCTGAACTGAGATCAGATTCTAAAAATGTCTTCTACATCCTGACAGTTTTCTGAAAAAGCCATGTTTCTATGTCAGTCGTTCTTCAATTTTTCAAAAATAGCAGACCTACAAGCTCGTAGCGCGCCACTGTAGATCTGCTATTTTTCAATAGCTAAAGCATAACATAATGCTAACACCAATTACCCTGTGATTATTAACCTTTATCAAGGCTGTATATACTGTTAAGCCATGCATGTGATAGCATAAAGACAGTCATTACATGTTCCCAGAAAATACTGCTCGTTTTGAGGCTCAGCCTGCATTTTTCAGGATATAAAACTAAGGTTGAAAGCTGAGTCATCATTTATCAGTTCCATGGTGACGGCAAATCAACCATGCGTGCATGCATTTGTCTTGTACGATTACCAAGCTAATTATTTAGTGAGGCATGAGGAATTATCTTTGCGGCAGGCCCTCATCCAATAGGCTCGAGGACTCTCCTATAAACTCTGACCAGCTATGTGGATACCGACCCCACTTTTAAAGGTCGTATATAAATCGTTTACACAGCCGGTTTCCACGGTGCACAGCACAGCCCTTATGTCAGTTAGAATTCAGACAAACAACAATTCTGAGATATCATTTAGTTTAGCTCCTGCAGTCTGTTGAGTTGCCTGCAGGCTAAATTCTTCTGGCTCAATAACAGTGCTGGGGTTGTAGTTGTAGCTGTGCACACATGCGTATGTAGAACAGTAGAGTCAACACAATTATGCTCATGCTTGACACGCAAAAATCTAATGCACACATTATTATTATGATTAACTTGAGGCATTACTTGCTGTTTAAAGGAGAATTCCATGCTAGAAGGCTTTCTTTTATTTTTATTTGTAGTAGTTACGTCCAGGTGTTATTTTGTGCAAAAGTGCATTATTGGCTATTTCCCCTACCATAAGCCCTCAATGAATTGAATTGAATTGCATTGAATTGAATGGGGCATTGGGGTGTTGTGCTAATTCGCTTATTTCCATCGCTCAAAAATCGACTTTTTTTATATATCCTCTCTTCATAATGTAAATAGTATCCCAAGCGGCACACTTTACTACTTATTTCGATGTAAATATGGCCAAAAACTGATTAAACTTTGCTTTTTATTGAACAATACGGAAGATACCGGTACCCACCCTAGCAGAATTGTAACATCCATGGCCCTGGGATGAGGGCCATGGATGTTATTTATATTTGTAATCAGCAGAGGCGTCAGGTTCCTATAACGGCGGTGGGTGCAGCCCCCCCCCCCCCCCCCCCCTCCGCGGGGAAAAACGAGTTGTTTTTTTCGTTTGGTACTTTATTTACAGTTTGCTAATGAAGAGTATACTCTGAATATATTCTTTGAGGTTTGGCCTTATATCAAACATACTTGTTTCAACATTTCAGCATGATCAATGATAAACAGTAAAGCAGTCGCTTTGTGGCGGTCGCTTACGAGGAAAGTGTTTCTCGAGTCCTTACAGCTATAACATTAAATTGTTTCAGCATCTTGTTTCAACATTTCAGCATGATCAATGATAAACAGTAAAGCAGTCGCTTTGTGGCGGTCGCTTACGAGGAAAGTGTTTCTCAAGCGGGCTCTGGTGGGAGCAGCCGGGTCTTTGAGGCCGCAGCGGCGGCGCCGAATTGTAGCATGGACTGGACAAATCTCTTCTTGGCTGGAGGGTGCTTCATCATCGTAGTCAAATAAATCCTGTACTGTATTGTATGCAACATTTATACGCTCTACCTGGCAGCAGAACAAAAGCCACCTTATTAGCATTTGAATGCCCATGGGCGGCGGCCCAACACCTATCTGGCCCAAGCGCCCACAACCCCCCGTAAAGGTATGTGACTTACAGTGACTATGTGCATGAAAACATGACCACTGGGGAAGGGACATTTCAGTCAGGACAGTGGGTGCATATTCTGCTTCTGCATATTGATATTGGCGCCGCTTATTATTTTGCCCGTGGGTGCTTCTGCGCCTGTAGTCCAGGCAAAGTAGCATTTCCAGACAGACTAATTAAAATAGAATTTTTTTCACCATAGATCATCTCTATGAGGTGTCTAGAACAACATACTAAAAGTCCTAAGAAATCCTAGATGCGGAAATATGTTTAATTCTCATCAATTCAAGATGTGTGCTAATACCTCGAGAAAACTAAACACCCTAATGGGCATTATTTTTTCTTTTGTCCTATCACAATGAAACTTTCCACAATGAATCTTAACATGAAAACTAAACTTTTTTGTATTACAAGTTTCTCTGAAACTTAATTTGAATATGCAAATTAGCTTAATATATATTGAATATGCCCACATCACGAAAATTACTTTTCCCCAAAATGTATAATATTTACATTGTTGTTTGTTAATGATCAGACTTTCATGAACCATTTCATCGAAATATTGTGACTTCATAGAATAACATCAAAAACACCATTCATATGTATGACAAATTTATGTATGACAAATGCATAAATCCATCAAATCTTCCTCCAACCATCCTACTGCTAATGGTTGATGGCAATGCTGCTTTTGGACTGGCCTCTAACCTGAAACCTGCCGGGCTTGGTTGTACCTACCGGGGGCATAACCCCCACCGGTATAGTCCTCAGGGTCACAGAGGCCAGGTGACCTACCTCTGGGAGGACATCCCCTGGCTGCAGCAGTGTCTCAGTCCATCCCAGTCTTCTTGTTCCTGTACTCTGCAGACGCGCCTGAAGCTGTTGCAGGCCATCTCCCACCTCCAAGTAGACTCCATCACACATCTCCCACCTTCAGGTAGACTCCATCACACATCTCCCACCTCCAGGTAGACTCCATCACACAGCTCTCCCACCTCCAGGTAGACTCCATCACACAGCTCTGTCACCTCCAGGTAGACTCCATCACACAGCTCTGTCACCTCCAGGTAGACTCCATCACACAGCTCTGTCACCTCCAGGTAGACTCCATCACACAGCTCTGTCACCTCCAGGTAGACTCCATCACACAGCTCTGTCACCTCCAGGTAGACTCCATCACACAGCTCTGTCACCTCCAGGTAGACTCCATCACACAGCTCTCCCACCTCCAGGTAGACTCCATCACACAGCTCTGTCACCTCCAGGTAGACTCCATCACACAGCTCTGTCACCTCCAGGTAGACTCCATCACACAGCTCTCCCACCTCCAGGTAGACTCCATCACACAGCTCTGTCACCTCCAGGTAGACTCCATCACACAGCTCTGTCACCTCCAGGTAGACTCCATCACACAGCTCTCCCACCTCCAGGTAGACTTCATCACACAGCTCTGTCACCTCCAGGTCCAGGTAGACTCGATCACACAGCTCTGTCACCTATAGACTCCATCACACAGCTATCCCACCTCCAGGTAGACTCCATCACACAGCTCTGTCACCTCCAGGTAGACTCCATCACACAGCTCTGTCACCTCCAGGTAGACTCCATCACACAGCTCTGTCTCCTCCAGGTAGACTCCATCACACAGCTCTCCCACCTCCAGGTAGACTCCATCACACAGCTCTGTCACCTCCAGGTAGACTCCATCACACAGCTCTGTCTCCTCCAGGTAGACTCCATCACACAGCTCTCCCACCTCCAGGTAGACTCCATCACACAGCTCTGTCACCTCCAGGTAGACTCCATCACACAGCTCTGTCACCTCCAGGTAGACTCCATCACACAGCTCTGTCTCCTCCAGGTAGACTCCATCACACAGCTCTCCCACCTCCAGGTAGACTTCATCACACCGCTCTGTCACCTCCAGGTCCAGGTAGACTCCATCACACAGCTCTGTCACCTCCAGGTAGACTCCATCACACAGCTATCCCACCTCCAGGTAGACTCCATCACACAGCTCTGTCACCTCCAGGTAGACTCCATCACACAGCTCTGTCACCTCCAGGTAGACTCCATCACACAGCTCTGTCTCCTCCAGGTAGACTCCATCACACAGCTCTCCCACCTCCAGGTAGACTCCATCACACAGCTCTGTCACCTCCAGGTAGACTTCATCACACAGCTCTGTCTCCTCCAGGTAGACTCCATCACACAGCTCTCCCACCTCCAGGTAGACTCCATCACACAGCTCTGTCACCTCCAGGTAGACTCCATCACACAGCTCTGTCTCCAGGTAGATTCCATCACACAGCTCTCCCACCTCCAGGTAGACTCCATCACACATCTCCCACCTCCAGGTAGACTCCATCACACAGCTCTGTCTCCTCCAGGTAGACTCCATCACACAGCTCTGTCACCTCAAGCTAGACTCCATCACACAGCTCTGTCACCTCCAGGTAGACTCCATCACACAGCTCTGTCACCTCCATGTAGACTCCATCACACAGCTCTGTCTCCTCCAGGTAGACTCCATCACACAGCTCTCCCACCTCCAGGTAGACTCCATCACACCTCTCCCACCTCCAGGTAGACTCCATCACACAGCTCTGTCACCTCCAGGTAGACTCCATCACACAGCTCTGTCACCTCCAGGTAGACTCCATCACACAGCTCTGTCTCCTCCAGGTAGACTCCATCACACAGCTCTGTCACCTCAAGCTAGACTCCATCACACAGCTCTGTCACCTCCAGGTAGACTCCATCACACAGCTCTGTCACCTCCATGTAGACTCCATCACACAGCTCTGTCTCCTCCAGGTAGACTCCATCACACAGCTCTGTCACCTCCAGGTAGACTCCATCACACAGCTCTGTCACCTCCAGGTAGACTCCATCACACAGCTCTGTCACCTCCAGGTAGACTCCATCACACAGCTCTGTCTCCTCCAGGTAGACTCCATCACACAGCTCTCCCACCTCCAGGTAGACTCCATCACACAGCTCTGTCACCTCCAGGTAGACTCCATCACACAGCTCTGTCTCCTCCAGGTAGACTCCATCACACAGCTCTCCCACCTCCAGGTAGACTCCATCACACAGCTCTGTCACCTCCAGGTAGACTCCATCACACAGCTCTGTCTCCTCCAGGTAGACTCCATCACACAGCTCTCCCACCTCCAGGTAGACTCCATCACACAGCTCTGTCACCTCCAGGTAGACTCCATCACACAGCTCTCCCACCTCCAGGTAGACTTCATCACACCGCTCTGTCACCTCCAGGTCCAGGTAGACTCCATCACACAGCTCTGTCACCTCCAGGTAGACTCCATCACACAGCTATCCCACCTCCAGGTAGACTCCATCACACAGCTCTGTCACCTCCAGGTAGACTCCATCACACAGCTCTGTCACCTCCAGGTAGACTCCATCACACAGCTCTGTCTCCTCCAGGTAGACTCCATCACACAGCTCTCCCACCTCCAGGTAGACTCCATCACACAGCTCTGTCACCTCCAGGTAGACTTCATCACACAGCTCTGTCTCCTCCAGGTAGACTCCATCACACAGCTCTCCCACCTCCAGGTAGACTCCATCACACAGCTCTGTCACCTCCAGGTAGACTCCATCACACAGCTCTGTCTCCAGGTAGATTCCATCACACAGCTCTCCCACCTCCAGGTAGACTCCATCACACATCTCCCACCTCCAGGTAGACTCCATCACACAGCTCTGTCTCCTCCAGGTAGACTCCATCACACAGCTCTGTCACCTCAAGCTAGACTCCATCACACAGCTCTGTCACCTCCAGGTAGACTCCATCACACAGCTCTGTCACCTCCATGTAGACTCCATCACACAGCTCTGTCTCCTCCAGGTAGACTCCATCACACAGCTCTCCCACCTCCAGGTAGACTCCATCACACCTCTCCCACCTCCAGGTAGACTCCATCACACAGCTCTGTCACCTCCAGGTAGACTCCATCACACAGCTCTGTCACCTCCAGGTAGACTCCATCACACAGCTCTGTCTCCTCCAGGTAGACTCCATCACACAGCTCTGTCACCTCCAGGTAGACTCCATCACACAGCTCTGTCTCCTCCAGGTAGACTCCATCACACAGCTCTGTCGCTACAATTATGTTGTGTGTTTCCTACTCCTTAAAGGTTTCACATGTGACATTAATTCATTTATTTTTAATGTCACAATCCCTTTAATGTGTTGCAAATTCATCCATCCATTCATCTTCATCCGCTCATCCGAAGTCGGGTTGCAGAGAGTTCCAGACTTCTCTTTCCTGGGCCACGTTAGCAGGGGAACCTCCCCTGTTGTTGCTACCTTGTCGTGGTGGGGAGGCTTGTGTGCCTCTGTGACCCTGAGGACTATACCGGTGGGGGTTATGCCCCCGGTAGGTACAACCAAGCCCGGCAGGTTTCAGGTTAGAGGCCAGTCCAAAAGCAGCATTGCCATCAACCATTAGCAGTAGGATGGTTGGAGGAAGATTTGACGGATTTATGCATTTGTCATACATACAGAATGGTGTTATTCTATGAAGTCACAATATTTCGATGAAATGGTTCATGAAAGTCTGATCAGTGTGTTTGATATCATTAACAAACAACAATGTAAATATTATACATTTTGGGGGAAAGTAATTTTCGTGATATGCAAATGTGGGCATATTCAATATATATTAAGCTAATTTGTATATTCAAATTAATTTTCAGAGAAACTTGTAATACAAAAAAGTTTAGTTTTCATGTTAAGATTCATTGTGGAAAGTTTCATTGTGATAGGACAAAAGAAAAAAAAAAGCCCATTAGGGTGTTTAGTTTTCTCGAGGTATTAGCACACATCTTGAATTGATGAGAATTAAACATATTTCCGCATCTAGGATTTCTTAGGACTTTTAGTATGTTATTCTAGACACCTCATAGAAATGATATCTGTTGAAAAAAAAACTATTTTAATTAGTCTGATTTTTGGGTCTAAAATGGGCTAGATTGCCTGGACTACTGAGCACCCCCGGAGTTGACGCCGCCGGTAATCAGAATTTGTGTAGGCGTAAGCCGTAATGGAGAATGTGCGTAAAACACTTCAGTCCATGGCTACCATCAGCATTGTGAGTCTATAGATTTTTTGTTTATGCTGGGGACCTGGGGTTCAAGTGGTTTATACTCAGAGTATCCTTATCTCTTTATACTTTATTGCATGCGTCAAGTTGCACAAGCATAAGCACCACTTAAATCAGAGATATGCCTCTCCATCTCCCTCTCCCTCCATGTTACAAAACATTGTGTAACATATCAAAAACCCACAGCCATTAAGTCATCAATAATGTTTATAGAACACATTGGCATGGCAAAGTGCGGTCGAAACGAATAGTGTCGGTAGCTAGCCTACTTGGAATTCACTAAAACGTGTTATATAAACATCATTGATGAATTAATGTCTTTTTAAAATGTATATTATGATACGTTTCAGTGATCATATCTATAGAAAAGTGTCTCTTACCATGCGAATATATAAGGCCATTGTGTTGTGTTGGATCATGTCCAGCAGTCAAGGAAAACATTCCAATCGGCCTCTAGCTTGTTTCATTTTCTAAAGTAGCGTTCCTTGTCGAGTGGCAACAAGGATCTGTGCCTGTGATCTGGCAAGCCATGACGCCTACTTTTAAATTAGTAGTATTTAAAGCATCTGCGTTTGAAAACCCAACACTGAGGCCACTGTTTATTCCGGTTGGGAGAACTCTGACCTTTACCCCGGCTCCACCCCCCAGCTATATTGACGCCCCTGTATAGGGGAAATTGCTAATAATGCACTTTTGCACAAAATAACACCTGGACCTCTTTGGTGGGGACGTAACAACTACAAATAAAGGTAAGAGAGCCTTCTAGCATGGAATTCTCCTTTAGCTCCTTTCCATAGAGAAATATTGTGAAAATGCTATTTTCTAAATGTTTTCCTCTTTCTCAAGAAATATTTCACAATTTGGTCAATGTTAGTCATTTTGATAACATAATTGATGGATTGATTACTTTTGACTTAGTAATATTTAAATATTTAATTTGAAGTTGATTTAATTAATTTGAGATTAAGGTCTTCAATTACAGTGTTTATTGTTGGGTGAGAAAACAATGTTGCACATTAAGCTAAACATCTGGGGACCCCCCAAAGTCACCCTGGGGGTCCCGTCCCACAGGTTGAGAACCACTGTTTTAGCTGCGTCTATCAGCGTATTAGCCCATTTTGGGGCGGGAAACCCTTTTGGTGTTTTAAGCATTTCAACTCAGAGCCTTGCTTCTGAGTCTACATATTTTCAGATGGGGCTCGGCGGGCAATTACATATATTTTTGGGGGTCCTTCACAAGAAAATGTTTGAGAACGACTGACATAGAAACATGGGTTTTTCAGAAAACTGTCAGGATTTAGAAGACATTTGTAGAATTGTCTTCAGGTCTAACTGGGTTAAGGTCAGTTAACCGAGTGCCGCGCTACGAGCTTGTAGATCTGCTATTTTTCAATAGCTAAAGTATAACTATAACACAACGCTTAAAACACCAAAAGGGATGTCTATTTGAGGCCAGGTCACAGAAGCACCACACATCACACAAATACACACACACGGCCTACAGTATGTGAGTCAGACTTACCAAAGCAGGTACTGTCTCCAGCACTCCACATCTTGTTGTGCTGGCAGACGGTGGTCTTCTGCCCCTTCAGAGTGTACCCCGCAGCGCAGAGGTACTCGCAGCGGGAGTTGAAGTAGGAGCCATCCGAACACTTGTAGCCCCCATTAACGGGCATGTTCAGCTTTGGACATCGGACCTCTGTGGTGTTAGAGCACACACACACTTTTTGATTTAATGTTAACTCGTGTTACAGTAACTACTTAAACTTTATCTAACAATTCATTCTAGAGATGTGTCTGTCACTTCCGTAGTACTGCACAAAACTGCTGCTGGCTTATAATGATAATTAATTTATTTATATAGCACATTTCTAGACAAAGTGCTTCACATCAAAAGAAAACAACAAAAGATCAACACATGCAATAGCAGGCATAGAAATACAAAACATACATAATAATAATAATACAAAAATGACAGTTAAGAAAAGGCTTTAACATAAAGGTGGGTTTTCAGGAGAGATTTAAACGTGGATACTGATTTTGCACATCGTAGGTCAGTAGGCAGGGTGGTTGCCCTGGTTAGAAAGGCCCTGCCGCCTTTAGTGACCAGCTGAGCTGTAGGGGTCTCCAGGAGGGCCTTGTCTGAGGACCTGAGTGGGCGCACAGGCTTATAGGGTAACATTTAAAATAAATTCTGAAACTAACGGAGTCATCTTTAAACCAGACAGCGCTCGGCGCACAACATTGCCCTGTGCTCTGGCCTCAATGTACACTGCTGACAATTAAGCACCAAATATCTGCTTGCACTATCTTAATTTACTTAATTCGTGCCAAAATCACCTCCTAGCATCGCGCTGCCATTTCCTTACTCCGATTGCCTACCACACGCCCGTCACGCAGTGAAATCAATGCATGTTGGGATACAGGTGCATGACGGGAAGGCAAGCAAGTAAATAATTGAATGGGTCACAGCTTTCTGTGCAACATCGCCATCATGTTATCAACAACTAATTCTGCTACACCACACTTACTAACCTATATAATTCCATTTTAGAACGACGCACGTTGCGCATGCAGCCTGCAGCACGTGTCTCTGAGATACAAACACACTGTCACTACATGCCTGCCACCCGACCTGTGTGTGTGACATTTGCGCGACCTATGTGTGAGAGATTAGCGCCATACGGATATCACTTCTTTCTACCACCACCGCCATCTACAAAGCTGTGTGTGTGTGTGTGTGTGTGTGTGTGTGTGTGTGTGTGTGTGTGTGTGTGTGTGTGCGCGTGCGTGCGTGCATTTTTGCACATGCGTGTGTTGTTGTGTGCACATGTGTACATGTGAAGGTGGTGTGGTCAGATGATTAATGATTAGGTCTCACCTCTGCAGGCGTAGTTAGAAGACCAGTGTTTGCTGGCCATGCACACCACCTCGGAGCCCTGCACCTCGTAGCCTCGCTTACAGCGGATCTTGCAGCGCGCTCCCAGCACGTTCTTGTGGTGCTCTCCTCTGGGAGATCGGCAGCTCACGTCACCATGCTTCACCTTAATGGGAGCACACCATGGGGTCCCTGAACAGCAGAGACACTTTGTAGTTAGTTACCGAACAGATTCAATAGAATATTTGCTTGGCTTCTCTACTGAGGAATATACCGCAGCATTATTTTTGTTAGTGTGTCTCATGTTGCTCCACGCTCAAGCAAACACACCGACCGGGGATTAAAGTTAATTTGACCAATGTTAACTATTCTTTTTTTCATTGCTTGTACCTGCATGAGTAGTGACAAATGAACCTTGATTCTTGAAATCCTGAAATCAATATCTGCAGACTATCCAGTCTAAATCAGGTAGCTATAAAATCCTCAGTCAAAACTACTACTTACCTGTGGACTATGAGAACATAAAAGGACATATATTAGGAGAAGGAAGAGTAATGATGTACTGTATATGAAAACCCACCCATCAACTGCACACAGACTGATACAGTGGATTTGTCATTACCTTATCTGCTTCTGTCTGACTCTCTTGAGAAAGCATCTGATAAAAAAAGCGTGGAGAGCTTTTGTTTCCAAGTGTGTGTGTGTGTGTGTGTGTGTGTGTGTGTGTGTGTGTGTGTGTGTGTGTGCGTGCGTGCGTGCGTGCGTGCGTGCGTGCGTGCGTGCGTGCGTGCATGCGAGAGACAGAGAGAGTACAGCTGCTTATTGGCACTTCTCACT